>NW_026000080.1:1003348-1134630 GCF_001458135.2 Marmota marmota marmota | reverse complement strand
TATATATATATTCATATATATATATATATATATATATATATATATATATATATATATTTTACTCTAGAGGCACAGGGGTACTTGTTCTTTTATAAACTATAATAATTCACACACTAAAACAAAAAAGAAACATTTTTTTAAAAAGTATAAACTATAGGGGGGAAAAACCTTGTCACCATGAAATAAAACTAGAAATTCTATGTAATCTCAATTCTCACTTCCATTTTAGACTCTTAACTTCCATATTCTTGAGCGTGTTGTTTGGGGACTTATGCCAGTCACTGCCTGTTTGTGCTCAGCTTCAATGCCCACCCTTCTGTGCTTTGTGGTACATTAAAGGAAGCTAGAAGTCCGCAAGCTGTTCTTCAGTCTTCCTTGCAGGATTCTTCCTGATGAGGTCTACTAATAGAAGGCACTAGTAAAAGATAAGAAGACAGTGGGAACAGCAAAGATCTTCCTTCTGGATCCAACACTGTGACAATTGGGGGAGACTACTGCCAGTACTTATAGTAGCACTGAGATAGGTTGAATCCATCCTCCAGCATGGTGGACACAATACAGAACCTTCTTCACGGTGCCAGGTCTTGATTCATATAGCACACCTTTGGCAAATTCACTACACCATCTCCAATCAGCAGCAGAAAGGGCAGGCTCCCCAATTACAGCCAGACAGTCTTATTTCTTTGTCCCTCTATTTCTCTTTTCTTATATTTGATTTCTGCTAATGATCTGAATCTTTGTGTCTCTCTCCAAAATTCATATGTTGAAATCTAATCCCCACTGTGAAAATATTAGGAGGTAGGGTGTTGGGGAAGTGATTATGATTAAGGGTTCCACCTTTTATGAATGAAATCAGTGCCTTTAAGAAAGAGATCCTAGGGAGTTTCCAATCTTCCTTCCACCTCAGAAGAAGGCAATGAGCCTTGGCTAGATTGAATCTGCTGGTACCATGACTCTTCTAGAACTCTAAGACATAAATTTCTGTTCTTTAGAAGATACCCCATCTACAGCAATCCAAACAGACTATCCCAATCCTTCCAACCCACATCCATAACTCTTTATATAAAATTTAATCTGTTTGAAGTACCCATAGTGAATATTTGTTTTCCCAGATGCACCCTAATATATAAAAATCTTTGATTAATTCTTAGTTTAAAATGTTGTATGTGTTTTTAATTATTTATTTTTTGCCTCAGAATTCTGTAGATAACTCCAGAATATGCTGTCATTTTTGCATTATGAGAGAAAAAAACCTGAAAATAGCATGTATTTTATTAAATTGTATGTATTATGCTTTATTTTGTTTTCTGCATTGATGAAGCCTCAGAATTTTTCTGCCCAATCACCTTTCCATCCTTTTCTGCTTTCATAGATTGCAGACTGGCATCTCAGTCTGAAAGCTCATGCTGGTCTGCCTCTTTACAGGCACATGGGCAAGCCCCTCCATAAATCTCTGGCATTTGTAATTCTCTTTTGGCATCTGCTTATCAAAGGACCTGAACCAACACAGTATGGAACACAGTTTTGATAGATTGCTCCTGTTTCTGATTGGAAACTAAATTTCTTTTGACTGAAAAAAAACATTTTATTTTATCTTTAATGTTTTTATTAGTGCATTATGGTTATATATAATAGTGGGGTTCATTTTGACATAATCATAAATGCGCGTAACATAGTTTGCTTATTCTTAATCTCCAGTACATCACTCTTCCCTCTTCTCTTCGTTCCCCATGATCTCCTTACTCTACTCTACTGGTCTTCCTTCTATTTTTTTACTTAAAAAATTGGTACATTATAATTATACATAATTCGTTATGATGTATTGATAATGTGTACATAACATAATTTGGTCAATTTCATTCTGCAGTTGCTTTCTCATGCCTCCTCCCTTCTCCTGAATCCCCTTTCTCCACTCCACTGCTCCACTTTTTAGTTTCATGATGTACCCCTACATTTTTATTTATTTATTTATTTTATTTCTCTCTAACTTCCACAAATGCGGGAAAACATTGGACTCTTGACTTTCTGAATCTGGCTTATTTCATTAGCATGATGTTCTCAAGTTCTATCCATTTATCAGCAAATGACATAATTTAATTCTTTATGGCTGAGTAAAACGTCATTATGTATACATATCACATTTTCTTTATCCATTCATCTGTTAAAAAACACCTGAGCTGTTTCCATATCTTGGCTATTGTGAATCGCACTGCTATAAACATTGATGTACTGGTATCACTATAGTATACAGATTTTAGTTCTTTGGGATAGTTACCAAGGGGTGTGGAATATCAGAGTCATGGTAGTTCCATTCTTAGCCTTTTGAGGAAACTCCCTACTGCTTAGTACACCAAAGTGGTTGTACTAATTTGCTATTGTTACGTTTTGGATGTGAGTTGTCCCCCAGAAGCTCATGTCTGAGACAATGCAAGAAAGTTCAGAGGAGAGATGATTGTGTTGTGATAGTCTAAACCCAAACAGTGAATTAATCTTCTCATAGGGATTAAATGAGTATTAACTGAAGTGGTAAGATGTAGCTGGAGGAGGTGGGAATTGGGGGACATGGCTTTGGGGTATATATTTGTATTTGGCAAATGGAGACTTTTCTCTCTGCTTTCTGATCGTTATATGAGCTGCTTCCCTCCAATACACTCTTCCACCATGATGTTCTGCCTCACCTTAAGTCTCAAGGAATGAAGCCTGCTGTCTATGGATTGAGATCTCTGAAACCCTGAGACCCCAAATAAACTTTCCTTCTCTACAATTATTCCTGTCAGGCCTTTTGCTCACAGCAGCAAAAAGTGCTGACTAAAACAGCTATCCTACCAACAGTGTAAAAGTGTATCTTCTTCCCCACATCCTTGCCAGAAATTATTATTTGTATTCTTGATGATTGCCATTCTAACTGGAGTGAGATAAAATTTCAGTGTAGTTTTAATTTGCATTTCCCCAATTGTTAAGGATGTTGAACATCTTTTTTGGCCATTTGTTGGCCATTTGTATTTCTTCTTTTCAGAAATGTCTGTTTAGATCATTTGCCCATTTATTGATTGGGTTATTCGATTTTTTTGATGTTAAGCTTTTTTTTAATATTTATTTTTTAGTTGTAGTCGGACACAATACCTTTATTTTATTTATTTATTTTTATGTGGTGCTGAGGAGTGAACCCAGAGCGCTGCACATGCGAGGCAAGCACTCTACCTCTGAGCTACAACCCCAGCCTGGTGTTAAGCTTTTTGAGTTCTTTATATATTCTGGATATTAGTTCCTTGTTAGAAGAGTAGCTGGCTAAGTTTTCTCCCATTCAGTAGATGCTCTTTTGTGCTTTGCTGTGCTTGATTCTTGGTTTTATTTCTTGAGCTTTGGGAGGCTTGTTAAGGAAGTCAGTGCCTACACCAATATGTTGGAGTGTTGACCCTATGAGTTTTTCTAGCAGTTGCAGTGTGGGAATTAAATGTAACAGAAACACCTCGTGAAGTAGGTAGATTAGTTACAAGATCTTTCTTAAATGTGCTTCAAATGATTGTTTATCGAATTTTGAAATTGTTAAGAAGGTGTTATAGTTTGGATCTTAAGCATCCCTCATAGGCCATGTGCTAAAGGGGCTTGGTGCATAGCTGATAGCATGGTTGGGAGGTGGCAGAGACTTTAGGAGGTGGGGCCTCGATGGAGAAAACAGATCTTGAGGGGTGTGCCTTGGAAGCATTTATTTTGTTCAGGTGGGTCCCTTCCTCTCTCTCTCTTTCAACTTCTAGGCCACCATGAGGCGAACAGCTCTGTTCCACCACATACTCCTCACCAGGAGGTTCTGCCTCACCACAGGTATAAAAGCAATGGAATCACGCAACTATGGACTGAAACCTCTGAAATAATAAGCCAAAATAAATCTTCCCATCTTTCAAGTTTATTTCTGTCGGTTATTTTGTCATAGCAACCAAAAGCTGGCTAGCACAGAGTCTCTTAGTTTCCAAGTTTAATGAATACATTGATTTTTAAAAATAGAGATATGGACAAAGTTACTGCTTATTCAGTCACCTGGATATCAGGATAATAAAGGGATCAAGTTACATTAAGAGCAAGAGATAAAAAAGAAAATCTTAAAAAGGATTTTAGTAATTAAAGAACCAGTATATAAAATGGGACCTGGCTTCAAAAGGTAGAACTAGGATCGATAAAGATAAGCTATAGGAGAGAAAATTTTTAGTTTATTGAAAGGAAATGTTATATTTTAATGGTTAAAATGTATTAATAATGAATTAAATAATATATTTTATAATATATTTGCTGAGTAAATAACTCCTTTGTGCACCATTCGAACAAGGACTTGACCACCTGATAAGAGTGTGGCAGAAGCACTTGTTGGAGGGCTAAAGTCTAATATTTTTAAGATCAGTTCAATGTGAGATAGTTGACTCTGTAACCAATTTAATAAAACAGAAGAATGTACCATTACATCCCTTCTCTTTATAATTTTCGCTCTCCTACGATCATTCTTATATGCATGGTGATGTCAATAGGGCATGCCTGCAAAAACACACACCGTAGAAATAGGCCTGTTTACTGTGTCTCAGTGAGGGCATAAATTTATATCTCAGTGGAGAACATATGGAGCCCAAAGAAAGGAAGAAAATATATTGGTTTAAAAACAACTAATTAAAGCTGGTGACTGGACCAGAAATATCTTCCACCTTTACACTAAAACATTTCAAATTAGTTTCTAATTGATAGAAAGTAGAAAATTTAAAAATAGTTCTATTTCTCTAGGAGTTGCTTTTAGTGATGTTGCTGTGAAAATGATTGTCTAGAGGAAAATAGTGTGGAGGGGTGCAGACATTATGAATGCATCTTTGAAGTCTTGTGTTCTACGTCCTCTTAAATTTCTAAAAACTGCATGAAACTGAACATAAACATCTAAAGGTCCAAAATGAGTTCCTTAAAAGAAAAGAGGAAAGTATTCTAATGGGTCAATGAATTGATATTTGGTAAAAGTTCCACATTGTATGAAACTGTGGACAAAAGTTGTTCATTTATCTCAGGCAATAATATCCATCACCTGCAATTACCTAATCTAGAAAGCCCAGTTATGTTTAAGTCCTCTTTTCACCATAATTGATCTGACTTTGTTTTATCACCACAAATAATATGACTTTGTTATATCAATTTTACTCCCTAAATATTTTCTAAAGTCTCATCTGCTTTCCAGCCCCACATTCCCAATTCAAGGCTTTATTACTTCCTCCTTGGATTATTAAAACAATCTTGTAGCTGGATGTTCTGTGCCTCAACTATCACTTTGCCAATCAACCATCCACCTTACTAACTAAATTATCAAGCTATATCTCTCTTTTGAAAGCCTTCAATGGTTTCCCATTGTATCCCATGAAAGTCAATCTTCACAAAGCCCTCCTATAGAATGAAGGTTTAAACTGTATTATTTCCCTATCCCTTTCACCTCTGACATGCTATGGATTTGTCCTCTGTAAATGTTGACTAAATAATGTGTGATTCCTAGACAACCTTGTAGTTAAATAGACAAGAGTGTGTCCATGTGGCAATTTTCCTCAATTACTGAACTGTTTTTCATATCTGTATCTGTTCATTCTCTCTCGCTCTGTGTGTGTGTGAATTACACAGTAGTGTAGTATGTGCATGTCTATATATTATGTATGTAATACACACATATCAAATAAAAAATACCAGGTGAATTTGAAAGAAAGTCCAACATCACTGAAAGTATATTGGAAATTATTTTTAATAGCTGAGTTTGATTTTAAAATCTTCACGTTTCGCTTTAGAAAATTTGAAAAGTTATAATAACAATAATCATAATAAGTCACCAATTATACCACACAGAGATAATAATAAAGGCTGATGTTTCAGGTTCTTTCTTGTCATTTTTTATGCCAAATAAGCAATGAAAAATGAAAATTATGTTGCACATAGTTTTGTCTCTTTAGCATTGGTATTATTCCATATTAGTAAATGTTTTTCTAAAATGTGCTTTTAGTAACTTTATAGTATGTTTAATCATCATTTTATCATTGTGCACCTTAAACACTAATTCATACTTAACTGTAGCCCCAATGATTTCTTAATACAGATTTCTAGAAGAGGAATTCTGGGTTAGAAGAAAAAGATAGTTTTACTGTGCTTCATATGTAGTGAAAAGTTTTCAAAAAAGTGAACTGAGGATGTGAGAAAATGTTCATCTCACCAATATGCCGCAGCTACTGTGTATTATCTTTTTTAAATCGGATTTTTGCCATTTTAAAACTAGATTTAATTCTAATAAGGCAGTGAACAGTTTTGTTTTTTTTTTTTCTTATGGACATTGGCTCTTTGTTTCTATTGTGAATTGTCTATTCTTGGCCCATTTTTCCATAGCAGTATAAAATAACACATATTTTACCAGCAGGTTTCAACACACATGGGAAAAAGATATATTCATGGAATGTGCCTTTGAACCTGCATTCAAAGGAACTCAGGCAGAGGTTAGTGGTGAATAAAGCAATTGCTTTCCCTTAATGACACAGGTGGGGAAAAGAGTTTGTCGAACATGTTTTTCTTGAAAATAAAATATCTGTGGCTCGCAATGTAGGCGTATGTACAAATCAGCTTCAAAAGTGCTTTCATAGAAGGAGCTGCTGGATACGCAGTATAAATATCTGCCTTTTGTATCACAACATTTCTTTAGAAGGGTCTAGCTAATAGTGCTTTCAAGCCTAAATTTAGGAATTGATAAGTCACATATCAGAGAAGCTTGAAACTTCAGAGTCATCCTTGACACGTCCCCTATCCAATTGCTAACAGATTTCTGCTCATTTTTCTTGGGTGTCAATGCAATAGATCCCACTGGAGGCATCCCCTTTGTTACTGCTTTGACTCCTGGCTTGGGTCACTTCACCAGGACTTTCACTGCAGCTTGCCGGTGTCTAAAATTACTCCCAATTAATATTCAGTCTTTGAGTTGGATCAGAAATATATCTATTAAGTATAATTTATTTGTTAAAGTAACAAGTGGTAAAAGCTCATCAGAGAAAATATAGACAATAGAAAATGCAAAGAGAAAAGGATTTTATCCGCACTCCTATCTTTTCCACAGAAATAAACACTAAAATCCCTGCATATATTGTTTCAGTATTTCTACTTACTTAAAAATGTAATCATTCTGGTCCTGTGCCAAGCAATATATTGATTGAAACACCTTCAGATGTTTTTATACATTTGTCTGCATCCAAATGTTTAAGTAGTTGATGTGCCATTGCGTGGAGATTCAGGTCACTTCCAATATTTTGCTATTACAAGTAATGCTACAGTAAACATCTTTGTAATTAAATCTTTTCTTTTAATACTTTCAATGTATTACTTCATTGTTTTCTTCCATCCAATGCAACCATGGAGAAATCTGCTATTAATCTCACTCTTCTTTCCCTGCAGATGAACTGCTCTTCCTTTCTGGAAGATAGTAGAATTTTTTTTTTTTGTCTCTGTTATTTATTCCCTGCATGAGGTTTTCCTTATCTATCCTTGTGTTCTATAAGTCCTTCTTGCGTTTGGGTCTTTCACTGTTTAAAAATGCTGGCACATTTTTCTCCATTATTTCTTTAAATAGTTCATCCAATTTTTCTTTTTCTCTCTGAGACTCTTTTCATCCAGATAATGACCCTTCTGTCTTCTGTAACTCTTTGCTGTTCTGTGTTTCAACTCTTCATTCTTCCCTGTCTTCTGTAACTCTTTGCTGTTCTGTGTTTCAACTCTTCATTCTTCCCTGCTGTCTCCTGGGTGAACTTCTCAATCTGATCTTTTAACTCATTAAGTTTTTCTTCAGCTGTGTTCATCTCAGTCTTAAACTCGTTTTTATCATTCCAAGTCCTGTTCCCCAGTGACATATTTTTTCACATTTATTTCATATCATTCATCCATTCATTCTAAAAATTCACTTACTGAAGCAGTGTGTTGTCCAGGCTAGTATGTTATGTGTGTTCTGTAAAGTTGTTGAATGTCACAGTGGGCTCATTATTTTAGCTGTGTTCTCTTCTTAGTGTCAGCTGCTGTATCTGGTAGTCTGTGCAATGGAAGAGCTGAAGTATAAAGCCCTACTTTGGTCAGACTATGGAAGTTTCAGAAGAAAAGGAAGTATGAGCCCAGAGCAGAGCCCTGGGCAAACATGCAATTATTGTTGACCACCCTCTTTTGCAGCAACCAGGCAATTCCTCTGGGAAAGGTTTCCACAAGCAGCAGTGGCAGGAAACAGGCTCCCAGTAGTCTGGTTCATCAGCCTAGGGGCTCAGAAGGCTGGGGCGTGTGAGTGTGCGTTGGAGGACAGCTGGTGGATGGGAACCTGTTCTTCCCAGTTCTTCGTCCCTTAGGGACTTTTGTTGTGCTCCCTTCATCCTACACCCCAAACCCAGATACTCACAGTCTGTGCCATTAACAATTTGAGAGACACCAATGATCCCCAGACAACAGGAGTAAAGGTAAGAACAAAAATTGAAATGGTTCATGTGGTCACTGCTGTAGCCCCTCATCCTATGTCTCCAGTGATAGCGACTCACTGTTCATTGTACTCAGCCACTGCCATGACCCCCAAACCCAAAGTCCTTTATGTTTCCCCATTGGTTTTCCACTGTTTCATGACATCATTTGTTTCTAAAATCTGTTTCCTATTTTTTCCTTAATGTTCCAGGATTAAATTTTGGGCATGGATATCCAGTAGCCCTTCTGGTTTTCCATCATGGTAGAAACTAGAAGCTCATAGCAAAATGTTTATTCACTTCCATATCAGTTCCCTTAGGAAAAAACCCTGGATATAGTAATGTTATGATACGGAGTACCTAAAATTTAAGGCTTTTGGACAGGTTTTATTAAATATGATTTTCAGGGCACTTTGGCAAAGTATGTCAGGATTCATAAATATGAGAGGACAAGCAGAAATATCCATAGCTGATTTAGAACATGGGAAAACTAAATATAAAGAGCCAACTTTTTCTTGTCCTTTAATACAGAATTATAAATAGAAATAGATACATTGTTTGGTAAATGAGTTTTCCTTGAACAATATGATATCTTTATAAACATACTGTTATGAACCTAAATGCACCATACCCAACCATACAGGACAATTTGCCACAAAATGAACCCAGGTCTTTTCTACATCTGTCCTTGCTGCTTGAAAGAGTGCTGCTTTATTCTTTGCTTGGTTTCAACTCAACATCAAGTATTGTATGGATTTCTCCCTAAGTTCCTCAGAGATCGTCTCTACTTATTTTTTGTTATTTTCTAGCATTTTGCTCATGCATCTATTTTCTCTTTTTAGTGCCTTTATGAACCCCTACACTGTGAAATTCTTTTATAGAGACTCTACCCTAGTCATCATTTTATTGCCAGAGCCTTGTGAATGGCACAACCTTAGCTGATCAACCAATGTTGGTAGAACCAATGAATGAATTGTCAACTACCTGAAAGAACTTTAACTAAGTGTGCTTTTAAAGCACTTTCATTCGATCTTCAAAACCACTTGTATTATTATCTGAACTTTGTAGAAGCGACAACAGAAGCTTTAGAAAGGTAAGTAGCTTTCCCACAATAGAGCTGGAATTTGAATTCTTACCTAATTCCAGAGTGGAGACAAAAACTGGAATCTACAGTTGCCACTGATTCTGTGTTCTAATGAATGCAGATAGAGAAAATCAGGACTATTACTCAATAAAGTGGCTTTCTATTTTTCTTCATGAGGCTGGTATTTCCAAGCTCATGTAATCCAATATTTGAGAGGCACCTTTTCACTATCCAGTTATTTCAAAATAAACCTGAAACTAGAAGGATTAAATTATATCAACTACAAGAAATAGCCTTTTTTTAAAATGATAATCTCGCTGAAAGACTATTAAAAAGACTGACCTGAAAACATTAATTTGGGGCTGGGGATGTGGCTCAAGCAGTAGTGCGCTCGCCTGGCATGCGCGGGGCACTGGGTTCGATCCTCAGCACCACATAAAAGTAAAATAAAGATGTTGTGTCCACCAAAAACTAAAAAATAAATATTAAAAATTTCTTTCTCTCTCTCTCTTTAAAAAAAAAAAGAAAACTTTAATTTGCCTGCAACACAACACAATTCTTATCTCCATTCAACAGTTCCATTTAAAAATGATTCTAAGCTTTGTGTAGTTTTCATTAAAATTTCTTGATGAGGCTATGGGATGGGAAGAAGATATAAAACTGGTGCTGGAAGAAGCAAAAGAATCCAACATACATAACAAGGTAGCAGGCTAAGCAATGAATAGGTGCTCTTTAATTTTCACTATTACCTCAAGAAAATTCAAGTATCTAATAATGACAGATGGATGAGCTAGCTTACTGATTTTGCCATTTTTATGACAAACTTTATAGGTCCAGCCTGAAAACACTTGTTGAATTGCATAAGCCTGATGCCTCTGGAAGATACTTATGGTTGAAGGATAACTACCTGATACCAAGGTCAAGTTTTCAACCCTCTTCATCATCTACTGCCTGGCAGTCAACCAGGCTGAGGAGGTGGAATGGATGACCCATGCCACCTGATCCACTCTGCCATGCTCTTGTTATTTCAGGCATGGAGGCATAGTCCAAGGTAAATGTCACTGATATGTATTCCCCTAAAGCTGAATAAAAACAAAGGCAAAGTTTATTGATTTTTTAAAATTAATTTCTTTCTGCCAGACTTCATTTAGGCCCATTGCCTACTTTCTTTGAGAACACCTGGGCAAGCAGAAATTTCCATAGCTGATTTAGAACATGGGAAAACTAAACTATAAGGAGCCAATTTTTTCTTGTCCTTTAATACAAAGGGAAAGAGATCTTCAGAAAAGGTGTGTTGTAGCTCAAATAACTAAGGGGAACAATAGAGCCAAAGAAATGCCCTAGAGGTACAATGGTTATGACCGCACTCTGGTGTTATCCCTTCTGAAGTTAGAGATTTTTGTTGGAAGATTTCTTTATTTTGTTGACAAATTTCCATATCCACTTATGTACTATAATTGGCCGTTTTATTAAATATGATTTTCAGAGCATTTTGGCAAAGTATGTCAGGATTCACAAATATGAGAGGCAAGAATCCCATCATTGGAGTTACAAGAGGGAATAATTTGAGAATTAGCTCTGAAGGAATGTGCCCAACATGTTCTCTTACCATTGAACAACTTCTGAAAGAATAAAATTCTTGAAATTTTATGAAAACAATCAGGGACGTTTTGATCTAAAAATAAAAATTTTCACAGATCCAAAATCTTCTAGATGCCAAGTGTATCTCAACATAAAAGGCAAGTGTGAAGGGCCATTTTAGAAAAAAAAAATCAGTTGCAATAGAGGAGTCACCATTACATGGTCCTTCTTCAGTAAACATTGTAAAATTAACCTCTTGAGCCCTTCTTTCTTGCTGATGATGAAAGGAGTATCTTCCTATTACAAGCAGAGAAAGTGAGCCATGACAGGTCCAGATCATGTCACTTTTGGAAATGGGAAGGTGTGATTTAGGTTGCTCATGAACAAGTGACCCTATAGATGCTACAAATCTTCTAACTCCTAGGTCAATGCTCTAAGACTGGAAATAAACTGAATTATATGCATCTTGATAGATAAAACCTGATTCTGATGCGATGCTTATTATAAGATTATTTTACTATATTCAAATTAGAGTTCTATTCATTTTGCTTTACTAAAAGAGCTCTCTAGCTCTCTTACACACACACACACACACACACACACACACACACACACTGTCACACCCTGTTTTCAAAAAATGAGAAACAAAATGCAGAATTCAAGCTTATGTCACAATACCCCAAAGATGACCTAGCTCTGGTTGCTATGCAGACATCCCTATTGCTGTACAAAACGTATGGCAGGCCACAATTGTTTTGTGCTAGGGAACAGATAAATGACATGGATTGAAATGATGGTAAATTTAAATTGATGGCCTAATTAGTATTATCTCTTTTTGTATTCAATGTAAGAAAAATTATCCAGGAGGAACTCATTTTGCATTAATGTTGATATAAAGTGTAATTCTCCAGGATTTTCATTGTAATTTGGCATTAATTAATGCATCATTATTTTAAAGTGTTAATTAAATTGTTACAGAAAGGGACATCTGCAGTGGCTCAGAAAGGAAATCACATGAACAATTAGTTTTGTGTAGGTCTGTGGTGCAGTCTCTGAGATCATGTGTGTGTGGTAGCAACATCAAGGACAGGGAGAGAGTGCAGGCACAGGAGCTCCTGCTCAGTGCTGTGCTTTGTGGCATGGACAGAATGCAACCACTTTTCTTTCCTTGTTTATTGTGTCCATGGGAAGAACTGGCAATCTCCAGAGCACTGGATATTTGCTCTGTGGTTAGGACAGTATGCATGTCAGAAGGACCATGGTTTCTCGTTGATCTGGGGGAGCGGGAAGCTTGGCAAACATCACTCTCTACTTTTCTGTGTGAACAAAAAGAATAACTGATTCCTTTTTTGTAAGATGTTCTAAAGACCACATAAACAGGCAGCTGTAGAAGGCTAGGTTAATATTTCTACTGGTAATAAACTCCATACAAAACTGTGATAAATCAAAGGGGAAATAATCTGTGGTAATTCCTTACGCAGTGGACCATCATTGTGGAAGCATCTGGAAGTCATTCAGTGCTATCATGGCTTAAGATATATAATTCCAAGGAAATTCCACTATGATTTCATATATCAAGGAATCAGGGCAATTAGATAGCAATGCAGGTTGGCAATTCAGTGGAACTTGGGATTTTGAAGGTATATATAAAATAGGCCTCAAAGATTCTGTCATCATGATCCTTCAGGAGACAGACATTTGGGGAATCTTATTCTGTCAGCCATATTATGCCAAAGTTGGTCCTGTGGGGTTCTACTGAATGAATTCTTTTTTTCTTTGGTCAAGAGTTGTAAACCAGGATCCCCATAGGAGGAGCATAAAAAGATACTATAGCATTGTACCACATACAATCATGAAGTCCTGAAAGTGTTTATATATGTTGTTCTAGATACCAACTTAATATTAAGATTGCAGCCCTTCCTTTTGTAGCCAAAATGAAAGCCTTAAATTTCTTAGGTTGTGTGAAATTTTCCTCATAGATAACTCTGATCTATGAGCATATAAAGCAAAGCCCAAATTTCTCCAATCCGAAGTCAATTTTTTTTCTCTTTGCATCAAATAAGTTGAACAGAAAACATCAGAATCAACCGTGCTCATTTTGAGTTCTTCTTAGACAATCGTAATTCACTGCCCTTCTTCAAGAAGATGAAAACTTCCCTCAGCAACAGGTCTTTCTTGGGCATCTTGTTCAGTTCCTGGTTTTTCTTGGGCATCTTACAGGCTCATGCCAGTTCACTCAGTAAATAGTTCCTTAATGGACGGATTTATTAGTTCATGAACAATGGCTTTCCAAAGAGGTGTTCACAAAACTTTTATAGGTTTAATAGGAACCTATTTGGAGGTGATTGGCTTTAAAGAAACAGTACTGCTCATCCCAATTTCATGGCCTGTATTCATCACCAGGAAAGGCTGTAAAATGAAGCCAATTTGTTATGGTTTGTACATGAGGTGCATTCAGAGGCGAATGATTAGATTATGAGAGTTGTAACCTAACCAGTAAATTAATCCAGTGACATCGATTAACTGGGTGGTCACTATAAGCACATAGGGTGTGACTGGACTAAGTAGGTCACTGTGGGTATGCCTTTGGGCTATACATTTTGTCCCTGTTGAGCAGAGATGCTGCTTCTTGGTTGTCTTATCCTAAACTGCTGTCCTTTACCATGTCCTTTGGTCACTCTGTTCTTCCTCACTTTGGACAAGAGCTATGAAGTGAGCCAAAGTAAACTTTTCCTCCTCTAAATTGTTCTTGTCAGGTCTTTTGGTCACAGCAATGCAGAGCTGACTAAAAAGAGGTGAAAAATCAAATCCAATGGAACCTAATGAGGACACTTTTATTTGTGGGAAGGAAAAATCTTTCTTAGTAGAGAAATAAGTGTTTTGAAGAACAAAAACAAACCAACAAAAGATAACATTTAAAAAAAAACAAGCTCCAATTTAAGTACTAGAAGAATCTTTCAATCTGTGGAAATGTGGCATGACCCTTAGATGAAGGGGTTCCACTCTGTGCTCCAAGATTTGACTAATTTGGAGGTGAGCCTCCATCTCCCAGCCTTCCCAGACAGTTTTAGAGTCTTCTCTTAACCTCACTTCATTCTTGATTCTACCATGATATTTCCATTTATTGATTACCATGTGTTTTCTGAAACTGTTTGAGTTTGGACTCCCTACTTCCAAAACACTGACTTGGGGACAAGATAAGAAGCTGACCTTACAATACAAAAAAAATCTTTAAACATATTGCCCATGCCTGTGCTTAAAAGCCATTTCCACAGCCTTTTCGAGAACACTCCTTTCCTCCTGGTTCACTCCCTTGTCTCCTTCTAGATCTCAACATTTACCCTGTCCATCTCCTTTCTACAGTGAACTTCAGCTCCAGGAACACGGTTAACTTGGTTTGCAGAATAGTTGAGCTACTTCTTTGTTTTACTTCTACTTTCATACCATACCCTGAGGCCTTACTCTGAACCAAATTTTAGGTGTGTCAACTTAATTTTGCCAAACAAAGGGCTCTTTAGTCCTTCTTCAGGGAAACAGAAGTTGCATTCAATTGTGGTGTTAAGTAACCTTTTTCTTTTTTTCTGTTGAGTTTATCATCTTATAGTTTCAATGGTCACCTTAGGCTTTTGGGAGAACTTCAGTTTCTTTGTTAACAACACTTCCGACACACAGCAGATGCCAAGACCTTGCCCGCAAGTTACATGTGTCTAGTTTTTTTTTCGTAGGTGTTTGTAAATGCTGAAGTAGACTCTTCTGCCCGCTTTGGGCATTACATAAATGCTAGGGACCAAGAGCCAAGTGAAATTCAAAGAGAGGACTAGGAAAGCATTTTCAGGTCCAAGGTTTGGAGGTGGTAAAAGGAACGTGCAAAAGAGCTGACTACATTCCCAGAAATGAGAGAAGCCCAGAAAGGCCACAGAACTAGCTTTAATTTTTAAGCATAAGATGCTCCACATTCCTCATTCTAAATTTAGTGCTGTGGCATTCAGTTTAAAGCACCTTGTGTCCAATAATATACTTCCTGGCCTGCCCTGAGGTCTTCAGGAAGCATTTTGTCTTTGATATAATTGCCAGGGTGAATCCCTAGTTATAACATACTCTACAGCATATAAAATAATTGTTGCAACTGAACCCATCACATAAATATTAGTGATTGAAGAGATTGGTTGGGATAAATCAATGTGGGTGACATATTTAATAAACTTTGTATAAACATTGTTTGCAACAGCTATAAATAAAATTGTCTTTAGGAATTTTACATATTGCACATCCCTCTATTCATGGAGAGGCACAGGCATGATTTCTAGCTGCACTAAATGACAAGCAAAGCCTTTTAATACTTGCCCAGATCGGGGCAGGCACACAGTCAGGGCCGGGGCTGGCAGCTCAGGCAATTGCTGAGGCTTGCCCCCTCCCCTGAGCTCTCCAGCTATTCACTGGCCACTGGAAACCAGGCTCAGTCTGAGCAGAGCTTCTAGCCAACATGCATCTTCTTTCTTGCTTCCTTTTTTTTTTTTTTCAAAAGAAAAAGCCACACCATAAATAAAGCATGATCGAGATGGCATTTTATATTCACACAGATTTTGGCATAAATAAATAAAAAGGATTTTGTTCAAATTCTGTCATCCTTACATGCCATTTTAAAATTATCTTTCTCTACCAGTTCATCATATTGTGCTCCACTGTGAGAGTCCTACTGGCTCCCTCCAGTGGCTGGCCGAGCCTCTATGAAAGGCAGGGGTATCTCTGGAGGCCATGTAGCCTACTGGTTCAACATGGAATCACTTATTTCTGAGATAAGGAGTTCAAATCTCTTTGGAAATTCTGCCTGCCTCTTAACATGCATTACCATTTTTGAAGGATTTTATTCTCTGTACTTATTTCATAATTAATCAACATCATCGTCCCCTATCCCAATTGGTGCATTTCACTGTTCCCATTTTAGGGATGAGAAAAAAATTCCTAGAAAGGCAGTGGAGTGACTGGGCACATTGGACTAGGCCCAGCAAGGCCTCACCTCTCACGTAGAACATACCCTTATCTGTCTTCTGACTTATTATTGTTAGATTCCAAGGGATGACAAATTATGGAAATATTTAGGTTCTTTTTTTAAAAGAGGTCAGACGTAATGCAGTGTGTCTTCAGCTTTAAGCTTAATGAAATGTCACATGCACATTTGGAAATTCAGGTATGAACTGTGGGTCTTACATTGTATGAAATTTACAACTTTCACATTTATTTTTATTAGTAATATTTTAGTCTCTCATATATTTATCTGGCATTAATGGAAAAAAACATGGTGTCTTCAAGCAGCCAAAATAATCTCTCTAAATTCCCACTGAGTTTAATCAAAGGCCATGCAATTTAATGGCCAAAGTTACTGCGATGTATTTCCGGTGTGCTGGGTTCAAATCCCATTAAATTGGGCTCTAATTAAAATTCATCTGAACTATTTTTTATTGTGTAATTGTTTTTTAATTCTTAATGACTCACATTAACCTCCTTTTACTGAAGGAAAAAAAAATAGGGAATTAAAAAAAATAGAAAACAGTGAGGCAGGAAAAAGAGTCGTTGAATTCGAGGATGATATGAGGCCTTTTTAAAATGCAGCCTATGAATTGGGCATGCGATGCAGATGATCAAGAGGAGACTTAATTAGGGCTCAACTGTTCAGTTCATAGTTCTTGGGTCTTTATAAAAGCTAAGAGCAAAGCTAAATCATGTATAATTTGCCATTATTTTCCCAGATAGCTCTCCCTGAAATGTTATTTTTCACTTGCCTTTTCATTTTTTTTTTCTTCATCTTGAGAGCACGGTATCAAACCTTGTATATACAGCTTGCCACTTGCCTGCTGTCAGAGAGAGAAGTGACAACACTTGTCACTACCAATCTCTTCATGTCTGGTCTCATCTGAGCGATACATGCAGCCTGATTTCCAGGTGTTTGTTGAAACTCCAGGTTATGTAACATGTCTTTGCTGTGCTCAGAATTGAAAAAGAAGCATCACAGGGGGAATAAATTCTTAACTTTCTAGGAACTGTGAGTGTGCATAATACTGATTGAGCTCTATCCTACATTATTGAAGGGATGATTTAGGGACAAGCAGATGAGGCATTGCAAAGCCGAGGGGGAGCCAAACAGATTCAGGAATAGTTAAATAGCATTGACAGAATTTTTTTTTTTTTTACCAATTCTTTAAAAAGCAAAGCAACGTGAATCTGTAGTTTAAGAAGTTAACCACTTCTAAGAGCACTACATATTGAAAACAAATGAAACAGTGACATTTCTCTCCAGCTCATTTTTTGATCTCTTACAATAGTAGATGGAGATGGTAGCTCTTTTACACATACACACAGATACACACCACCTCTTTCTCTTTTCCTCTAATCCTTGCAATAGAGTTTCAGTTTGGAATTAAATCCACATTCTATAATGTTATTATTATTCCCTGCAGATACTTCCTTGATAAACCAACTAGTTAACTCCGCTTGCACGTATTTTCTTAGACAGCTTCTTATTTTCTAAAATTAATGGTCATATCATTTCTTCCTTTCCTTCTTTTAATCTCTAATTATTTGACTCATGCTCCAAAGTGTGCCTCTTAATAGGGTTTTCCACCCAGTTAAGTCTAATAAGAAATATATCTGTTTTTTCATCAAATACTCCTTGAATTCCACACTTTCTGGTTTCACTCTGTGCTGGTTACTTTTAGGCCAGCCACAGAAAGATTGCCTTATGTATTTCCCTTTGAATCATCCTGAGAATTACCTTATCCTTTCTCCAATGTCAGGTGTGTTTTTTTTTTGTTTGTTTGTTTGTTTTTTATAACTATGCTTTTTTGGAGAAAATCCTCCACTAGCTTTCAGATAAAATGTGAATTTAGAAATCTTTCCCCCATTACAACTTTAAGTTCTCACTTTACTTTTTCTAGTTTGCAGCTTTATAGTCTAGAAGTTCAATGCCATGTCTTTATCTTCAGTGTTCCAAAATTTCATCATTGCTCACTTTCGTGTGATAGTTTGTTCAATCATTTTGCTAGATACATAGAGGGCCTTTTCCTTCTGAAAGCATGTTCTTCAGTTTGAGAACATTTTATTGTGTTCTTTAAAAAATAACTTCCTTTCCATTATTTTCTCTGGTCTTTCCTTCCCAAAACACCTATTCATTATTATACGTGAAACTTAATTTTGGGATTTACCTTAAATTTTCTTTTAACATTTTTCTATGTTTATCTTTTTCTATTTTTGTTTTTTATAAATTTTTTTAAATGTATCATCTAACTCTTTCATTAAAATTTTGGCAGTCATATGTTAATTTTAGGAACACTCTATTTTTTCTCAAATTGTTTCATTTTTCATAGCATTCTGTTGTTGGTTCATGGGACAATCTTCCTCAATGATTTTCATTCTTTCTATTGTCTAGGTTTTACATCAGTTCTATTATTGTTTATTTGTTTCTCTTTATAAAGTGTCTGTTCATAGTTATACATTAAAACATTGGTGGAAAACCAGGTAGGTCAGTGACACTGTGAACTCATTGGCTTCTCACTGGCACAGAGTTGGGTTTTCATTGGACCATTCAAGTGTTGTTATCTGCAAATCTGTACTGGTTTGATTTCCATGCAGAAGGAACACTAATATCCCTTCTTCTTCCAGCATCTCAGTATCAGAATAGGATTAAAGCTGGTGTGGAGATGGGGAGGTGTTCTCAATATTCATAATTTTATTATGATTTTTATCCTTATCCTTATCAAATTGGGAGTTGCCACCCTTCCAAATTCTTCTGTTGCTCGTATTCTTACTTATCACTCTCTATAGGTGGTTTTGGTTAAAATCTGTTGTTGTTTTAGATAAGGTATATCCACTTGCAGAGCCAGATAGTATGAAGGAGAGTATCATCCATATCATTCTTCACAGAAAAATCAGTGAGTTCCAGGTAGCTTTTCTTAGACCGCTAAAGAGCCATCTGTTTTCTTGCCCCTCATTTCCCAATCAACCTGAGTAGTCACATGATAGGTAATGTAGAGATATTTAAAATTTACTTTTGAATGCTGAGCCAGTGGAGTATTATTAAAAGCATCGGGTTTGGAAGTAGAGAGACATGTGCTAGTCCATTGACTTACTATCTATATGATATCAGATGACCTTTCTGGATTGCAGTGTCTTCATTAAAATAAGCTAATATCTCTGGATTCTTATTTCTCAGCTTTCACAATGGAGATATAATGTAATTTTTTAGTTGTAATAGTTGTATGAATTACTACATAAAATTGCCTAGCACACAAAGTTGCCCTAATTCCCTTTCCTCTTGGAATCTCAGTAGGTCATTATTTCAGGTAGGACTGAATCTAGTTGCCTATAAAGCCAAACTGGAGCAAGATGTAGGTGGCCAGTCCTTTGTCTGGCAGGAACTTAGGCTCTTTCTAGTTTTCTGTCCCATGTATTTAAAAATGGAAGTGAAAATAATATTGCAGTCATTTGGATATTACAAAGATGGAATGTGTATTAATTACTTAGTAGTGTTTATATACAAAAACAAAAGCATGACTTTTAAAAAAGGAGATAAAAGATTCAATCAGTTCAGTTAGTTATAAACAATTACTTGACAACGAATCTAGAAATAGGTTTTCCACAGGCATGAAGAAGTCACTCACCAAAAATCTGGTGGCATATTCTTACTCTTCTACAATTGTTTAGAATGAAAATAAGCACTTGGCAATTCAAATTGTATCTTCAGTAACAAATCCCCAGTAACTCCACTTTAGAACCACTCTCCTAGGTTTATTTTGCCCTTCATGAACATATTCTTAATCCATCAGCTGGATAGAGATGGTCATCATAACAAACATAACAAAACAATAACTACTCTGTGGATGCTGCATGAGGGCATCTATTCAGAAAACTTCATTGACCTTGACTATAATAACAACAGATAAGGATAGCTTTTGCCTCATTTTTAAAGACATTGAGTTTCTGTCTAAAATGGAAATAGCTTCAGTAAGTTCTAGATCTAAATTTCATAAGCATGCCATTGTTCTTTCAGTATAATTCCTCCAGGGCTTGGCAGAGATATTAAATTCCTTCCAAAACAAAATTATGATAACTCAAGGATTCAAAATGTTTTACTTTTCCTACTAAGCCTTTAACAATTTTCTGGAATGCTATAATTATTTTCTTCTAAGTTATAAGTAAAAGAATTTGCTAAAAATATATCAGATGACTTTGTATTTTGGTTTATTGTTCTGAAAATTTTTATTTCTCCAAATCTTTCCAGAACCCATAGGAGCCAAATAATTCATTAATGTTGACCAATTCTTTGTTGTACTTTATGTAAATTTCCAAAAGCAAGATTTTGCACCTGACTTAGGAATGTGTTGATTGACAAAAGGGCATATCTCCCTCTATCCCATTAAAGTAGACATAGTTTATTCCTTTACAATCCCAACCAAAAAGAACAGATCCAAACAAGAAGTCCAAATATGTTTCTACCATAGAGAAGCCTGTTTCTTGGTGGGTTGTATACTCTCTTTCCTGAATGATGGACAGAGAGTAAAATGTCTTGTATATGGAAAATGGTGAACAGTTTAGGATTGAGTTTCCTTTGAAATTATGCCCAAATGAATCATAGGCTAAGCCCATTTTGTTCTACTAAAAGTTCCTTTGTGCACTAGTGGCCATAAAAATGTTTCACTGTCATGAGGCCACTTCACCTTCCAATGAAATTGTGATTCCTAAAACAAGATCTAGGAAAGATGCACACTGGGTGGCAAGCAAGGTCAGCTAATTTATCAATACCCAGGCATAAAGGTTCACATACTTCACTTTACCAATAAATGTGTCTGCCTCTTCTGTGCCAACATCTCAATCCTCAGAATAGATGACATTGAATAAGGGATCTTTTCAAATTCACAAAATACTTCAGCTCTCATCTGTCTAATACAGCACTTGTTAACGGGGATTCATTCTATCATTTTAAAGCCAGTAAATGATTATTGTGCCAAGTCAATATTCTAGAGGTGCTGAGATTAAAAACTACATTCTCCTTTTGAACATCCCATCAGGACAACGAAAATATTTTTTGGAACCAATTAACATTGTATCCTGGGGTTTCTACAAGTTCCCTTACATAGAAAAATGAATATAACATTCTTCAGTGAGATTTTTAGCTTTCTATTCTTTGTCAACAATTGTTACATAATAAAGAGATGATAGATTTGTAATTGGGCAGAAGGAAAATAACTCAATTTAAACAATTACATCTGGGAAATTCAATTCTGTATTCAATAAATTTTTCACCTGGGAAACCTAGGAAACAATTCAATTTCCCTGGTTTGTTCCTCAATAGGAATCTATGGGAACATGATAATGGTCATATTTCATATTGGAAGTTTGTTTGTTTCTGTAGCCAAAAATGTGCTGGAGACCTATTTCTGGAGGCCACTAAACCTTTAATCAAGTCACTGAGTTCATTTTTCTCCCCTTTGACCCAGATTGAGGAATCATCATAAGATCACTTGAGAGTCCTAGAAGAATCTTTAGGGTTGAGAAACAAAGAACTTACTCTTTTGCCCTCTGCATAAGCAGAGAAGAACTAATGATGGAAGGTGGGTGTCAGATAAATCCCAGGGCAATCCATAAGTGGGACGATCCTATCGTTTACCTGATAACAGTCCTTATTCTTTCCCAATGTGTAAATCTTTACCCAGATGTTGAGGGTCTGTTGCACAAGTCAATAGCAAGACTGAACTTATGCTGAATGACAGGCATCAAGACCGACTGAGGTATCTGGAAGTGAGAGAGCTAAAAGATATAGGGATGGCAAAAGAAGCTTGTATGCATATATTTCTTTAAATATCATTGTTCAGGGCAAGGCTCCTCGCATGCATGAAGAGAATAGTGGAGTCTTCCCTTAAAGACCCTTTGATAGGAGCATGGAGCAGATTTCCATAGATACTTCCCTGTAGGCTGAATCTATGGTCTATGTTCTTGGTAAGAGTTTGCCCCTCCAGGCTTTGCAAAGGAAAACAACAGACTTGTGTAAGGGGTTCTCAGCTTTCAGGGAACTTGTAATCTATTGCTAGGATGAGTATAGACAGGAAATACCTCAAAGCAATATATGTCACTATGCATAATGACCAAAATATATGACTGATATAGAAGTGTTTGTCAGTTTGTTACTGTATCTCTAGTACTTTAGACAGTACTTAGCAGGTTCTAGGTGGCCTGCAAATATATTAGAATAAATGAATGAATCAATGAATGATTTCATACAAAATATACTCTAGTCAAGGGTAGAAGTTTCAAAACTAAGTAGGTTTACTTTCAAAAGGTTAGTATATATTATAATAATTTCACTTATATATCATTCTTGAGATAACAAAATTATAGAAATACCCAAAAGATTAGTGACTGCCAGGGTTTGGTAGTAAGGTGGGTAAGGAGGTGGCAGTGGATTTCTGAGGATGTTGCAAGGAATCATTGTGATGAACGTGCCATCTGTATGTTGACTGTGGTGGTGGTCAGATTTTACACATGTAATAAAACAGCATTGAACTAAATGGAGTCATACACATGCACGGGGGCATATAAATTGGTTGAAATCTGAACAAGGTTGGTGAGGGCACCAATGCCAATATTCTCCTTGTGATGTTATACTGAACTTATATAAAAAGTTATAATTGAGGAAAGCTAGGTGAAGGCTCTACACAATTCCTCAGTGTTATCTGTTCAAGTTGCAAGTGAATCTACAAACATCTCAACATGACAGTTTTGACAAAAATAACAAATAAGCTGAAGAGACTTGTTTGGAGGAAGGTTCACACAGAGATAGGGTTGGGCTTGGTTTTGGAAGATGGATAGGATTGGATAAGAGGAGAAAAGACTGCAGAGATGATGTGCAGAATGGGCAGGAAAGTAGGCTTATGAGAATCTCAAGGGAATGGTCACCCAAGTCAATAAGGATGAAGCTAGAAGCCTGGCTTCATTATTTAATGGCTTTGTTTTTAACAGAAAAAGTATGAATTTTGGAGTGTGACCTTCCACCCTTCTGGCCAGTTCCTACACTCTCATCTGTCTGATGGCAGCATCTACCTAATCTCTGAAGTAGGGTTCCTCAGAGCATCGTAGAGGGTATACTCTTCTGGTACAGGCAGGAGGACTAAGGGAGCTGACGCATTGTCACATGGCATTTAGCAAACACAGACTCTTTTCTCCTGCCTTTGGACTCTGTCTATAGGTAAACCAGAGACTCTCGAGTCAAATTTAAGGCAGGTGATTGTACAGTCTCACCCTGCTCAGGGCTGGGGATGCTGCAGAAAGGGGCAGTGCAAGAGGAGAGGCCTGGCATCTATCAGCCTTTAGCCACAACAGAGGCCCTGATATGGTTGAGATATCAGGTGTCCGCCGCCCGCCCCGCCACAGCCAGAAGCTCATTGTGAGATGATGCAAGAACATTTAGAGGAAAAATGATTGGATTATGAGAACCTTGGCCCAATCCGTGAATTAATCTCCTGCTGGGGATTAACTGAGTGGAAACTGAAGGCAGGTAGGGTGTGGCTGGAGGAAGTGGGGTATTAGGGGCAAGTGGAGATCTCTCTCTCCTCTCTCTCTCTGCTTCCTGATCACTATTGTGAGCCTCTTCCTTCTGCCACACTCTTCTACCGTGATGTTCAGCCTCACCTCAAACCCCTAGAAATGGAGCCCCGTTGTCAATAGACTGAGACTTATAAAACTGTGAGTCCCCAAATAAACTTTTGCTCCTTTAAAATTGTTATTGTCAGGTCTCTTAGTCACAGCAGTGAAAAAGCTGACTAAAACAGGACCCATATGAGGACAACACATGAGTAGAAGACAGGAAGCATGCTCAGTCTCAGGATCGGCCAGCATGCCTGACCTCGCAAGAGGAGACCAAGTTCTCAAAGCAGCCTGTCATGGCCAGCTGCAGTGACCATCACTGCCTCTTGGCTTTGCCACCTCTGCCTACCTGGACAAAGCATGAACACAAAGTCAGGGGGTCTTCTGACAGTGATGGCATGATCCATGTCAGCCCCAAGAAGAGCCCCGAGCTCACTTAACCATAATGGTGCTGCTGGGAAAACCAGGTGGCCTTCTAAGGACAACCTTTTTTGGCAGCAGCAGCAGCAGCAGCCACAAGAGCAAAATAGAAAACTTTTTAAATAAAATGTTTGCTCACATACCAACAATTTTCTTAAATCTACATTGAAAATTAGTACCAATTTGGAGACAGAATGAAAGATCTAAAATAATAACTTTCCAAGGAATGTTTCTCCCTCATTTCCTCTAATTTCAAAATTCAAAATGATTACCATTTTAACATCTCGGTTTGTGCCTGTGTATGTATGTAAGTGGGTTTCAGCGTGTCTGTCTGTGTGTGTGTGTTGTCTATAGTGCGTATTAGTGCATTTGTGCTCTTTTCCTCCAAAGAGGAAAAACAGATTGGAGAAACAAAACTGTAGGCTGACAATATATAGTTTTGTAAATACAACATGTAACAATACAAGCATTTACCAATAGGCATTAGCTATAACAATATGAATTCTGCAGCTGAGCCGTATAAAACATATTTAGAGCCAGGGCTTTACAGCATGCTGCTGATGTACTAGGATAGTGTTTATTGAGATGTACAGTGAAACCCGAGGAGATGATCGTGCACAAGAAAGGCATCTAAATTGACTTCTCCAAATTTCTGCTGCTTTCAGGTAATAAAATTCTAACACTCTGGACTCTAAACAAAAATCTCTGTCAAAATGGGATGGTTAGTATGAGATCTGGTCAAAAACGTCAGGCTAGGAAAATAAGTCAACATTTTTCGTTTCAGTGGTTGTGTTTTTTTTCTTGTTTCTTTCTTTTTCTTCTTCTTCTTTTTTTTTTTTTTTTTTTTGGTACAGTTCTGTTTTCTTTCTGTTCGTGCTGCTATTGATACGTCAGGCATCCAATCATGAAAAACAATGTCCATGTCACTAAAATGGCCTCCAGGCATCCAGTATATCTACATTGGGGTTAAACATCTGTGTGAAGATGTGACAGCACACCCTATAAAAGGTATTATTGAGTAATATAGACTTTCTGTAATAACCAAACAGTAAAGAATATAGCTTTTTAAAGGCCTCCCCATGGCTGATCTCATGACTCAAAGATAAGACACTGTGCTGCAAGCTAAGTAATAAAATCTGGTGGATACTCTGGGCTAGCTTGTGACAAATCATATCAAAGTATTATTAAAGAAAGAACTTGAGACCCAAGACTATTATTGATTCTTGACAGAATTTCTTATAAATAAAGTGTTGCAATCAGGTCCCGGACTTGCCAAGGTCCTGGTAGAATTCTTCCTATTATAGGGACGGCTGCAAAATAGTAACGCTCCATTAGTGAGAGCCGAAAGCCTCTGTACACAGCACCACAAGGATAGGTCATGGTCAAAAGACAGCCAATAGGAACACAATCTCCAAAGGCCTTTTATGGCACTCTCCACTGATTCCTTTCTGAAATGGGTAAAACTGCCTCTGAGCTTCCACGCAAAGTAGTTTGTGCCCTGACTGTGTTCCAGAATGAATCTGTGACCCTCCAGAGCACTAAGGACACACCTCCATTAGTGTCCATATTCTTACAGCAAAGGGGCTGATACAGTCAACTGAAATGACAGGGTGATAAATATAAAACCACTATCATCAATAAGACTGGAATGTAAAAGCACTTAGTTTCAGCCTAAGTAACTCACAGAAAGTTTGGTTTCAAGAACCAATGCGTCATCCATCACTACTCTACCTTCTGTTGACAAAGTAATTGTAAGATATCTAGAATGGAGGTTCAATACGAGCTGACATTTTTGAAAGGAGGAATTGTGTGCCGTACTTATTCATTAAATGTATTTTTCCTCTACTAAAGATGTTTCCTTTTTTAGTTTATGTATGAATAACTTTAAAGTTCCCTTGACACTCTGACTTTTCTCTGAATAGCACCTATGTTCATTAACATAAAACCTGAAAGAAAATAATTTTAATGTAGTTTTTTTAACACTTCAAAAGCCTCTAACAAATTGATCGAGCAGCACAATTATGCATTCTAAAGGGAATTATAAAGAGATCACAGAAGGTTGAAGAGTTCTAGTTGAAAAAAATAAAAAAAGAAAAAGAAAAACTTTGGGTGAAAAAGAAAAGAAAAAGAAAAATAGGTGGTTAGTGTGAAACTTTGAAACACATTGAATAAAAGTAAACTCCGGCTGTTGAGGTGTTTTGCATTATCCTATAAATGCAACACTCACAGAGAAGAATAAACAAGAACTCATAGCAGGTTGAGGCTGGGATAATTTGACAGAATGAGATATATTTTATACAAATGTATGAACTTTGGAGTCAGACAGCCCTGGGTTTGAATTTCTGCTCTGCCTCTCTCTTCTTGCATAATGATGAACAACTTACTATTTTCTGAAACTAGGTTTCGTTTTTCTCTAAGACTCTTTGTACTAGATATGAAGATTATATTATATAATGTACTTTTAAAAAGTGCTTACCACACTGCTTTGCACACTCAAGGCATTTAACAGTTTAGTTCTTCTGATCACCATTGGAAGCACATCATGAGAACATAAGTTCTTCCTTTCTTAAATTCTGTGGAAATTTTTTTTTTTTGAAATAACTAATGGTTCTTAATGAAGTGCCAGGGTACAAATAAGAAAAACTTTCTCCTGAGATGGATACATCGTATCAAGCTTAAATTTCTGCCCTTTTTCATTGGCAAGAAGAGAACTCTTGGACTTTGTTTCTTTCTTATTGCATTTTACAAAATCCAGCTATAACTCCTTCCATCTCTTAACAGCCATTATAGATTCTTCCAGTTAGGTTCCCATTCCTTTGGGGACATATTGTGTTATGTAATTTCTCCTATACTGCCAGTTCCTGGAGGGCAGGATCTGTGTCTTATTTGTTTTTGTCCCCACAGTACCTACCACTGGTCTTTGCCGATGGTGAGTACTCAAAAAAACATCTGTTGGATACCTGTTGGATTGCTGTCACATAAAACCAGGCTAAAAGGTAAAGACTCAGAACTTGAAATAAAAAAATTTCTAAGCAGCTAGCCATGCCGTTAACCCTTTTATGCTTTGCAAATAAAGTCATTGTGACCACCATGCAGAGTCCCTTCAATCCATGCAGTCAATCAAAACCATTTACTGAGCCCCAAAGAGTTATAAGTAAAGGATATGCAAGAGAATAAAAAGCTGTACACCAAGCTTTGAGAAACTTACTATCTCGCTAAGAAAATATCCATGAGGGGGATGTTAAAAACACACCACCACCATATGCAGGTTATAAATCTTAGACTGCCAGGCAGTAAACCTCAGCGGACATGTTCCCCATTGCCCTGAGCCATTGTATATAAGTTATAGCACAGAGAGAGTGTATCAGTAAAAATATATTGGACCTGTTGCTCTGCATGAGGCTAGATTTGTACTTAGCTAGACAGCCCCAGCAGCCAGGACAAACCTTCTCTCTTTGTTTCAAATGACAGCCCTTCCTAGTGGTGATGGATATGAGTACTGGAAACAGTTGGCCTTTTCCAGCATCTCAGTTCTCTCTTCTACTGTTTGACCCTTGATCAAGTCACTTAACTTCTTTGTGTCTCACTTTCCTCATCTGCAAAGTGGGAATAAAAGCAGGATCTTCCTTATAGCATGGTGGGGGTTAGGTGATTAAGTGAGTAAGTTTAAGTCAAGCACTTAGAACAGTGAGGCCCTAACGAACACTATTTATCAGTAATTGTGTCTTGGAAGCAGCACATTTGGCAAGAACACTATTCATTAAGGCTCAAGACTCAGTGACAACATTCATCCTAAGAAATCTGAACTGGGGTGGTGATGGGTGTAATCTCACGGCAATCATTTAATTGGGAGGATGAGCCTCAGAGTAGGGAATTGGAGACCGTAGGCATGCGCTGATGTTGAAATAACAACAGTTTGCCAGTATTTTACATGTCTACTTACATACTTCCAAAAACTTTACTAAAGGTTTTATTGCCCTCTTTTTAAAACTTAGGAAACCGAGGCTCTGGGAATTTGGCTTGTTTAAAGAGCCAACAGCAAGTGTTGAGTTCAGTATTAGATTCTACCCGAATTCCATTGCTTGAATCTTATGAAGACACCATTCTGTCTATGAAATAGCTCTCAAAGGTGGAGGAGAATTGTTTTGTCAGGAATCAGGTTTACAGTTCACCTCTTCATCCTGCACACAGGTTAGAGCCACCAGGAAATTTCTTCTCAAAGAGATCAACTGGCTTTAACTGGATCCAGTCTATGTATCTTTTGCACAAAGGAGAGAATCTCCAATTCTTCACCTTGAAACTTTCTCAGCCCCAATGCAAAATTTAAGAGACAAAAATCAAATGTTCTTTTGCTGTTTAGATGCTCTGTTGCTTGCCTTCTGCAGCAGCACTCGGGTCCCCGGAGCACCTGAACCCATTTATTTTCCATCTGTTTCTTGCCTTCCTAAAGCAATTTTATTGCACCCCAGAAGGCTTCGCTTCTCTCAATTAGAGAGGGAAGAAACACTCAAAGATACAGATGCACCAGAGACTTTGCAGGTGGGCCAGGAGGATAAACAGGTTCAAGAGCCCAGGAAGGCAGATATCTGATCCTTTAGCACTTAGACACGCATTGGGTTGGCTGACTCTTGGCTGAAAGATTACGACTTAAGGAGAACTGTGCCTAGGAGCCCATTTTGTGGGGAGAAAGTTGACTTTGCCCAGCAATGGGTGAAGGTGAGGGCGCTTTCCTACACAGGTGGGAGAGGTATACAAGTTGATGGGAAGGTAGGTTTTCATTCATTCTGATAAAATGTAAGAAGGATTTGGAAAGTTACAGGGCTGCAGAGTGCTCAGAAGTCTTGACGAATCCCTTTTCTCCCTGAGGATGGCCTCAGGCTCATCCCTCTGAAGTAAGAACAACTAAGCCCATCATTTTGTACCATCAACATAGATGCTGGCTGCCCCTGGGGGAAGATCGCCCTATGAAACCCTAGAAACTGTTTCCCCAGAGGCATGCCAGGTTTAAAAGATGCAATTAGGACTGGCTTGGGAAAAATGAGAGAATTTGAAATCTGCAGTGTGGGGAGATGCAATGGAAGGTGGAGGGGACTTAATTCATAGCTTGTCAGGTATCTGGAAACAGCACTCACTCATGGGCTTCTGGGACTCCAAATTGTTAGGAGAGCCAATTATTTCACCTATTAAGGTTTTAATGTGGCACCAATAAGTCAAAACCAGTTTAACAACTAGGAATTATAGTTGATATAAAATGTTTGAATTTGGGCTAATAACATATACTAAGTTAGAGACAGATGAGATTTAGAATGACTAAGGTAAAAAACTGGGTTCATAATGGACACATTAATAGACCACTAAACTGACTTTAAAGGCTCTGGCAGGCACAGTCAAGACACCAAACATATAACAACTCCATCCATCTTGAGCTTCCTCATCATGTCACCTAATAGAATTTCAAACACTGTTAGCACACTGATAAATGGTTATTGCATATTACCCACGCATGCTGCCTTTCCAATTAAAAGACAGGAATGGGCATCTGCTATTTTGTTGTATCGGGTCATCTTTCCTTATCTTTCTTTATGCTGAAATACCAAGTTTTATTTCTCAGGATTGTTTTAGGAGCCATGAATCCTTTCTCTAATTCTAGGGTGGAGAGATGCCTTTATGGCCTAAGGACAAAATCTCCTGAAGTAAAAATACTTAGATTAGCTTGAGAAAAAGTTAACCAGGTGGCTCCTGTGGGACTGAGCTAGCCAATATCTCAGAGGTTGGACCTGATTCTCCATTGCCATATCAGCAAGGCCAAGGACCATCATCATTCACTGACTCACCAAAAATAATTTTTTGAGTGACTTCTATAAGCCTGACAATGTTCTAGTCATGGAGAATACGGCAACAGATTATACATGATTTGTGTGCTAACAGGGTTGAAGAGTTTGTGGGAGACAGCCAAAGAGCCCCTAAAATAGTTAAATTACAAGTAAGTTTACTATGAGGGACCCACAGAAAAGAGAAAAAGTCCAAGAATACTTCTCTGAGGAATGCCAGTTAATCAGAAATTTGCTTCATACATCAGATTTATTCAACTAAAGAACAGAAGGAAAAAATATACCAAAGGTCTAAAGAAGAATAGGGCTTTTACTACCCCCCTCAAAAAAAGGAAAGGGTTGATTAGCAGAGACCACTTTGTGAGGAGCACACTGAGGATTTAAGGTTTTGTTCTAAGAGCAATGGGAGGTCACCGAAGGGATTGAACCAGGTAAGCCATGTGGTTAAATTGGAGTTTTTGAAAAAACAGTGTTATTATTGCAATGTTGGAAGTGGACTAAAGGGATCAAGAGAGACAGAGGGAAGTGAAATCAGTTAGCTATTCATTAATTCATGTGTGAGAAGATCAGGATGCTGATGGTGGAAATAAGAGTACTGCAAGGTTCAAGATCTGCTTCGAAAGTGAGATTAGTAAGACCCGTGTCAGGTAGGATATAGGGATGGAGAGAGAGAAAGGTGTCAAGAACCACTCCCAGGGTTCTGGTGCGACTGAGTGGATAGAGATGATATTTAACTACCTGAGCTTATGGCAAATGTAGAAATCCACAAGGAAATTCCACTAAAGGTATATTAATCTCTTGTCTATTGTAGTGGCTTAATACGGGAGCCTCATTGATATAGAACTTAGTCCAGAAAGACTAAGTAAGAAACCAGAATAGATTTCACTAAATCCATGAGATAAAATGTGAACTTTAATATAGAAAAGTCCCTTAAACTCTCAATCAAAACCACCCATTTACTCTCCCTTTGAACATAATGTATTGGACTTTCTCATTTGGCACTAACATAAAAACAATGATACAAAGCAATATACAGAAACAAATAAATGATCCACAAAATAGGCAGAAACATCCATAAGAATATAAAAACAAAATAAGAGTGTGTGATTTGCAAGAAAGAAAAAAAAAGATGTATGGTAGATGGTGAATTTTCATTGTTTTGATTGTATTTGCCCGAGGAGGATACTTCTCTCAAATTTCCCTATCTGGCTGGATTCAATAACACAATTTCTATTTCACTCTTATTTCTTCCTTTGTGTTTTGTCCTTTTGGTCACCCCATCCCCCTTCTTATCTTCACTTTTCACCCTTGTTTTCTTGGTAATTATGAAATTAAACTCTAATAATTACATAGATGTACAACAAAAGGTGCAATGAAGGTTACTGAGGGTTTCTTAAAGGTCAGCAAATACACAAAGAAGGACTTAGGAAATCTTCTGATTTTCCATTGAAGCATCATTAGACTATAATAAAAAAAAACATATAGAGACCATTATTTATCCTTGGATCCAGATCTTAGCACAATGTCTAGGAAAACTGATGTAAACGGTTTTCAGTGAATGGATATAATGAGTGTCTTGCAAAAATGTTAAAGGCTTGGGAATGAGGTGGGATCTTTATAGTGAGGATGGGTATAAGAGCAGTCAGTGGGAGAGCAAATTATATGAGTGACAAAAACAGGTTTCACAGATTATATTAGAAGTCATTTCTAATTGTCAGGGTAAATTATTTTTTTCATGTTAGTTTAGCCACGAAGATTGTGGCATCTCTTTCCTTTGGCATTTAATTTAATTTGATATTTTTGTTATTACAAAAATAATATTACAAGAAATTGAAATATAAAAATACATGAATTTCAGTCTCTAGTAATTAAATACATCAAATTAAATTCAAGTTTATCTGATTCCACCTCCTAGTCTCTATCACACACACACACACATACACACAAACTGAATAATATCTGAGAAGCAATAATTATAGCATGCATACAAGTAGGCATTTTAATCGTTTTATGTAATATTATGTCATAAACTTTGTATAAAATTTTTAGTTATGGTTTTAATGACTGCATTAAAAATTCCACCAGTTTAGCCTCAGCAACTTAGTGAGGTCCTAAACAACTTAGCAAAACCCTGTTTCAAACTTAATTTTAAAATGGATTGGGCTGGTGATGTGACTTAGTGGTTAAGTGCCACTGGGTTCGATTCCTGGCTAAAAAAAAAAAAAATTCCACCAATTGGAAAATGGCAATCTGAGCACCTGTTCACGTTTCAAAAAAAATTCATTAAAATAACAATGAAAACGTATCAAAAGGGATACATCAATATTCATTAATTCATTTGTTTGTGCATCCATTCATTCAACAAATATTTATTAAGTGCAAACTATGTGATGGACAAGTTTATAGGCTCTCAGTCCATAGTGAGAGTGAGAGTTCATCTCTGTTCTCATAGTGATTACAATCTAATGAGATGGGAGACATGTTTCCCAGGGAACTTCAGGCAGATTCAGTCCTGAAGTTGGCAGGCATGAAGATCAAGAGTGGGCTTTGGTGCATGGTTCAGTCCAATTAAATGAAGGGATTTCTATAAAAGAGCAGACTGTTGATTTCTCCACCACCCACAAGGGTCCAGAGCAGCATTTGCCTCCATCTTAATTAAGACCTTGAGAACTGATTTTTAAACAGTGTTAAATTTTACCTCAGATGGCCCTTACTGGGAGGCTGGGATTAGAGAAAAGAGACCACCACTGGAGATAACCCTAAAAACACACAATAATAGTACATCCAAGTGGTGATGGAGCACAGATTTCAGGCGAGCACAGAAATGAAGAAATCACTTTGGTTTTGTGATACACTCTCCCTTTCAGGGATAATATTAGGAGGACTGAACCTCCTGCCAATACTGCACAGGGAAGCCTGCTGATGGTCTGAAGCACTGCCCCGCCCCCATGGGGGCCTCACCTGGAAGAGAAGTGGTGCTTTGGTAAATTAAGAAGTGGCAACACAGGCCTGTAATCCCAGTGGCTTGGAGAATAAGGCAGGAGGATGGCAAGTTCAAAGCCAGCCTCAGCAACTTATTGAAGCCCTAAGCAACTCAGTGAGACTGAGTTGTCTCTAAGTAAAATATAAAAAAATGCTGGACACATGGCTCATGGGTTAACTGCCCCTGGGTTTAATCCTCAGTACAAAAAAAAAAGTGGCAACAAAAATCCTGTCATCAGTATGCTAACTTCATGGTCCCCATCCATCCATGTTAAAACAGTTCTTTAAACAATAGCATAAAAAAAGGCTACCATATATAATCAAATAGAACCCTAGGGAAATAGCTCTCTAGATTTGAAAAAGAATCTAAAAAAAACAAACAACAACAACAAAAAACTAAGTGGTATCTTGGGATATATTAAAGAAAATATTGTATCTATAGGCACAATTAGATCCACTCCATAAAGAAAGTAATCAAAAAGCAGAACAGATTTTTGGAAATTAAGTAAGATTTGTAAAGTGTGAAAAATAATCAGTAGAAGAATTCAAGAATGCCATAATGAATGCACATGATTGAAATGAACTTGTTGGGGGTGATCTTGGAGATGAGGATGAGAAAAATCTCTCACAAGTAAACAATAAAGGAATGGAAATTATGAGAAAATTCTTGATCAAACTTCCACCCCCAACAGATCAAAGTATTTTATTAGATAATTGTTTTTGCAAATTGAAATCCTAGGAGCAGTTGCATGACATTTCAAAAGTTAGGAGCAATGAGAAATCCTACAACATCCTAGACGGGAAAAAAAAATTGATCACCAAGCATCAAAATCAAATTGGCATTACACTTTTTAATCAGGAGTAAAAATTAGTAGTTTTCAACCTCTACCAACATTAAGCCTCTAGTCAGGCTATCAGTTGTGTTGGAGAACTCAAAGACATTTTCTTAAGGACAAAAACAAACAAAAAAACATAAAGAAGAAATTACTTAAGGATGTATTCCAGCAAAACAAAATAAGGATCCTGAAAAATATAAGCTGCAGAACTGATGCACTATGGTACTAACACAGAACAATGCAAAGAGAAGATAACTGTGCAGCAGGCCTAATGAGCAATGGTTAAAATTAGTGAGTATTACATAAAGATTGTCCATAATAAGCAAGGCAATTCCATTGCAATTGCATAATTCTAAAACTAAAAATTCTCTATGGTAAGATAAAATCATTCGCCCTTCCCTCTCTTGGTAAGGAAATTAAATTCTAAGCACAAACAGATGCAATGAAAGCTATAATCCAAATAGCAGAACATATTAAGAAAGTAAGGAAGAACAGATCGGCAGACAGACTCTCTTCACTCTTGCGGCCAGACTTGCCATTGTCCTTTAAGCAACACAGATTAACATGTGCTTGCCTGGATTCAACCTCTTGGTTCTTCTGAAATTGTATTTACACTATGGTGATACTACATCTACGCTTATTTATTTTCAGCTTTATCATCAACTTAAATACAAAGCAGAGAAGACAATTATACAGAATAGAGGACACAGAGACCAATCCATAAAATTGCAACTACCTTATATTAGACAAAGGTGCTAAAAGCATGCAATGGAGAAAGGAAAGCATCTTCAACAAATGGTGCTGGGAGAACTGGAAATCCATATGCAACAAACTGAAATTGAATCCCTTTCTCTCACCATGCACAAAAGTTAACTCAAAATGGATCAAGGAGCTTGATATCAAATCAGAGACTCTGCGTCTGATAGAAGAAAAAGTTGGCCCTAATCTCCATCACGTGGGGTCAGGCCCCAAATTCATTAATAAGACACCTATAGCACAAGAGTTAAAACCAAGAATCAACAAATGGGACGAATTCAAACTAAAAAGTTTTTTTCTCAGCAAAAGAAATAATATGTGAGGTAAATAGGGAGCCTACATCCTGGGAACAAATTTTTACCCCTCACATATCAGATAGAGTTCTAATCTCTAGAGTATACAAAGAACTCAAAAAGTTAAACAACAAAAAAATAAATAACCCAATCAACAAATGGGCCAAGGACCTGAACAGACACTTCTCAGAAGAGGATATACAATCAATCAACAAATACACGAAAAAATGCTCACCATCTCTAGCAACCAGAGAAATGCAATTTAAAACTACTCTAAGATACCATCTCACTCCAGTAAGAATGGCAGTCATTATGAAGTCAAACAACAACAAGTGCTGGTAAGGATGCGGGGGAAAAAGGTACACTTATACATTGCTGGTGGGACTGCAAATTGGTGCAGCCAATTTGGAAAGCAGTATGGAGATTTCTTGGAAAGCTGGGAATGGAACCACCATTTGACCCAGCTATTCCCCTTCTTGGACTATACCCAAAAGACCTAAAAAGAGCATAGTACAGGGACACAGCCACATCAATATTTATAGCAGTACAATTCACAATAACTAGACTGTGGAACCAACCCAGATGCCCTTCATATAGATGAATGGATAAAAAAAATGTGGCATTTATACACAATGGAATATCACCCATCACTAAAAAATAACAAGATCATGGCATTTTCAGGGAAATGGATGGCATTAGAGCAGATTATGCTAAGTGAAGTTGGCCAACCCCTAAAAAACTAATGCCAAATGTCTTCTCTGATATAAGGGGGGGTGACTCAAAATGGGATAGGGAGCAAGAGCATGAGAAGAAGATTACCACTAAATAGGGAAGAGAGGTGGGAGGGAAATGGAGGGAGAAGGGGAATTGCATGGAATATGGAAGGAGACCCTCATCGTTATACAGAATACATGTATGATGATGTGAGGGGAAAAAAAAAAGAAGTGTGTCACATTAGATTGAGTAGAGAGATGTGATGGGAGGGGAGGGAAGAAGAAGGGAGGATAGGAAGGACAGCAGAATAAAATAGATACTAGTATTGCTGTATGTATATACGTGCCTGTATGACCAATGTGATTCTGCAACCTGTACACTCAGAAAAATGAGAAATTATACCCCATTTGATTCAAATGTATGATATGTCAAGATCATTGTACTGTCATGTGTAACTAATAAAAAAAAATGAAGTAATAATATCATAGCAATTTGAATCTGGAGCAAGAGGGAGAGAAAAATACATGATTAAAAAATTGGTTTGTTTGTTTTCTCACTTATGTTGTTAGGAATAAACAGGTACTCTTTAAATTGATGGATAATGAGTAAATAGAAGACTAGATATATCATTTAGTTATAAATGTAAATGCTAGAAATAGTAATAACTAATAAAATTGAGAGATAATAAGTATTAAAATAATAGTGCTTTATAGTCTGATATAAATAGATACAATATAATATAGATAATTGATAAATAGAAATACAAATATAGTATTTTGAATTTTATGTAGCAATTTACGGTGGATGAACCTTGACTCTCATTACATCTTTGTTGTATTGTTTTTTCATCAGATGACTCAGAAAAATAACTCTCAGTAATTAGTGGTAAAATAACTCATAACTGCCATTCAATTTCTAATTTAATTTCTCTAAGAGGAGAATAGGCTCATGGCTTTTGTGTGAATAGTTACTCTCACTTTAATTCCCACAAGAAGCAGAAACGGACTTGGGAGCAACTGATTTGGGATCGGGAAAGCCAGTGAGCTGGTGTCACTTACTTGCTCCCAAATCAGAGGCTCTTTAGCTTGACCACACACCGATGATTCAATGAGAAACAAATGCTGATTCAATGAAAAACAAAAGAGAACCATTTTTTTTCCAGTTATTTACTTATTTATATGTGGTGCTGAGAATTGAACTCCATGCCTCACACATGCAAGGAAAGCATTCTATACCACTGAGCTACAACTCCAGCCCCAAAGGAGAACCATTTTGAGAAAGCATAACTATAGGAATCTTCACAGAAATATGGACAACTTTGAGGAGTTAGCAAAGCACTGTGAAGACCATGTATCCTTGTATCCAGTCTTGATTTTTTTTTTTTTTTTGTACTGGGGATTGAACCCAGGGGCACTTCACCACTGAACCATATTCTCAACCATTTATTTATTTATTTATTTAGGCACCAAGGATTGAACCCAGAAGTGCTTAACAGCTGAGCAACACCCTCAGCCCTCCCCCACTTTTTTCTGTTTTGAATTTTGAGACAGGGCTGCTAAGTTGCTGAGGCTGTTTTTGAACTTGTGATCCTCCTGCCTCAGCCTTCTGAGTGGCTGGTATTACAAGCTTTGCCACCATGCCTGGCTCCAATCTTGATGATGATGATGATGTACTGGGGATTGAACTCAGAGGCACTCGACCACTAAGCCACATCCCCAGCTCTATTTTATATTTTTATTTAGAGAGAGGGTCTCACTGAGTTGCTTAGCACCTCACTTTTGCTAAGGCTGGCTTTGAACTCACAATCCTCCTGCCTCAGCCTCCCGAGCCACTGCAGTCTTGATTCTTGACATTGCATTCTGGATATATGGCAAAGCAGGGAGACTCTGGTCAGAGCCTATCAAAGTTTAGGTATAATTCTCATGTTTTGGGGAGTTGAGTTTTGCTAGTTAGTCTCTCTCACTCCTTTTTTTTCCCCCTTATCCAAACACATTTAGCTGATTTTAGAAAAAGATCTCATTTGGGATAATTATATTCATCAATCAAATTCAATTTTGATCCACTCTGTACAAGTTCAATGCAATTTTAAATAAAATTCAAGTCTACTCTTAGGGCCCTTTGCTTTAAGAATAGATGGCAAGGAAACTATAAGACATGGAATTAAAAAGAGATGATGCTCAGGGAATAACACATTAGCAACAGATTTCCAGTGGCTAGAACTGCACAGGACTGTGGTCACCCTGGGTGGCACCAAAGTGCAGACAACAAAAGGCCAGATGGACCAGATGATAGGTTATGCTTGCTTTACAAACTGTGTGACCCTTCACAATTACTAACCCTCTCCAAGTAACATTTTCCTCTCTATAAAGTGGAAATATCGAAGATAATTAGACATAACCTGTCTACCTCATTGATTTTTTATGGCAATTAAATAATATTTAAAGCTTTTTGTAAATGTAATGTATTATTAATATCACCATCCACACCATTATTGAAGAGATATTTAAGAAAAATATTTGATTCCTTCTTCTCTCTTTCACTCTTGTCTAGCACTGAGGAGACTGATGATAGGATTTCAGAAGTGGCACCAGCTCAATGGCTTTCCTGCTCCCAAATCAGAGGCTCTTTAGCTTGACCACACAATGGTAAGATGGAATATGAAGTTGCTCGCTAACAATAGAATTCCAATTTGGAACCCTCAAGGTGGGTTACTTCCATAATTAAACACATTTGGTGGTTCCTTTTACCATCCTTCATTCCAAAAGACCTTCATATATACTATTTTTGTTTCTCAATGGCCTCTGTCTTTAAGATCTCTGTATGTTTTTGGTTTGCTCTTTTCTCTTGTCCTTTGAATCATTCCTGTCCTCTTGCATTATCAGTAAATCATCATTAGATGTTTAATAAATTACTATGCAAAGCATTTGAAGCATCAACTAACTACTGATTAGTATGTCCAAGGAAAACCACTTTTTGATTAAATTGGGCTTATGGCTATGGATAGGAAATATACCCCTTGTGATAGGCAGATCTCCAAATCAAATTGACAATACTTCTCCAGGCATTTGTCTTATCTCATTAGCCATTCAGGACCATTAATGTTATAATATTTAATTTTCTATGTAAATAAATGAATTAAAAATGAAAGTAAAGTGAGAGTTGGTGAGCTATTACTTTTATTAGGTTGCGACCCTCACTAAGTACTGTAGACAGCACTGAAGATTTTAAAAATATTTTAGAAAGTTGGAGAAGAACCTAAGTCCCCTAATCCTCTCCTGAACTGGTTCCTTTTATACAATTTAACTTTAAAAAACAATTCATACAGCAAAGAATTTGGTTTGTTGTTTTTGTTCTGTGTTCCAAGCATTAATTGCAACAAAAATCACTTTTTGGATGCTATTTATCTGTTGAACAATAATTCCAAGAGTGCTCTGCGACTCAGTGTGCAATTCTCTCCTCTGCATCCACTCCCTCAGTAATGCTCTCCATTCCTCTGGCCATAAATACTACTTCTATGTGCTACTTATATCCTTGCCGCAACCAATCCACAATGCATACATCTAAATACCTACTCAGCTTTATACTTGAATGTTTAATAGTCATGTTAAACTTAACATTTACAAATAAACTGAACCCCTAGTTCCCCCCACCAACTACTCCTCTTACAATGTTCCTCTTATGTATCTAGTGCACCCATGTTAATCAAGAGGCTAATATTAAAGTACTGGATCTATCCTTGCCCGTCTCACTTCCCATGTTCAATCCATCAACATATTCTGTCATATACTCTTTAAAACATTGTCCAGATTGGGCCATTTCTCATGACCTCGGCACATTTCATTCCAGTGCAAATACCATCACCTGTTACTGACAATAGCCATGGTTTCCTAGTAGGTTTGTAGGCCTCAGTTCTCACCACTTCAGTTGATTCTCCAAATGGTAGCAAGATGACTTTCTAATCATTCATCAAATCAATCTTCCGAAGGTTTACTGAGTTATGTAAACTCAAAGGCAGAATTTTTGCCATGGCCTACATGGCTCTGTGTGGAGTAGCCTTTGGCCGTCTTCCCCTACTCTCATGTCCATTCGACCTCATGCTTACTGAAACCTACCTAATCTGCTTTTGCTCCTTATTGTGCACTTGCTGTTTCCAGAGCTTAGAGAAACCAGGCATCCTGTTTGCCTAGAGCCCAATTTATGTCAGCTTATTTGATGTTTCATTTGCTTTGGCATTATGAGACCCTGACTACTGTTTCATTAAAATAATGGAGAATCCATCTGGTAGGCTTCCACTTTGTAATTCTAGCTTTTGGCATCATCTCATCTAGCAGTGTGTGAGAAACATATGCAATGAGCTGAGTTTTCACTTTGTCATGTAATAAAGTATGAAAACGACCAAGAACAATCTATCCCTCCTATTTCCCAATAGGGTGTCACCAAGACCTTCCTTTCAGGGAAGAGTGCAGAAGGCTTGCAAGCAAATGGCTGGGTAGCAAACTCTTCTCTTGTAAGTGGAACTGGAGGAAATATCATCCTGCCACTTCTGTCAAGCATTTGTTGTACTGGAGCACCAAGCTGTGAGATTCATAAAGCCACCAGGTTGCTAGTTAATGCCAGGGGGAAATCAGCAAAAATATGATTTCAATGCAGGTGAAATTTATGCAGAAGCAAGATGGCACAGTCTTTCCATAGAGTGTAAAATGTATAGGCTGAACACACTTAGGTTTGGTTATGACTTAATGTAGACTGACAACTATTTATATACTTAATTCATGATACCTTTTTTTTTCAATTTTTGAAATAAAGTATTTCAAAGGCAATGAACTAAAAATGATCTGCTACATAGAAGTCAAAGTGCTGATTTGTCATTCTCATATTGATGTTGATGTTTAACTTGCCCATAGGCTTATCAACATTTACTTCTTACTTTAGGGACCACAGATGATATCACAGGCATGTGAAAATCAGAATGCATAAATCTGCTGATGAAGCATCAATATCTATTTCAAAAGCTAGTGCTTATTTTAAAGCCTGATCCCCAAAAGATAATTTAATTGATGCAGCTGCAGAATGTATGTTTACAAATCGCTCTCTGAACCATGACTTTTCATTTAGATCAAAGGATTGTTGTATTAAATTAGTTGTGTTTGTTTTCAATTCCAAGTCCTTTGTTTTGTTTTTACATGAGTTGAAAGTAAAGCATTAGCTGTTAACATGTTGAGCTCATTAACTGAAGAAGTCATGTTAGTTTCCTACCAGTGTCAAGTAGAAAATCAATTTATTCCAATAATTATTTGATTTTTTATATGACTCATTGAATCAAAGGAAAGTTTTGTAATTTCACTTTGTTATAAATGAAGCACCTGAAGTTACTGCAAATGCTATTGTGAAATCAGTTAAGTAAAACATTAGCCATAATTATTTGTCTTGCTATGATAATAAAAATAAAAATTGAGAGGAACCCAGTGCTATGGTAAAAACAGTTTTTACTGAATTAAAAAGCTTCTGGAGTATATAGGTACTTGAAATTGATTGTGATATACACATAATTCACAATTATGTCCAAATGGATTGAGATATTTCATCAGGGAACTAGAAGTGTAGCTGTTAATATATGTATGTGCATACACACACAACATACATCATAGCTGAGCAACAACACGTGACAACACTAATAATGAACACAAGAAAAAATTACTTCAACATGGCAATATAAGCTTTCCGTCTTTACTATCCATCATCAAATGGGACTTAGAAATATTTGTACCTTTGAAAAACTGCTTTTTAAATTAACCTTCTTGTCCCATTAAGATATTGTACATTTTTTATAAGTGACCCCAAATTTTGTTTGTATTTTGATCAAAATTATTTGAAAAACTTGATTCAAATTATTAAACAAATGGAGATGCAAACATCTCCATCTTTTGAATCCTTTAGCAAACTGCAATTATGAATACAAAGTGTATACAAAGTGTTGAAATTCATCCCTACAAAAGCAAAGGAGGAACTGAATAAACAAAATCATGAAAGTAAAATTTTATAATTATAGAATAGCTCAAATTGTGGGAAGAACCTTTTGATAAAATTCCTCCTTTTAATTGAATAAACAATATTATATACTGGAATTGAATCAAACTGAGACAGTTTAAGATTTTATAGCATCTATATCTAGCAAAACACTCAATAGAAACATAAAAAGAGAAAACTTATTTGACGAGTTTTGCCTTGTAAAAATATTTGTCAAAGAAAGGCCTTAAAAGACAGTACCTGTGAAAATATTTGGCCTGAACTATTTACATATTTCAATATAAAAAATAGATTTGAGAGTATTTTCTATTTCACAGAATATGCTCTCAGGTTACTGATATCTCAACATTTATGTGGAAAATATTTCCCTTAATTTAAAATATTATGGGGGGCCGGGGTTGTGGCTCAGTGGGCAGAGCGCTTGCCTAGCATGCAGGAGACACTGAGTTCGATCCCTGGTACCACATAAAAATATGCAAATAAAATAAAGGTATTGTGTCCATTTACAACTAAAAAATAAAATAAAATAAAATAAAATAAAAATAAAATATTATGGCATATAGAGAAATATTAGATGGAGATGTCAAAAATTTCAATTTTTAAATTTCAAAATGTAACTTAGAAATTTCAGGAAGTTTTATGAGAAAAAAATTGAAAGATATACATACTGAAAAAATACTTTTTTCTGCAATATTTGTAATATGGTGAGATAGATATGGTTTAAAACTGATTACAATTTATGAATATAAATCTGGAATAATTGTTTGACCTGTTATTTTTTAAATTAATACAATGTCTTTATTTTTCTTATTTTTATCCTTTGAACATGTAGCAATACATTTCCTTCTTTTGACTTTTCAGGTACATGAACAACATAAACTTCTTTTTGTTTCATTTTTTTGTATTAAAAAAAGTTTAAGTCAGATTTTTTGTCACTTGAAAGCCAATTAATCCTGACACCACATTTAATAGGGCTGTTTTGAAGAAATAGGGAGATGATGTTTATGGAGCACTTAACCTTATGCTTAACACATTGTAAGTTCTTCATAGAGATAGCTATTCCTATATATTTGGAAAAAAATAAACACCAATAACAGTGTGTCCAAGTGCCAAGGTAACATCAAGTTCCTAACAATATATGTTCAAAACCATTTGGATAATAATATGATGACTTTCATTCATTCAACATTCAATTTTTTTCCCTAAAGTTGGCTCCTTGTTCTGATCACCCTGTCCTGGATGGTTATAGCAGCAACCAATATTCATGTCAAAGAATTTGAAACAGTTGAATAGAGAAGTAGTCTGAGCAGTTAATTATTTTTGTAGTATAATTTAAGACCCACTTAGATGGGCTGGGGATGTGGCTCAAGCGGTAGCGTGCTTGCCTGGCATGCGTGCAGCCCGGGTTCAATCCTCAGCACCACATACAAACAAAGATGTTGTGTCTGCCGAAAACTAAAAAATAGATATTAAAAATTCTCTCCCTCTCTCTCTCTCTCTCTCTCTTTAAAAAAAAAGACCCACTTAGAATTACTATTTATCAAATGTATTTTCTGATTCATATATGAACTTACATGAAACTGAATATTATGTGAATCTGAATATTATGTGAATGTCCACACCTTACAACTCTTGCTTCTTCTAGCCTTTCTTATATGTTGATACAATTGTTATGGTCTGCATGTGAGGTGTCCCCCCAGAAGCTCACATGTGAGACAACACAAGGTTTGGAGGAAAAATGATTGGACTATAGCCTTGACTTAATTAGTGAATTAATCCCTGATGGGATTAACTGAGTGGTAACCAGAGGCAAGTGGGGTGTGGCTAGAGGAAGTGGTTCACTGGAGACCCATGGGGTATATATTTTTTTTATTTGGTGAATGAAGTTTCTTTCTCTACACTTTCTGATCATCGTGAACTGCCTCCCTGTGCCATACTCTCCCACCATGATATTCAGCCTCATCTTGAGCCCCAGGGAATGGACCCGGCTGTCTATGGACTGGGACCACTGAAACCATAAGCCTCCAAATAAACTTTTCCTCCTCTACAATTGTTGTAGTTAGATCTTTTAGTCACAGTGGTGAAAAAGCTAACTAAAACCACCAATGCTTACGAAGAGGGAACCATCATAGGTAATTAGACTTACTCTTTCATCCACATGCCAGACCCTGGTCTAAAAGGTAAAAATTCTGACGTTTGTGGAGTTTATAATCTGAATGGGGCACCAAAATTAAATATTATTTTTAAAGAAAATTAAACAGTATGCTAGAAGGTAATACATGCTATGGTGGGGAGAGGGCAGAAAAATACAGATCGTGCTAAGGTGATCCTAAATAGAGAAACTGTCTGGAATACATTCAGCTCCAGAATTGGGAGGGTATCTTGCATGCTTGAGGAGTAACAAAGAGGCCAGGGTATCTGGGAAGATTGAGCAAGAGGCAGAATAGAGGCAATGACATTACAGGAATGTTGGCTTTTACTCTGAAGGAAACCAAGTAATTTACAAATGTATCTTTTTTCCAGGCAAGAAAGTGCCCTACACTTAGGGAGGGAATTGGAAGGCTGGGTTATTGAAGTCAGCTCTTGTCAAAGGAGAGGCATACATACTTGCTGGCAAATGTTGAAAATAAAAACTCATAGTTGTCCCTAAGAACACTTTTATAAGTGGAATACCTTTAAGCAAAATGGACTGAAACAAAACAAAGGGATTGCTAGCTGGAGAAAGAGAAGTGGCAGTTCTTAATAGGAAAGTGACTGAACATCAAAGCCTTTGACTGTGTTACTTGATTGAATGAGTCCATTTCCATGGTAGCTTTTGCAAAAAGTGATTGATTCTCATCACTTTAAGCCAGTGTACTTTCTACACTGCCAGAAGGCTGATGGAAGGGAGAACTTGAGGTTGTGTTTCTAACAGGTGGTCCACGGACCACCAGCATAGTGTCACCTGAGGACACTCACAAAAATGTGGATTCTTGGGGCCTACCTAGGCATATAGATTATGCTGTCCAGGTAATTTTTATGCACTTAAAACTTTGTGAGACTACAGATCACAAAGACAGCCTCTTAAAAGTCTCTCAGACACTGGAATGCTATAGAGCGAGCTTTCCATGCCAGGGTGTCCCAAATGTTCAGTTTTGATGTGTTTTTGTTTGTTGTTTTTCAGGGCTACTGATCTTTGGATCAGAAGAAGAAAGAGTTGGGAAAACATGTTTTAAGATATTTTTTACAGGGGAAGGAAAATGATTTGAATAAGGATTTAAAAGGTTGCTCATTTCTATAACTGTCTAAGCACCAAGGGTTATGAACAGTTCCCAGGGAGAGCTCACCTTTCATACCTGTTTGAGGATTTGAGGGTATAATTAACTCCTCTGAATGTGCATGTTGTTGTTTGTGATGGTTTGAGCCAATGAAATGTAATGATAGCTAAATACCTGAGATCTATTGCCTTTGTAGCTATGTTAATAGCCAATGTCCACAAAATCGAAAGAAACAGCTTAATTTCAGAAGAAGTACCAAGTTAAAAGTATAATTAAACTATTTATTAACCTGTCAACTTGAAAAGAGTGAGTTAAGACTTATGGTGTCTGAAGAGTTGACGAGGGCTCATTTCCCATTTTTTCTTATGCCCATGGAATATCCCCACCTACTCAATTGGAACTGAAGAAATGGGCTTGCTAATTTTTCTTAATGTGCAGTTTGAGATCCAAAGGGACTTGAGAAAAATCCTTTGTTGCAAAACCAGCAATTATTGAAATTCTCTAATTACCCTGTCTGGGACCTTTCTTCATACTAGGATGAAGCAGATCTCTCAATTTTTTTAAAGGTCAAATTACCTTGCTTCAGTATCTTCTAGTGATGGGCCAAATGAGACTGGCTTAATTTAATATGTCTCTGCTGCTTTTCTTTCACTCCAGAGGGGCATCCATCATGGGCTTCTCATTCTGACTGATATTGATCAGGTAATTGCCCTCAGCTTGTCAAACTATCATGATTTTTATAAGAATGAGTCTTTTCTAGAAGAAAGTAGACCCTGAGAGAGAGACAAAGATTTCTATTAGCAGTTTGCCCCAAAGCAAGTCAAAGTAGAAGGAAAGATTGGAGAGAAAAGAGAGGGGCCGAGGAGAGAGGATAAGGGGGGAAAGTAGAGAAGGTTGTACCCTCCAAAAAGGCAGCAATGTGAATCACAGTTATCCACTTGGTACAATCCAGATGAACAACTCCAGCCTGATACATAATACAATTCAGAACGATCCAACTGTGTGGTGGCTCCTAGTGAGTGTTTAAAAAAATATCATCCTCACTTTAGCTTTTTGTCTCAGGATCAAGATGGATACTATTGTCTGGGCTCAGGAACACCATCTTCCTTTTCTTTGCTAGTCTGAGGTAAACAAAGATTACCCAACTCTTTATCCCAGATTGCTAGGGTAAAGATGAAATCCAAAATAAAAAGGGAAAGCTCCTGCCAGTTGAGGCGGTTCCTCTAGGAAATGATCTAATGTTGATTTGAGGAATGTCTCCTTAATGCTGCCAATGACGTGTCCAGCCCTAGGGAAAAGAGAGAATGGCATTGCCTTCCAGACAGGCAGAGCAGTGCGAGAGAAAGAAATGCAGCTGCACAGCTTTCTGTGAAAGTGGAGCAAGCTTACAAAAGCTCAGGTGAAGAATCTAGAAAGTCAAAGGGAGCCCCCATCTAGTGTATCATTACTGTTAACAACTGTGTTCCAGGTAGTGCCGGGTGTCCAAGAGCTGTTTCAAGCCAGCAGGGAGAGCCGCCCTGCTGCAAGGGCTTCAGATAATCATCTGCCATCACTGCAGATATTCAAGACCAGCTTGATGCCCTCAATTGAGAGTGCTTGAGAATAAAGAATGCCGCTTTGTCACCTTGAGAGAATTCTTCCAGAAATAGTCCCTTAAAACATCAGTCCCTTCAGTAAAGCTGCTTTAAATAAAGCTGTTTTACAGTTGATCTTCACCCAGGGTTTGTATTTTTCTTGTTTTTATCTTTTTCAGATCCTCATTCGCCTCAGACCCTCTTACACTTGGAGGCCCTGCCTCATCACATATCAGTACTTTTAAAAAATATATGCATGACCTATATTTAATAAACCTAATATTGGTATGTTTTAATGATATTTGTAAATTTTTAAAAAATTATTTGGCTATAAGTTGTGATTCACCTTATTCACAATTTGTTATGTGAGTTCTCATAATACCATTGAAACTTTTACAAAGTAAGAAAATACAAATTATTTTTAAATGCAGTGAATACTAAACTTAGCAATCAATTAAATTGGCATAATGCTACATCATGAAGTCACTGCATAAATTCACTAAAATCCAGTTTGCAGTTTTCTTTTTAGTATTTTGGAGCCAGTTTTTAAGCAGAGTACTTAATCTTATCCTACATCTTGGATGGATATTTGAACCAACCTTGCTTCTCCTAAGGTAGCAATATGAGTAACGTGAAAAATATTGTCTGTTGGATTTTCTTTTTTCTTTTTTTTTTTTTTATTTTTTAATTTTTTATTGTGGGTTGTTCAAAACATTACAAATTTCTTGACATATAATATTCGACACTTTGATTCAAGTGGGTTATGAACTCCGACCTTCACCCCATACACAGATTGCAGAATCACATCAGTTACACATCCATTGATTTACAAATTGCCATCCTAGTGTCTGTTGTGCTCCGCTGCCTTTCCCATCCTCCCCCCTCCCCCCTCCCCACCTCTCCCCTCCCCTCCCCTCCTCTCTCTCTACCTCCTCCACTGTATAACCCTGAGGGTCTCCTTCTATTACCATGCAATTTCCCTTCTCTCTCCCTTTCCCTCCCACCTCTCATCCCTGTTAAATGTTAATCTTCTTCTCCTGCTCTTCGTCCCTACTCTGTTCTTAGTTACTCTCCTTATATCAAAGAAGACATTTGGCATTTGTTTTTTAGGGATTGGCTAGCTTCACTTAGCATAATCTGCTCTAATGCCATCCATTTCCCTGTAAATTCTATGATTTTGTCATTTTTTAATGCAGAGTAATACTCCATTGTGTATAAATGCCACATTTTTTTTATCCATTCGTCTATTGAAGGGCATCTAGGTTGGTTCCACAGTCTTGCTATTGTGAACTGTGCTGCTATGAACATCGATGTAGCAGTGTCCCTGTAGCATGCTCTTTTTAGGTCTTTAGGGAATAGACCAAGAAGGGGAATAGCTGGGTCAAATGGTGGCTCCATTCCCAGCTTTCCAAGAAATCTCCATACTGCTTTCCAAATTGGCTGCACCAATTTGCAGTCCCACCAGCAATGTACAAGTGTACCCTTTTCCCCACATCCTCGCCAGCACTTGTTGTTGTTTGACTTCATAATGGCTGCCAATCTTACTGGAGTGAGATGGTATCTTAGGGTGGTTTTGATTTGCATTTCTCTGACAGCTAGAGATGGTGAGCATTTTTTCATGTACTTGTTGATTGACTGTATGTCCTCCTCTGAGAAGTGTCTGTTCAGGTCCTTGGCCCATTTGTTGATTGGGTTGTTTGTTCTCTTATTGTCTAATTTTTTGAGTTCTTTGTATACTCTGGATATTAGGGCTCTATCTGAAGTGTGAGGAGTAAAGATTTGTTCCCAGGGTGTAGGCTCCCTATTTACCTCTCTTATTGTTTCTTTTGCTGAGAAAAAACTTTTTAGTTTGAGTAAGTCCCATTTGTTGATTCTAGTTATTAACTTTTGTGCTATGGGTGTCCTATTGAGGAATTTGGAGCCCGACCCCACAGTATGTAGATCGTAGCCAACTTTTTCTTCTATCAGACGGCGTGTCTCTGATTTGATATCAAGCTCCTTGATCCATTTTGAATTAACTTTTGTGCATGGCGAGAGAAAGGGATTCAGTTTCATTTTGTTGCATATGGATTTCCAGTTTTCCCAGCACCATTTGTTGAAGATGCTATCCTTCCTCCATTGCATGCTTTTAGCCCCTTTATCAAATATAAGATAGTTGTAGTTTTGTGGATTGGTTTCTGTGTCCTCTATTCTGTACCATTGGTCCACCCGCCTGTTTTGGTACCAGTACCATGCTGTTTTTGTTACTATTGCTCTGTAGTATAGTTTGAAGTCTGGTATCGCTATACCGCCTGATTCACACTTCCTGCTTAGCATTGTTTTTGCTATTCTGGGTCTTTTATTTTTCCATATGAATTTCATGATTGCTTTCTCTATTTCTACAAGAAATGCCGTTGGGATTTTGATTGGCATTGCATTAAACCTATAGAGAACTTTTGGTAATATCGCCATTTTGATGATGTTAGTTCTGCCTATCCATGAACAGGGTATATTTTTCCATCTTCTAAGATCTTCTTCTATTTCTCTCTTTAGGGTTCTGTAGTTTTCATTGTATAAGTCTTTCACCTCTTTTGTTAGGTTGATTCCCAAGTATTTTATTTTTTTTGAAGATATTGTGAATGGAGTGGTTGTCCTCATTTCCATTTCAGAGGATTTGTCGCTGATATACAGGAATGCCTTTGATTTATGCGTGTTGATTTTATATCCTGCCACTTTGCTGAATTCATTTATTAGCTCTAATAGTTTCTTTGTAGAGCCTTTTGGGTCTGCTAGGTATAGAATCATATCATCTGCAAATAGTGATAATTTAAGTTCTTCTTTTCCTATTTTGATGCCTTTAATTTCTTTCGTCTGTCTAATTGCTCTGGCCAGTGTTTCGAGAACTATGTTGAACAGAAGTGGAGAGAGAGGGCATCCCTGTCTTGTTCCAGATTTTAGAGGGAATGCCTTCAGTTTTTCTCCATTCAGAATGATGCTAGCCTGAGGCTTAGCATAGATTGCTTTTACAATATTGAGGTATGTTCCTGTTATCCCTAGTTTTTCTAGAGTTTTGAACATAAAGGGATGCTGTACTTTGTCGAATGCTTTTTCCGCATCTATCGAGATGATCATATGGTTCTTATTTTTAAGTCTATTGATGTGGTGAATAACATTTATTGATTTCCGTATATTGAACCAGCCTTGCATCCCAGGGATGAATCCTACTTGATCATGGTGCACAATTTTTTTGATATGTTTTTGTATCCGATTCGCCAGAATTTTATTGAGGATTTTTGCATCTAGGTTCATTAGAGATATTGGTCTGTAGTTTTCTTTCTTTGAAGTGTCTTTGTCTGGTTTAGGTATCAGGGTGATGTTGGCCTCGTAGAATGAATTTGGAAGTTCTCCCTCTTTTTCTATTTCCTGAAGTAGCTTGAAAAGTATTGGTATTAGTTCCTCTTTAAAGGTTTTGTAAAACTCTGCTGTATACCCATCCGGTCCTGGGCTTTTCTTAGTTGGTAGTCTTTTGATGGTTTCTTCTATTTCCTCAATTGATATTGGTCTGTTTAGGTTGTCTATATCCTCCTGACTCAATCTGGGCAGATCATATGACTTAAGAAATTTATCTATGCCTTCACTATCTTCTAATTTATTGGAGTATAAGGATTCAAAATAGTTTTTGATTATCTTCTGTATTTCTGAAGTGTCTGTTGTGATATTGCCTTTTTCATCCCGTATGCTAGTAATTTGAGTTCTCTCTCTTCTTCTCTTCGCTAGCATCGCTAAGGGTCTGTCGATTTTGTTTATTTTTTCAAAGAACCAACTTTTAGTTTTGTCAATTTTTTCAATTGTTTCTTTTGTTTCGATTTCATTAATTTCAGCTCTGATTTTAATTATTTCTTGCCTTCTACTTCTTTTGCTGTTGTTTTGCTCTTCTTTTTCAAGGATTTTGAGATGAAGTATGAGATCATTTATTTGTTGGTTTTTTCTTTTTTTAAGGAATGAACTCCAAGCAATGAATTTTCCTCTTAGAACTGCTTTCAATGTGTCCCATAGATTCCGATATGTTGTGTCTGTGTTTTCATTTATCTCTAAGAATTTTTTAATTTCCTCCTTGATGTCTTCTATAACCCATTGATCATTCAGTAACCTATTGTTCATTCTCCAAGTGATGTATGCTTTTTCCTTCCTTCTTTTATCGTTGATTTTCAGTTTCATTCCATTATGATCAGATAAGATGCATGGTATTATCTCTACTCCTTTATATTGTCTAAGAGTTGCCCTGTGACATAATATATGATCTATTTTTGAGAAGGATCCATGTGCTGCTGAGAAAAAAGTGTAACTGCTTGATGTTGGGTGGTATACTCTATATATGTCAATTAGGTCTAGGTTATTAATAGTGTTATTGAGTTCTATAGTTTCCTTATTCAACTTTTGTTTGGAAGATCTGTCCAGTGGCGAGAGAGGTGTGTTGAAGTCTCCCATGATTATGGTATGGTGGTCTATTAGACTCTTGAACTTGAGAAGAGTTTGTTTGACGAACATAGCTGCACCATTGTTTGGGGCATAAATATTTATGATTGTTATGTCTTGTTGGTGTATGGTTCCCTTAAGCAGTATGTAGTGTCCCTCTTTATCCCTTTTGATTAACTTTGGCTTGAAATCTATTTTATTTGATATGAGTATGGACACTCCTGCTTGTTTCCGAAGTCCATATGAGTGATATGATTTTTCCCAACCTTTCACCTTCAGCCTATGTATGTCTTTTCCTATCAAATGCGTCTCCTGTAGGCAGCATATTGTTGGGTCTTGTTTTGTGATCCATTCTACTAGCCTGTGTCTCTTAATTGGTGAGTTTAAGCCATTAACATTTAGGGTTATTATTGAGATATGGGTTGTTCTTCCAGCCATATTTGTTTATTTCTGTTACTAAACATGGTTTGTTTTCCTCTTTGATTATTTCCCCCCCCTTTACTGTCCTACCTCCCACTGTTGGTTTTCATTGTTATTTTCCATTTCCTCTTCCTGTAATGCTTTGGCGAGGATGTTTTGAAGAGATGGTTTTCTAGCTGCGAATTCTTTAAACTTTTGTTTATCGTGGAAGGTTTTAATTTCATCTTCCATCCTGAAGCTTAATTTCGCTGGATACACAATTCTTGGTTGGAACCCATTTTCTTTCAGTGTTTGAAATATGTTATTCCAGGATCTTCTAGCTTTCAGAGTCTGTGTTGAAAGATCAGCTGTTATCCTGATTGGCTTACCCCTAAATGTAATCTGCTTCCTTTCTCTTGTAGCTTTTAAAATTCTCTCCTTATTCTGTATGTTGGGCATCTTCATTATAATGTGTCTAGGTGTGGATCTCTTATGATTTTGCACATTCGGCGTCCTGTAGGCTTCTAGGATTTGGGATTCTGTCTCATTCTTCAAGTCTGGGAAGTTTTCTCGTATTATTTCATTGAATAGACTGCTCATTCCTTTGGTTTGGAGCTCTGTACCTTCCTGTATCCCAATGACTCTTAAGTTTGGTCTCTTAATGTTATCCCATATTTCTTGGATGTTCTGCTCATGGTTTCTTAACAGTCTTGCTGAGCTGTCTATGTTCTTTTCCAGTTGAAATACTTTGTCTTCATTGTCTGATGTTCTATCTTCTAAGTGTTCTACTCTGCTGGTAGTATTCTCCATTGAGTTTTTAAGTTGGTTTATTGCTTCCTGCATTTCTAGGATTTCTGATTGTTTGTTTTTTATAACCTCTATCTCCCTGTATAGTTGATCCTTTGCTTCCTGGATTTGTTTGCGTAATTCGTTGTCGAAGTGATCTTTCATTGTCTGATTTTGCTGTTTAATGTCTTCCTTGATACTCCAGATCATCTGAAGCATGTATATCCTGAATTCTTTATCTGACATTCCATCTGCTGCAGCTGTTACCTCTTCTAAAGTTGCGTTGACCTGCATTGCTTGTGGTCCTTTCTTTCCTTGTCTTTTCATACTGCTTGCGTATCTTTCCTGCAGGTGCGGGCGGCGGCTCTGCTCTCTCCTTATTCCAATTGGGGTGTCGTGGCTACCACGCCGGCAGGTCACTGGGCCTGTTCTGGGAGCTGGCGGCGGCTCTGTTCTGCCCCTACTCCAATTGGGGTGACGAGTGTACCACGCCGGCAGGCCACCGGGCCTGATCCGCCAGTCGGTTGCAGGTTTGCCTACCCTGCAGACGCGGGCGGCGGTTCTACTCTGCCCCTACTCCAAATGGGGTGTCGTGACTACCCCGCCTGCAGGACGCTGGGCCTGTTCCTGGCACGGGCGGCGACTCTGCTCTGCCACTACTCCAATTAGGGTGGTGTTTGTACCACGCCGGCAGGCTCCTGGGCCTGATCCGCCGGTCTGTTGTAGGTCTGCCTACCTTGGAGGCGCGGGCGGCGGATCTGCCCTGCCCCTCCTACCACGCCTGCGGACCCCTGGGTCTGATCTGCAGTTTGATCACTGGTCTGCTCACCCTGCGGGCACGGGTGGCGGTTCCGCTCCGCCCCCACTCCAATTGGGGTCACGTGACCACCACACCGGCAGGGCCTGATCCGGGCGTGGGAGAAGGATCTGCTCTGCCCCTACTCCAGTTGGGGTGACATGTGTACCACACTGGCAGGCCACTGGGCCTGACCCGCCCGGCTGTCACAGGTCTGTTTACCTTGCAAGCGCGAACGGCGGCTCTGCCCTGCCCCTCCTACCACGCCCATGTACCACTGGGTCGCGGGTCTGCCCACCTTGCGGGTGCGGGTGGCGGCTCCGCTCCGCCCCCTCTCCAATTGGGGTCACGCGGTCACCACGCTGGCGAGCCGCTGGGCCTGCTCCGGGCGCTGGCGGCGGCCCGGCTTCTCCCCTCTGGCTCAACGACAAATTGAGGAGGCTCAGGTGACTGTGCCTCACCCCCCCTACCAGGAGACCAACTGCTTATGTCACCGCTGGTATTGATGAAGTTCTCTCCTCCGCCGCTTTCTGCTGACATCAGATCTCTGCCATGTTGATATCGTATGCGAATGTCAGCCTTTCGTTCCCTTTGCCGGGCAACCAAAGCAACGGGTGAGTCCTGTCCGGCCCTCGGCAGGACCCCTACCGAGAAGCAGTTTCCGCGGGCTCCTAGCCCCGGTCCAGGGAAGTTCCGGGAGCCGGAACTCGGCCGCTCCGTGCTCGGTGTAAGCTCCTATAAGTGTAAGCTCCAAGAAGCAGTCCCCGCGGGCTCAGTTCCGGGAGCCGGAATTCGGCTGCTTAGTGCTTGGTGTATGCTCTGATAGGAGCAGGGTCCAAGAAGCAGCCTCCGCAGGCTCCGCAGCCCTGGGCCAGGGCGGTTCCGGGACGGTTCCGGGAGCCGGAACTCGGCCGCCCCGCGCTCGGTGTTCGCTCCGATAAGATCAGGTTCTAAGAAGCACCCAGGCGCTGAACCCTAGCAATCTGTCTGCAAGCCGCAGGCGAATTGCAGCCTGAAATTACCTGATCTATGGCTGAATGAGCTGCGGTCAGTCGAAAACAGGGAAGGTGACGTCAGTTTACCAACATGGTGGCTGCTGGCCTCCTCTGTGGTCTGACCGGTGTGGAGAACCGAGATGGACCGCTTCCTTCCCCCGTCTCGAACCCAGAATTCAGCCCTGAGTATGGTGCTTGCGCGGCTGGCAGAAACTGCAGCGCTGTAACCCTGCGTCTCTATCCCAGCGCGCGCTGCAGACTCTAGCCGTGGGGCGATTTGCTGAATAAGCAGTGTTACCCTCCGTGCGACAAACCTCTCGCGTTTGAGTCCCCGTAGCCGATCCTCGTGCGATGGAAATCCTTCCTCCAGGTTCTGGAGCACCCCACTATTGCTGGAAATTCCTAACAAGATATCCTTTAGCCGTCCTGACTTGTCATACTCCCACACAGTGAAGCAGCACACGGGGGCAATGCACTCCCCTCGCCGCCATCTTCCTTCTTCGTCTGTTGGATTTTCAAAGATTTGCAGTAGAATTTTTAAAAGTTTCCCCTTTGCAAAGTCAACCTCATATGGTAGCTCTTCTTCTTTTGGGGCCTAGAAATATCCTGAACAACTGGAGCACTGTCAGACTAGTTACACAGTACAGGCACTAGTCTATATTTCCTGCTGTGTTACCCTAGCAAAGTTTAACCCAAGGACAAGTGTGATTCTGGGTTCCACCTGAAACTGCTTACCTATTCTCTAGAGAAAAATCATCATGAATTGCAGTTACTAAAGAGGAAAGGAAGATTCAGGGAAAATAATGAAAGTGATTTTTGTTGTTGTTTGTTTGCTTATTTGTTTGTAGTTTCCATTTCTGGGATTCGAGATATTAAAATTTCTTTCCTACACCTCTCTTTTTCCTGTGAGTCAGAAGAATTGCATAGGGCATATTTGGCTACTTTGGTTAACACAGAGAATGCAGCAGTTCAGAGATCTACAAGGAACAGGGTGTTCCTTGCCCTCTTGGACATACCTCCCCCCGCCCTACACCCGGGGAACACGGGTTCCCCACTTAGGGGAGGTTGAACGTGTTTCCTGTTGAGACTTGCCCTTCCTGGATGGCAGGTGAGGCTGTAAACCCCACATTGAGCTCACCAAAGTATCTCTCTGTGGCTGCCTCCACCTTCCTGGCTCCTGGCCCCAACCCTCTGGGGTTATTAAAGCAAATGTCATATCAACTTACAGTTGTCGATCTTGGTTGCCAAACACTTTCCATGCTACTTTGGGTGAATGTTATTTTATTTTGTTCATATTTCTTGCTTTTATATGTCATCAGAAAATTTTCTCATGTTCAATGGTAATGTATGTTTATATGTGGGTATTTGTGTGTCTATATGTATGTATGGTACAGTTGGTGCACATGTTTCCCATCACCCAGCCAGTTTAACATACCCATTCTTTCACATTTTCAGAATTAACCATATTTGTGAAAGGGATAAACTTCTTTTTAAAGAGCCCTTTTTCTTTCTTAAATCACGTGTGGAATATGCCTTTTGGCTCTTCCTTGTGTAAATAATGTGTAAAATAATCAAAGCACCATCACAACCTGACAGCTCAGGCCTTTGATGAATAAGGTTTTAGGTGGGATTATCATATGACATTTCCAAACTAAATTATATTTATGAGTCATATCGAGTACTATTACATTATCATCCCTTGGTGTGGACTTTGTACATTTTGTAAGGAATTGAAGAAAAGCAAGAGACTGGGAATTGGACAACATTTTTTTTTAACATGTAATTTTAAGGCTCATCTAAGGTTCCTGCTCTTTTGCAGAAAATTTTTTCCTGTATTGTCTCCTACATTCTATTACTTCATACACTTAAATTTAACAGGTTCAGAAGTTCCTGAAGATGAGTTAGTCCACCACTCCCTCTTTACAGATGGGGGAACTAAGCAGAGCTAGAAACAAATTTAAATCTCCCAACTATTTGCACAATTATTTTCTGCCTGAACTTATAGCTTGCCTAGACAGCCATGTCCCCAGACAGGTCTTGGTCAAAACATCAAGATGACAGTACATTTGCTAAACAAAGAAAAGGTACCTCGCTGGACACAGTGGCACATGCCTATAATCCCAGCGGCTCGGGAGGCTGAGGAAGGAGGATTTCAAGTTCAAAGCTAGCCTCAGCAACAGTGAGGAACTAAGGAACTCAGTGAGACTTCTCTCTAAATAAAATACAAAAAAGGGGCTAGAGATGTGTCTCAGTAGTTGAGTGTCCTGAGTTCAATCCCAGGTACCACCCTCCCCAAAGAAAAGGTACCTTAAATATGAAGCCCCAGTCTCCATTTAGATTTATTAATATAATTTGTCAGTCATTTTGGAAAACTTTATACCATTCAAGTTAGCTATTATTTTTTATTTAATTCAAAACGATTTTTATTTCTTTGACACCAATATTACTGCATAATTTCTTAGGATTTATATAGTAACATGAGAATTGTTCTTCAGCCTCCTCTTCTTAAGTCAGAACCCTTAGAGAATGGCCTGAGCCCTTCAGGATCCCCATCCTATTTCCCTGCCCCCCCCCCCCCAAGTGGTCTATAGCTTATACACCCATGCCTGTCAGCTCCAACCTTGGTCTGCTTGCTCCTCAGAGTAGAATTAGAGAAATTAAGAATTCACCATTACCTCAAAGTACACACAGGTTTTTGACTATTTGCATTCAATTATGTATATTATATCACATTCTATCTGTTCTTCCAAGACTACATTCTAGTTGGAGGTTCCTGTGGACCATTCATCTGTAAAGAGAAGACTAGCGAATGAACTCTTGTTTCATAGTGTTGCTATCCCAACAGGTAAGAGTGCAACATAAGGTGTGGAGAAAACTTAGTTATTATGGCTACTTTCTAACAAGTAAAATTACAAAACTCAGTTATAAATTCATGAATCACAGGAGAGAAATATAATATGGATGAAGAATCACTGTGGTATGATTTCAGAAAAAAAAAAAAATCTCTACCCAAACTGTCTCTATAAAAACACATAGTTCATCTGATCTCATTGTTAACACTTGGCATTGTCTGTGTAATTAAAGCAGGATAATTTGGTCTATAATAAAATAAAATATACCATAAGGAGACAGTCTTTATCAGCCCCAACAAAGAGAAATGTCTAAAGCAGGATAATTTGAGTCTTTCAAGAAAGTATTTTTAAAAGTCCTTTCAGTTGTCAAATAGAAATTCTTAGCAAATTCTTGGGATGTTTCTTTATTTCCTTCAGTGTGGTCCAATATGTCAGGAAGCAAGGTGATCATAAGTCCAAATATTGACAAAAAAGTGTTTCAACTTCTTTCTTTGAAAATTCATAAATACCAACATTGACATTTCCAATTCTCAAAGTTCTCTTCCTTGCTCTAATTCAAAAAGTCGCAACTCCCTCACTGCAGTTGGTATAATCACCAGAACAGAAATCCATCATCAAAACAAACTTACATAACCCAAAGCAATAAAACAGGCACCAACACAACTTGAAAAAGCAAAAACAAACAAAAACTGGTCAAATTTTCTTTTGGCTTTTATGTACTTCTTCTAACTATGCCAATCAGTCAATCATGGCAGGTGTTTTTCTAGTATATTGAAATAACTAAATGTGGTTAAATGCTGGGTCTTCTGTCTTATCAGATTTAACAGTACTATCTGAGATTATTTGGTTAAACAGTCAAACCAAATGATCGGGATTATATCCACAACCATTTACGTAGCAGTGACTGTAACTTGCCAAATGCCGAAGGACACCTGAACTGATTTAAAGTATTAGTGTTCATTTGGAGAAACTCTTTTGTAATCAGATATTTTCAGAAAATTAAAAATATTTAGGAGACAGAATCAGGGACATCTTCACAATGATCTTTAAAGCTAAAGAAATTAAATCTCTCCAACACGGGACTGTACCATGCAGAAAGCCCTCTCATGTTCATAATCATGTGCAGATGCAAATATCTCTCTCACTGTAATGAAATAATGATATCCTATTTTCTGCAGTTTCATTGACAAATAATAAGAAAGATGTCTAAATGGGTGTGGCAGGGCGAGGGTTAAATCTGATTGTAATTAGATTGCAGTATGCATGGTCATGTGGTTAATAGTAAATTTTCCTTGATTAACTGGTCCTGTTTGTTAAGAGCTCCTATTAACATTAGTGCTCTCCGTGTTGGCTGTAGAGACACACCATGGACCAGTGCAAAATTAATGAAGGCAGGTACGCATGCTGATTAGAATGTGGCAGTTTAATAAACTCTTCCAACATTAAATTATTTAATGCATTCATGCTCATGCAGGCTATTCGATGGTCAGCTTGACCACCTATGTGTTAATATTGGGAATTGAAATGCAGAGAGTGGAAGAGATATAGTGGTGTATGAGGTAATTAGCTCTCATGTCTGATAAATGGGGCAATACCTATGTGTGCGCATGTTTTAGCACACCACAAATGGTGCTTTCATTAGCTGGAATCTTCTGCAGAAATTTTTATAAATGTTTAGTTTGATTTTTGCACCATAAACAGTGGATCTGATAGCTATAGTCACTGTCAGTTGAATATTTGAGGCAAATTTCAAGTCATATATAAGGTAACTGTCTTGTTACGATAAATAGGTAAGAAAAATTAGGAAGCTTATTAATAAACATTTCCAATCTGGACATAATCTTTTATCATTATAGGAAATACGTTATATAAATATGAATTATTTCAACATGTAAGTGTAAATATATTAGATTTTGAGCAAAATGCTAAAACCGTACATTTGTGCAAAGTTCTATAGTTTGCATGATGCTCATACATACGTTATTTTAGTTAATCCTAATCATAGGCATTTTAGATGGAGTTTGCTAATAAGTGACTAGTCAGTCTTAACCTCAGTTCTTATAATTCAAAATCCAGACCTTTTAGTTACAATTCCACAGCTGCCTACAGACTTAGTACTTGTGAGAATAAACTATTGTTCAGAAACAAATTAATTTTTACACTAGCTGTGAATTCAGGAACTTATCCTCTCTGTGCATAGGGTACACTTAAATCTGGTGGAAACACAGAAAATTTCAATACTTGAAAAATTTCTCAATATAAACAAGTATTTTAAATGACTTATATTTTCTTAGTTCCTGAGATACATTCTGGTTTGAATTTTAGGAACTCTCATAGGACTTGCGTGAAGTTCAGTATGCTAACTCAGAACAATCCAGAACTAGACCGTACAGTATAGAAAATCTAAACTATACCTCTGGTGAGGTTGCCAACAGGTGAGGAGTACTGAATCACAAGATCACCCATTATAAATCAAGTCCCAGGAGAATGACTGAATGGATTTCTCTGTCTGGGACGTTCTCTAAAGAATGAATTCTTTGTTAATATTGTTTTAGGGTTTTCTCCCCTTCTTAGGATGCGAGCTAAAATAAGGAGGAGGAAGTTATTCTTGCCAGAAAAATTCAAGGAGAGTAGCAAGGAAGCTGGAAAGACTAATGCATAGAAGGCCAGGAGAGTAGATCTGTCTTTGAGTCCTGGACATCCTTAGAAAGTGGTATCCAGACTTCGAACAATCAGTTAACTTCTCTAGCCCTTAATATTTTTGTATGTGATTTAGGGAATTGGAGAGAACTCTCAAGCTCCTCAAATATCCACCAGGACCTTTTAGCTGTTTCTTACCAACTGAAATAACGTCAGTGATCATTTTTGCACAATACCCTGTGACCTAAAAGGAGCCGTAAAATTCTGTAGCAGAAAGAAAGCAGCACCTTTGAACAGCACACTCTACATATCCAGTCTCCACAGGACCTGAATAGTAATTGTGGGCTTTGGTTGTCCTTTGATAGCTCTATGGGCCTTAGCCAGCCTGAATAAATTCCTAGGTTTTTGTTTTGTTTTGTTTCTTTTGTCTTTTTGTCTCTGGCTAGCTTCAAAGACTGTTGTGGTCATGAATTAATATTGTCCCTTTGGTTAGCAATTACAATGTTGATTGCAGTAACATTTTTGCTTGTCTTTACTGTTTCCTGTGAACAATGTGGACTGGCGCTTCTGATAGGTGGTTGGCAGCTATGTGACTATTTTAACTTGCGATAGGGTCTCCAAAACATCATATGGTGAATTCTAAAGAAAACAAGAACTGCCAGTCCACTTTTTGTAGTCATAGTGTGTGCTAGCAAAATGGGTCATGTTTTCCTCTGGATCTAGCAGAACATTTGCACAAAAACGAACATAAATAACTTCAGTATTATTGTGTATTTTCAGCCAATAAGATTACAGAAAATCACTGTTTTCTATCCATCTAAGTTATTTTATTTCAAAGAAAAAGCCTAGACTCTCTAAATAGCTCAAGCCAGTCTTAGTTTTTACATCTTACTTTAATTTAAGCCTTTGGCTAACCAAGCAAGAGTAAACAGAACACCTAAAGTGAAGAAAGGCTACTCCCCAAAGAAGGCAAGATCATACCCTGTACAGAGAATGAGCTCAAAACAGCAATAATAAGTAAGTACTGTGAATGGCACGATTGGATGACAGGGCAATGAAATATGATAACATGGAAATACAACTTCAGTATCATGTATTTCTTCAAATGCCCTTTTAGGCTCAGGCAATTTTCTCAGCCATAAGGTACGCCTTGAATTCTCAAATGCAACATATTTATTATTTGTCAGATATTTTGAATTAATTTAACCCTCATGACAACTTACAGAGGTAGGACCAGCTTTTACCCCTGTTTTACATATTAAGAAACCGAGTCTTGGAAAGTTTAATTAACTGGCCTATGGAAAGAGGATAGAGACTGAAGATTTAAATTCAATGAGTTCTAGTGGTCTTAACCCCTATTTATGGCATATTTAAACCTACACAGTTTCATATGATAGCCACTACGGAGCTATGGAGCAATTGAATGTGGCTAGTCTGAATTCAAATGTGCCACAAATATAAAAGCAGATTTTGAAGATTTAGTATGAAAAAAAAAGAATATTAAATATCTCATTAACTTTTTGTATTGATTATATGTTAAAATGATAATGTCTTGAGTATTTGGACTTAAAATTTATTATTAAAGTTATTTTACCTGTTCTTTTTATTTTGTAATGTACCTACTATAAAACTGTATATATGAGTATATGTTTGTCTATAAATATAGTATGTATATGTATACACAATGTTACATAAATGTATATGTATATAGTATACACACATATTTCTATTAATAGTATTGATATATACTTCACCCAACTTGTTCCAGTTTTGTTTTGTTTTTGTATCTTTTCTACATGAGATATTTTGTTTGTAGTAAAAATTCATTCTTTGAAAGACAAGAAGGTGGAAAACTATTTCACTGACCAAAATACAAATGCTCCCGCTGTTAACCATCCCATGATATTTTTCATGTTCATAAGCTAATGTAGGATTCAGAACTATTGTTCATCAATAGTAACTATAAAACAAAATCAGCTGCATTAGATTGTTTGCCGTGAACTTCTTCTGATTATAGTAAGGAACGATGATGGGATCTTTCAGGTGTTGGAAATCCATCCAGTGGATGGCCAAACATCATGGTCTACCCCATGCAATTCCCACCTCATGTTGAGGTCTTCAAGAGTAGGCATCAAGTTATTCTTCATTTTGGGAAAGACTCAAGTGCAAGGAAAGCCCTTTGAAAATACGATGGTGGTAAACAGAAGACTTTGGTTCAAATACCACTGGTGAGATTGTATCTACTAGGGAAGGACAGAAAGGAACACTTTTTGAGATCTGGAAAACAAATCATTTTTGTTCACAAGTGCACAAACAATCTGAGAACCAATATTACCAAGCATAACATGTTAAGGTCACTTTCCCAGAGAAATTTTCTTAGTGAAAAAAAAATGTCAAAATTATATTTCCTACTTGTTGCTAATTGCCTGTGCATAACTCCTAATAAGATTAATAAGTCAGCAAGTATTGTGAGGTACAAGAACTGAAAAAAAAAATCTTAAAAACCGCTGTGAGAAGCTACATGGAAAGCAGAAACCATGAATTTTATACTCTTGAATATTTACACTCTCATGATGGTGAGATGACACCTATGAAGAGCCACAGAGTAATGGGCTGTAAATGTTAATGGACATGAGTAGGAATTAATTAAATATATTAGATTTAAGTACAGCATATGATTCCAGATGTAGATAGGCACATTTAGGGGAGGGGTTTTAAGACTACACTTAGGAGTTTCATTTGACTTGAGAGGCAATTGCATAGTATTTTTTAAATGATTGATCAAATAGAGAAATTCACGTTTTAACTTTTTTTGGAAACAGTAAAAAACAACAGCAACAAAATCTTTAATTTTTTTTTCCTCACCTCTAGCTAAAATCCAGCTGAATTTTAAAACTGAATTTGGCAGGCCCTTGATGGCATGCTTTTAGCATGATGTTTTAAAGATTAACTATGGAGCAATCTTTAAACATTAATGGAGGTCACATGGCAAATTCCACTTACACAACAGAATCATCATGTCCATCTCTCTAAATATGCATTTCAGCCTGTGAGCTGGAAGGATATAAAGAGATATTCTTACTCTTCTCCTTCTTCTTTGGGTTCTAAGAACCCCCTTAAAATGTTTCTGTAGCACAACTAATTCCTCTCTAATACATTTTACTGGCTTTGGTGTTCAATTTAATTTAAATCAGCAGAATAATCCAAGTGAATCCAGGTTGCTGTAATGTTACATTAGGAAGATCTGATCCATTTGCAGCTAAGGTACACCCAAATTCATTAACATTTACTCAATAGGCTTCCAGCAGGTGACTTTATGAGAGGAAACAGATGCATCTGAATGTCACCTTACCATACATGTGACTATTACAGATTTTTGTTCTGTCCACAATATTGTTACATCCTATTCTAAATGAATATGGATAATGGCATTAGTTTAATTTATTTTTCAATACACTGAACTACATGGAGATGTTCTGCGAGAGGTTTTGACAATTAAATGAGCCCAAATTTGCACAGGCACAATGGGATTGACCTCAATGGTTTTCCAAGAGCTAATTACTAAACCTAAATGCAGTATGGCTCGAAGGGCTAAACCACAGAGAGGACATTCGGAGTTGTGGGTTCTAATCCCCACATCAGTCCCATGACCTAAGGCGAGTCTTCCTAGAACTAAAAACTAAAGCACTCCCAGTGTCAGGCTTCTGCACCAGGGCAAAGAAACTTATTGGAGACCTGTAGCCTAGAAGATAGGCTCTGTGCATCTGAAAGAAACTTAGCCCCTTGCCAAAAGGAGCTTTTAGAAATTAGCCACTGAGACTAAACAAACCTGAAGCCATTAGGACATAAATAAAGTTAGGAAATGCTGACAAAACTGCAAAGGGAATTCCCGAAGCCCCAAAAGCAGAGACATCACATGGGCCCACTATGCCCATGGAAACCTTCAAGAGACACTATGATGGAGTAAAATGAATATAAAAGCCACAGCATCTTATTAGTTTGAGGACCAGCACATCCCTCAGTCATGTGTTTCACCCTATATGAAATATGAGTCATAGCCTCTCTGGCCTGTACATGTGCAAAATTCTTGTGGGATAAACACATGAGACCATGAGTTTGAAAATATTTTAAATACTATACGAAAATCAAAGGGAGATCAGTAGAGTAGAGGAAAGGGACCAGGGGGAGGGAAGAGAGGAGCGAGGAAGGTGGAAATACTGGTGAATGATACTGGCCAAATTATACTGTTATATTGTGTGCATATATAAAGATGTAACAACAAATCACACCATTATGTACAACTATAATGCATTGATAAAAATATGGAAAAAACAAATACAACAAAAGTCTCAAGTGCTCTGTAAGTTGGTGTTTGCCAGTGGGCTGCTGGATTAAAGTGAAGATTATAATCTTTACAGAACATTTTTTAAAAAGACCTAAAACAATAAATTTTGCCTCAGCATTCACATTGTTTTTGGAGCATGTGGCATGTGCCTCTGTGGAGGGAACTTTGAGACGTGGTGGCCAGGGTGCTCCTGGTCAGGAGGAACAATGACACTACACTCATTTCTTTCACCCTAAATAAATCAAAAGAAAAAAAGGGGAAATAAAGGAAGGAAGGGAGGGGGATTGAAACCTTTACTGCAGATCTGGAGTGACCAGAGTGAACAGCATGGCCACCAGCTGGAGAATTCCATTCATGCCCACTAAGGCTCCTCTTTGGCTTGGTGAATCTCCTCCTCTCCTCTCCTTTTCCTTTGCATCTCATCCCCCCCTCCTCCTCATGCATTTGTCTCCCCCTTGCCTTCTTTCACATAAATTTTCTCCTTAAATCCCTGGTCCATGGACTAACTCTCTGACCTCTAGATCCCTCTCCTCTCACCCCTCTTTCCTATCTTCCAGATAAATTCACTTCTTTTTTGTATTGTTCTGGGTCCTATCTAAGCTAAGCGTGTCTGGTCTTTCTTCATTCCTTCCCATTCTTCTCTCCTCCATTCCCCTGAATGCAGAAAAGGGCTTAACAACTGAGAAGACAGAAATGAGATTTGCTCTGTAAAGTAAGGGAGGAAAGAAAGGCTGAAAATATCTTTATTAATTATAAGAAGATGATATACAAAGATCTATGGAATCATGATAGTTGACATTTGCTAGTGCTTACCATGTGCCAGACATTGTTTCAAATCTTTCCTTTCCTGGATTCCTTCAATTTTGTCTCTTTAATTCTTACACCATTAGATACTACTGCTATCTTTATTTTATAAAAGAGGACAATGAAGTCCAGAGAGTGATTAATTTGCCCAAAGTCACACATCTGGCTAAGGATGTTGCACTCTGTTACTAGAGGACAGGGATGCCTGGTTAACAACACAAATCAGTGCTCTGAGAACTGAAGTGGGCTTTTTAGGGCTGGGACAGGGGATTTGGAATTTGTGGGGATACAGAGTAATATCTGCCAAACAAGTCATGGCTGATCCCAAGAGAATCTATCACAAGCTCATGACATGGTATGATATTGTCTAAGGGCTGCCTCTTCCTAAGCAATGTTTTCTCAAGGTTGGATTTGTGGGGTAAAACATTATTGAGAAGTATATTTGTATTGACTACCAATTTCATTGGAAATAAAAACAGAATCAAGTGAAGCAGAATGAGAATCAAAGTAAACTAAACTCAGTGAAGTCTGATATATAAAATTGAATCCAGAACCCCCAAATTAGTATAAGTCTAGAAAGAGCCTACCCATTAGAGGCAGCTGAGTATCAGGCACAATTCCAAAGCATGCCAGTGGAGATGGCCTAACTTCTTCACAGGTGTGTGTGAAGGCTGACGTGTCATTGCAAATGGCTCTTGCAATGTCCCTCACCAACCCTTGAGTGATAAGATATGGAAGCAATATGAAATTGTTCTATAAGTTCAAGCAATTGTTTTTAATAATTCTTTCTTTATGATATTCAATTTTTTTCTTTTCCTGATTCCATTAGGAATTACAGTATGCCTGATATGAGTTTGACTACAAAAAATCATTTTCAGGTTTTTGGCTTTAGGACAAATTCCTCAGATACATTCCAGAGTCCAGTCATTGACTTTTATTAGTATACATAGTAGTATATATAGTAGCCAAATCATGACACTGTGCACGAAAATTTATCCTTAGGATCAAACCTCAATAATAATCTTAATATGTTGAAAAGTAATTTCCAGTTTGCATACCTCTCAAAAGGCAAAGCAGATATAGGAGTTTAGGTTTGAGATAATAGAAAGGAAACTTCTCAGTTTTTAACACTAGAATTAGAAATGTACAACAGTAACCAGGTGTGGTGGGGAATGTGTGTAATCCCAGCTACATGGCAGACTGGGGCAAGAGAATCCCAAGTTTGAGGCCAGTCTGGGTAACTTAGTGAGACCCTGTTTCAAAATAAAATTTGAAAGGCTGGGGATGTAACTCAGTAGTACAGCATTCGCCTAGCATGTGTCAGAGCCTGAGTTCAACCCCCATTACTAGAGGAAAAAAAAATAAAAGAAGGAAATATATAAAATTATATAATAAGTGATCATTTTTTCTTCTAAATGTAATAATCCATAATTTATCCATTATTTGCTATCATTCATAGGACTGAATGGATACAAGCCATCGTTCTTATGAGGGACTCTTACTAGTGGATCCTTTCCATGAACCTCTTCAAAAGAAGTTTATCTCTGGTTGTATTTCTTTCTGTCAGAACCATTTCTTTGCCTTTGCAACTCAGTAATACATATTATTTCAGTACCTGGAATATGTATTATTCCCATGTAAGTGGGTTGTGAAAATTGTCAGCCCACACAAATTTCATCAATAAGCCTCATGCTAGGTTTTACTCCTGATGCAAAAATAAAAGAAATTGGCCTTCTTACCTCTTCACTTGATATAATTTGTTACTTACCTTGGAAGAATTTCTTTTTTAAGTCGCTGATAAACAACTATTTTATGTACTTTAAAATGTGGGTAGATTATCAGAAAAAAATAAGCTAGGTTTTTCTGATGCTACCTATTTGGGCAAGAAATGGATACAATCTTTTGTGGGCAGATTCTCTGCCATTGTCTGGTGCTGTCTGCAGGGATGCCACAAAGAATTGTGCCCAGCTATTCCATTTCTCTATGTTAGCATCTTCCATATTTTTAAACTTGATTCAACAATCATTTCACACCAGGGGAGATATCATGACTTTTGAAATGCTCAGTACCTTTCAATAAAGAAAGATGAAATAATTTTACATAAGCAAGTTTAAAATGTCAGGAGAACAGAAATAGATCTATTTGAAATCGTTTCTGAAACAAAATTTGATTTTTGTTGTCAATGGTGCATGAAAAACAATGAAATATCCAAGGAAACATTTGATATTATACAGTCCTTTTGATAGAGGGTCAGTCTTAGACTTTTAAAATTTGCCATCCTAAAATAATATCAATATATTTAGTTGGAAGATAGAATATCTTCTTAAAGTTTGCTTTAAGCAAAACCAGAGATAGGAGGAATGAAACAAGATACCTTAATATACTAAAGCATGTTCTACTTTATTGATGTGCTTAGTGAGGAGTGGTGTTTATTATTTTATAATCACCACAATTAAAAAGTTGCTGTGTAAGAGGTTTCAACCACATTTCCATTGTGAAACATGCAACTATCCAAATCCCCATCCAAAAATCTTTAAACAAACCTACTTGGAAGAAATGTATTTCTTCTATTCAACAACTGCAGGTGATTTTACTAATGCATATTGGTAACCAGAAGCTAGGTCAAAAATATCTTGCAAAGAGCACATTTTGCATGTTTCCTGAGAGATTTGAATATGATGCATCTCATCCAGGGGAAGAAGCATAATATACACAAAGCCAACTTTGGGTAGAACATAATTGGTTCTTTAATGTGCTTATCTCCTCTGGAAAAACTATTTAAAGTTCATATCAATGTTATGCTTTTAGAATTTTCCCATAGACTGTGACTGAATTTATGAAGGTTCTTTTCTTCTTAAGAACTGAGAAATAGTCACTTTCATTTTATAAAAGAGGTGTCCATTCAAAATTGAGGTGATTTGTAATTACAGACTAATACCCTAAAGGACCAAGAAATCCACTCCTTCCTTCCTTCCTTCCTTCCTTCCTTTCACTGGAGATTGAACCTGGCGGCACTCTACTGCTGTGCGACAGTCCCAACCTTTTTATTTTGAGACACGTTCTCCCTAGTTTGCCAAAGCTGGCCTTGAACTTGTCTCAGCCTGCCACATAGCTGGGATTACAGGTGTGTGCCACACACTGGCTTACATCGGCCTCTTTTAAAGTGACTCCTGTTTTCAAAAGTCTCTAGGGAAGGACTGGGGATGTTGCTCAGTGGTAGAACACTTTTCTGGCATATGGGAGGCCCTGAGTTCAATCCCCAGCACTACCAAAGAAAGAAAGAAAAAAAGAAAGGGAGAAATCTCCAGGGAACTTATCCCTGAACCTTCACATTGAATGGATTTTAATATTTCAACATTTCTAAAATGACGTGGTCTGTAAAGAGCCCAGAAGTGAAGTGGAAGCGCTTCTATCAATGACACTTTTGAAAATAGAGTATATTTCCAGGGTTCCTTGAAGGAGAATCATCAGTGAGGGAAGCTGATTGCTCCATTTATTTCTAATGAGTTGGAGAAGGTAACCTCTGACCAAGGAGCAAGAGATGGCTAGCATGTAGCACTAAAAGCTATCTTCCCCTGTGAGATGAATAGAAAGAAAATCCCATGGCACAGTTCTAAACAGTTACATTTCTTCAAGAGGCAATGGGCCAGTTTAGTTTGATCAGTCTCCCTTTCCACTTCCCTCTTGATGTCTATTAGGTAGATACTTCTTTCTCTTTCACAACACTCTTGAACATTTCTCTCTATGTCCTGCTCACACCCAGAAGGGACTAAGCACAGACTTCTGATTACTTTCCTTGCTTGCTTTATTTCCCCTGGCCACACCCTGGGCTTCAGCATCTTAATCTGTGCAGATGGAGAAGCCAAATGGGAAATAATTCTTCTTCTTCATTGTAATTCAACCTTCTTCAAGGGCCCAATTCAAACACCTCTTCAGCTGGAGTTTACCTTCTATCTTGTGGTATTATATGCTTAGGAAAACACTTCTTATGTAATAGGCAGTTCTGAATGAGTGTATATCACTGGTTATTTGTACCATTAGCAAGCCACTTAACTATGATATCATGCTTAAATGTCTATCTGGATTGTATATACCTGGAAGAATAGAAGATCTCTCTCACTATGGTGCGTCTTCCGTGTGTCTGCAAAGTACCCTTTTATATGTGATAAGTCAATGAATGTTTTTTGAATGAAAAGAGGGCATGAGATAATGTTAGAAGATATGAAGACTCTTAACACAAAAAGTTCCTTACATTCTCAAGAATATTCGTACTTGGGAAGTAGCACTGTAAAATTTAAAAATTCTCAACTAAGAAAAGAGTTCAAAGACTTCACTAAAGTAGAGAGTGAATATGATATCATATAAACTACCAAACTCAATAAACAGTCTTTAAGTCTTAAAAAAAACCTTTGAAGAATATTAACAAATAACACACATAAATGAGGAAAAGACAAACTAATGTTTCAAAGATTAGTAATATATGAGTCTTGATTCAAAATGCAAGTTACCCTCCTCCCTTTGGGGGACTGGAATGAAAAAATAATTAAATTATGTGCATTAAAAATATTTCCAAAGAGTCTTTCACAGAGGAATCTCAAAAACTGTTAACATCTTAACTGGTAGTTATCATTATTGCTACCATAATGTATCTAAGGGCAGAAAAGCCTGAGTTATAGATTGTCCAAATTTACACACATCATCAGCAAGAGAACAATGTGTACCTTTCAAATCCTTAACTCATTCTATACCTCTCACATGAGAAAAAATAATAAGAAACATAATTTTTAAAGACATACTGGCAATCACTAAATTTGAAATTTTCTGAAAGCCACCTCCTGTCCATCCCCACAGTCATTGTACTTACCTAAACCCTCTCTGCACAACTAGAGGATCACTGGAACAGCCTCCAGCAGGAATCTGCAGTCCCAGTCTATCCCCTTAACCAATGTCCCTCCTTGTACTGTGGGTCACTCATAAGGTGAAAGCTGCTCCTGACTTCGTTTCTCTAGTTACTAAAGTCTATAAAATCTGATCAACTGGCCAAACTATTTTTCTACCATTAAATGGATTAATATGAACAAACACTTTTCTAATGTGAACAAGCAATTAATCTTGACCACAATGCCAGGCATAAAATAGATGCTGGATAAACAGAGGTTAAACTGATTGAACAATTCCAAAGATTTTTTTAAAAAGATCTTGTGGGGTACAGGTAACTGAATGCATGCCCTATAAAATGTTTTATATTATTATCATCAAACCTGTATGTAAATATCAATAGGTTCAACAGTTCTAGGGAAAAAGTCAACAGAGGCCCTTTTCATATCAAAACCACTGAAACATTCTGCTATTGAGATTCACCTCAGACAGAATTCTAAAGACACTTCTGTATTTAGAGGTGTTGAGTTTATTTGAACACCATAAGCCTAAAACCTAAGTTTGTTTGCCTTCTTATAAGTAGTTCAGTAAGGCAGACCCAACAGCTATCAATTTAAGGGCAATATCTGGATCTCTCATATCTGCCTAATAGATGCAAAATGTTCTACCAAGAATTTTAAGACAATATGTAACAAAACAGATACAAATCTAGCAAACCCTATGTACCACAGAAAAAAGAACTTAGCTCATTTTTCTGCAATTGAAAGAAACCGGATTTATCCTCACAGTAGCTCCCATTGCAATTACTTGTAAGAAGTCATTTCTCAGAGGAGAGTTCTTGAGTATTTGTCTACAGGACAGTATACATAAGTTTCCATTCCCTGGTTTAATTTCAGTCTTAGGTGGGTAAATACATATATTTCATAATGGATCTCTTCTGTCAGTTCTTCAGATGATTAGCTCCTTTGTAGTTCAATATGATCAAATTCAATGAATGCCACATTGGGTAACTCCTGGGTCACTTACTTGAGATTTACTGTCCTGCTCTACCAGTACACAGCAATGATACAGTGTGTGTGTGTGTGTGTGTGTGTGTGTGTGTGTGTGTGTGTGAATTATCATGGGATCACTTTTCAGGTAAAGAAAAAAGAAAAACCTACAATCACTAATAACCTCATTATTAGCAACACAGGCCCCTGGTCAGCTATTGCTGCTTAATGACCAAGATTGACAATGGTACAAGCAGACAACTGACATTTTGCCTTAGCACGCATCTCTGGCCAGTGATAATTAACCTGAAGGTAAAGAACCAGTCATTTTCTTAATACAACAAGGCACCTCTTTCAAAGTTGGGGCTCTTCCTGTTTTAATAATCAAAAGGAAAAGACCTTTGGTACTTAATATTTAAACAAAATGTTTAATATTTACACAGTAAAGTTCTTCTTCTGATATTAAACCAGCATTAAAGCAGGGATGGAAATTGGTTTATAATCTCTGACACTAGGCCTGGAGCCTTGTGGTGTAGTAAACAATGTCACTCTTCAGATGGGTACCACCTGCAATGCGTTCAGAAATGTCAACTGTAATTAAACATTTTATTTCAAGGATAATTCATAGGTTATGTGTATGAAGGTCTGCTTTCTGCCACAAGAAATTTCAAAGTCCTGGACTATGTAAATAGGAAGCAGGTTTTTTTGTTATTATTATTGTATGTTTTTTAAAAAACCATATGCAAACAGCCTGAGACCTAATTAATATTATTCTTAAACATGTGTTTCATATTTTTCAAGTCCATTTTATGGAGCATAACTGGTAATGATACATCTCTACATGACCAATTACTTCCTCCAATTCTACGTAAGAATACTGGAAGGGGAGAAAGGATATGATTTGCCACAAGCTGGTGGGGTAAATAATGGCAAAGTTAGAACTGAGTCTCACCAGCACTAAATTTTTCCTTTGGAAATATAGTTGTTTTAACTTACTGTTTTAATCAGCTTTTTTGCTGCTGTGACCAAAAAACCTGACCAGAACAACTGTAGAGCAGGAAAGGTTTATTTTTAGGGGTTCACGTTTCAAAAGTCTCAATCCATAAACAGTAGGCTCCATTCCTCAAGGCTCAAGGTGAGACAGGACATCATGGCCCAAGAGTATGGCAGAGGGAAACAGCTCACATGGTGACCAAGAAGCAGAGAAAGATTCCACTCTCTGAACACAAAATATCTACCCAATAGCCACGCCCCCAATGAACCACTTCCTCCAGCCACACTGCACCTGCCTCCAGTCACCGCCCAGTTAATCCCATCAGGGAATAATTCACTGATTAGGTAAAGGCTATAACCCAATCATTTCTCCTCCAAACTTCCTTGCATTGTCTCACAAGTGTGCTTTTGGGGGACACCTCACATTCAAACCATGACACTTATGGTTCCAACGAAAACCTTCATACAAATTATCATTTTGAAAAGGATGACAAGTTATTCAAAGGTGTGAGGGTCACCTACCATGTGATATGATATTTCTGATCCTATGGGAATTTAAAGTGCAATTACTCAACTAGGAAGTACATGTGTGCTCCACGTCTGTGTGTTTGTATGTGTGTGTGTGTAGGTGTATGAAGTGAGCAAAACACCCTCCATTCTTTCTATGTTAATTAAAATTTCACTCCTTGTTTGGGGGTAGCAATTTGTTAAAAGTTCATCCAACAACACACAGACTTAATATACACCTTCTCAAGCCCTCTACCCTACTAGTCTACATCATTATATTTTTCTTCAAGTAGGGCTTATAGGAAAAGGCTGTACGTGAAAATACTCTTAAAATAATGAAAAAATTTCTAGGTAAAAGTAACATTTTTTTTTTGTGCATGAAGCACAGTCTATCATAAAGAGTACTATTTTTTTCTTATTTAAGGCTAGAAGGAAAAAAATACTCCATTTCTCTTTTTCTTTACCTGTGCTTTCTGCATTACATCATAGCCAAATATTTTATGATAAATGTCACCTACCAAAGAGAAGGCCTTATGTACATGAACAAGCTTAAACTCTGGGCAAAGGTGTTTGATGGAGAATACAGAGGGGAAGCTTGGCTCTGGGAAAATGGAGCCTTGCATGTAGAGGCACTCTTTCAGAGATACAGTGTTAGTTTTTTTTGTTGTTGTTGTTTGTTTGTTTGTTTTGTTTTTGTCAATGAGAAAAATTGATTATTAATAGCAAAATGCAATAGATATAAATTCTTCTAAGTCACTGTTTCAAAATGAATGTGGTTTGAACATTTGTTAAATGAGTTCTGATTGTATTTACTTAATTAAAAGTCTTTTCTTTTAGAAATATGATTACTATAAAAGCTATGTGAAAACATAGGAAAAGGAAATTACACATTAAGAGAAAATGCTATAAATAATATGTTTACTGATTAAAATTGCATTTGAATTAAAAAGCTGCTACATAGAAAAAAATACTTGAAGAAAATGTGACAACAACATGTCAGAATAGTAGGGTTACAGATAATAATTTCCCCATTCTCCAAATGTATATAATGTGATTACTCTAATTATTAATAGTCTATGTCCATGAATGTATGATTAGGTTGAATTGAACTCCACTATTATGTATAACTATAATGAAATTATAAAGGCATTATAAAAACAAAAGGACTGGACTCTGGAACTTCTAGACAGCCAAACATACGAAGGCTCACCTGGAGAGGGCATGGTGGCTCAGTGTACCTTCTCTCCACCTTGCCCTGTGCTTTTCTTCCACTTGCCTATTCACCTGGATCCTAAGATCCTCAGTGTGCTTGTTCATGGAACCACATGAGATAAGAGTTTGGTGAAGGCTTGGATCAAACACAATTTGAATTTCTTTGTTTATACATCTCACAATCAGCATACAGAGAAGAGTTTTGGCAAAACAGAGTGGAGACAGAAAATAAGAGAAGATGGTATTGGGAATGACTGGTTGCTCTGAAACTAGAGCTCTTATGAAACTAATTTCAGATCCTAAGAATTAGACACATCCTTTGTCTCCCTGTTGCCCTGGCTGCAAGATAAAAAAAACAAGGGTTTTCCAGTACAGCCATAGCCAATCCTGGGAAGGAAAGCAGCAAAGGCTGTGGTTTGGATGATGTCTATAGCATTCATAAAACAAGATTATCACATACACAACATATTTCAGCTGCATACTAAATTTGCAGAGCATTTTTCAACTCAGAAAGGAGAAAGGATGTGTCTAAGGCCACCAAGCTAGGGTTGACAAATCAGGTAAGGTAGCATGAATGATCGACTGTTCCACCAATAACAAAGATATAGTTAGAGACTTAGATAGATACAGATCTTTGTCTCAATCAATTAACATTTAGTGAATATTTCTCATGTGACTTGGAGAGCTAGGTCTCTCATTTTCTCTTTTAACCTGATATGATGGACCATCATGTCTCCCTAGTTACAAATTCCTCTCAGCAAAAAAGCTCAATGATTGCAATGGACCTGCTACAGGGACAGTTGTCCAAACTTTCCATCTGGATAACCCCATTAGCCAGCCCTCCAGTTTAGGTGTGGAGGGGCACAGAGTTCTGGCTGGAGGACTTTGGGACCAGGGCCTGAGTGTGAAGAGAAGAGCGTAGCCGCCATGGAAGAAAATTAGAAGATTCTTCCCTAGAGGCTTCTCCTTTACCCACTGAGATAGAAAAGGTTGAAGAGGAAGAATCCTAAAGCACCACACCTGATCAAATGAGAGGAATTCATTTGGAATGAATACAATATTAAAAGCGTTTTTTGTCACCACAAAATTAATTGATTAACTTTTCCCTCTACAAATATATTACTAAAACTTCCTCACTACACAAACTCTCCAAACAAAATTAATGGTTTTGTTTTGAAAATTAATTTAGATATTAAAAAATTATATTTTCCACCAAGATCTCAGTTACTCAGATTAAATATTAACCAAAAGCTGTCTTCTGCTTAAATAGAATTTAGCCTTTGAAGTGTTTTTATTAATCTCTTCTGATGTAGGTGCTTGAAATTCTATGAGAGTGCTGCTGCCACCCGTTCTGTGCATCACTTACTGTAATTTATTTTCAGAACATAATTCTATTTATAAATGAAAATCCTATTAAAAGAAGACAAGAAAAATTAGTCCGAGACTTTGCATTGGTAGAGTAGAAACAAAATGAGCGGCCTAACCTGAAGTGACATTTACAAATTACCTGTTAATTTAAACCCGGTTGAGGGATGACAGAGTTTAGTCAGACTGACAGGAAGTACGGAAGGAATGACAGTTGAGTCTGGAGTGGTCATAAAGCTCTCACGGCTGGCACATTTATCTGTGTTCCTCTACTACCCAACCACCTCCCTAAAAGCTGCCTGCTTAGTAAATAATATATTTGCAAAAATATTTACATTTTTTGGCAGACTAGTGAGTAAAGGTTGTGTGCAGCCAGAGCTCTTCTCCTTTGTTCAGTTGGAAGAAGATGGCTCCTGGCTTTAGTCATGTGAGTGTTCACCCCAGCCACGTAAGCTCAAATCAAATATTGGAGGTCTATTTCTTTGGTGTCTTTGGTTAAGCATGAAGACTGCACAAAGCTACAAACAAATGAATACCTATGAGTGGGCAGAGAGATCTGCACTTTCCCTTATCCCACCCCCATGCTTCAGGGAAAGATCTGGTGATTCTTTTCCTCATTCTATCAGATCTTTAGCAGGTAACCTGCAAAAAAAATATATTGTAAATAAAACTATAAAATAATAATCCTTTAGAAAGAGGTCTAAGAGGGGAAAAGAATGACTTTGGACTGGAATTGCCATAGTCCAATTTAAATTACTACCAGCCAGAATAAATACCTAAAGATATTATGCATATCTAAGTAGATTTTAATAATTAAAACTTACTTTCAGACCACATTAAGATTATAAAGAGTCACTATAAGAGCTGTAAGAGCTATACCTATACACAGAGTGAACATGCACATAAACCTATACCTAGAGCACATGCATGTCAACACATACAAATCACAGTATCACAGCACACACATGGTATTTTTGGTAATTTAGTCTTAAGAAACAAAACCTGTGTTCACACTTTAAGTGGTAGACTATCTTACATTTATAAATTAATGACAACATGCATTTAAATAAAAAAAAATAGAAATAAACTTTAAAAACAGTTAAATAAAGTAATAGGATAAAAATAAGGATATCTTTGCATTCTTAAGTTAATGACAAAAAAAAAAAAATCCTGGTATTTCATCACTTGCTCCCTGTTTAAGGCTCCTGCCCTCTTTTACCTTCTTTAAATGGATTTCTTCATTTCAGATTTCAGCAAATTTTAAGGCATTGCCGCATCTCTTTTTTCTTATTCACTGATTCTGGAATTCTATTGACTGTGCAGGGATAATTTCATAACATGAAAGTAATTCTTGTAAAACATTCGCTCCCTCATTCTCAGAGGCTTCATACAACTTTCAGGAACAAGTCTAGACTGGGAAGCTATTGGTTTTAGGCCTGTCTCTTTATACTTGTGGTAAATGTGACCATAGAGTCAATGAACCATTGGTGTTCTGTTTTAGAAATGTTACAAAGCAAGAAAGCATTTTATCTTGGAAGTTTGAGCCAATGTTCTTGAATTTGTATCATTTGATATCTGGCAATAAGGAATAATTTAACCCCACAATGCCAGCATAATCTGAATAATCACATGGATGATTAGCATTTCTCCATAAGAGCAAAGTTTTGAATTGATTAAAATGTCAAACTGAGTGAATACGTTTGACACCTGGGATTCTGATGAAGAACATCAGTTGGGAAACTAAGCCTTTTCTCACAATGTTCCTCAGCCATGTCAGATCCTATCTTCAGGTCTTTTCCATTTAATACCTTGGCTCCTATTTTCAAGTCATTGAAAGCTAATGCCAAAGTTAAAATAAAGTGCGCAAGGGATCACCAAGAGAAAATATTCAACTCCTCCTCCCTCCACCCCAGAGTGCCCTAGGAGACATTCTCCCAACACCATCTACCATAAAAAAAAAGAAAAATCAAAAGGCTCCCTTGTCCTCTGTGACATGTAAAGAAACACTTTTTGTACTAAATGCTACTTTCAAGTTTTTCTTCAATCTGGGTTTAGAGATAAATTATAAATTATCTGTGTCTTAGACTCTTCTGTCACATTGCTGTCAAGAAGCATATGCCTGTTTGGACAATCCTGGTTATTTCTACAAGATTTATGAAATGTTACTTTACTCAAAGATTGATATCCACGTCCTTATTCAGTATATCAAGGGCATATGATAATGATAGCAATCAATGTTATTTTAACACTGCACAAAGGCCAGGGTGTCAAGGCCATCACTTCATTAGACAACAGGACTATTGATTATTAACTAGAGACTGGCTAAAATCGAAACACCTGTACAATCTCCCAATGCCAAAAAATTATTGGTGGGTGAGCAGATTACATAATCTGTCAACCACTATGAAACTCTCAAAACTAGGCAGAGAGGGTATGAAGAGCATTTCAAAAGCCATTTCACAATGAGCAATTTCTCCTTTATGTTCCCTGACCCTCTGCTATCCTCCCTCTTAAAGCTGAAATTATTTTAGACTTGCAACGCTGCTGAAAGCTGACCTTATGATGTAAATGCTCATTAGAAATTGAGGGGAAGGGGATGAGAAAGATGTGGGTGGGAGTGGAGGGGACAGAAGGAAAGTAAGAGGTCACACGTGTGAAGGAAAACAACAAAGGACTATTTATGCCCTGCCTTTCTCTGTTATTTCTAATTCTATTCTTTTAAAAAATATAGCAGATGTTTTCTAAATATCATAGAGCTCAAGAAAACTACACCATTTTCCCTCGCTGTCAAGACACATATTATTGTTTAGCTGGCTCCAATCATTTTTACATGCAAATTTATCAGACGCCCATTCTCTTTGCCCTGAGCTACAAGCTATGAAATGTGCATGCTCTTTATGCAGGTGTTAAAGAGGCCTCTCTATCCTGGAGTTATATATTTGGACTCTAAAGCAATTTCCCCATCATGTCTGCTTTAATTGGACCATACTTCCTAATCAACATAATTTCCCCCTTGACCAGCCCTCTATGTGCATACACTTAGAAAAAAAAAAAGTGGGTTACAAGGAGGGCATTGAAAACAAGCAGCCTACTCAAGACTGTTGTTTGAACACTTCCTAATGGAGCTCTAAGAACTCACTCTAAGTAAAGCAAATGGCATGAGGCATGTGGAAAACTGATTAGTGAGGACCAAAGCAGACATTTATTGCCCAGAGGTAGGAAGTCCACTAATCTTCCTGTTAAACCTCTGTTTTCATTTCCTTCTCAACTAACTTTTCTAGGGACCAAATTCATCTCCTGTCTTAAGCCTCCAACTGCTACTGAAATCAAAGAAGTCAAGGAGACTGCACATGGAATCTCATGGGGATTTATTTCCCCCATTCCTCCCCACATTCTCAAAGACCAATTGAAGTGATGAAATGTCAGGGCCTTGGCCTATTACAACTTTCACTGCATTTTTGTTTTTCAGAAGCATCCTTGGGAATGCAGTGTCATGGTTCTAAAGATATTACCTGTGGTCTTGGGAAAGGAGATGGCATTGAGCTCCCAGAAGAAAATTCATTAATGTTGAAAGTTTGAGAGTCCATTTTGGTAAGTGAGAGACTCTAAAAATGCAAATCTTTATAAAGACCTGTTAACAAAGCTGGGACACTTGGAGCAGCAAAATAAATAACAGTATCAGATTATAACCCAAAGAATAAAATAAATATATATGAGTTCCATACTTTGGTAAATAAATGAAAAAAAAATAAGTACAACAGAGTAAATTCTTCCCCAAGAAAGACTTCCTAATAATTTATGGAGATAGTCACCCCTCCAAGGAGATGGTCCTTGGTGTTTCTCTTCCACTACCCTTGAACATGAACTGAATTTAATGACTTCTTTCAAAGAGCAGAGCAAATAGAAGGAGAGTTGGAAAGAGAGAGAGAGAAGTAGGTTTTAGTAGAGAAATCTCTCAGCACTACCTGAACCAGGTGATCAAAATGAATACCACCAGCAATAGATATTGATGCATACCCACTAAAAGGATATGGGAAGAAGGACGCTCTGTGATAGTCTTCTCCAAAATGTGTAACTCCAGTATAATCAGGAGAAAAAAATAGACAAACCACAAATGAGGGACAGTCTACAAAATAACTGACCAGTACTCCTCAACATCACCAAGGTCATAAAAACAAAGACAGAAAATGTCAGTTGTCAGTGAACAGAGAAGACTGAAGAGATTTAATGTTTCTTCTTTTCTCTCTTTTTTAAAATTTTCTGTTTTGAGACAATGTCTCCTAAATTGCCAAGGCTGGCCTTGAATTTGTAGTTCTCTGCCTTGGTTTTCTACGTTACTGCAATTGCAAACATTAGCCACTGCGCTGGTTAATATGATGTTTCATTACAATGTGGCATCCTGAATTTGATCTTGCAACAGAAGACGGACATTGATGAGAAAATCAGTGAAATTTGAATGAAGTCTGGAGTTTAATTAATTGTAATATTTGCCAATACTGGCTTTTTAGCTCTAACAAATATATCCCGTAATGTAAGGTGTCAAAATTAGGGGAAGCTAGATATGGAATATGTAGGACTTTGTATCCTCTTTGCAATTTTTCCGTGAATCTGAAATAATTTCAAAAATAATTTATCTAAAAATTCCAAATGTATGCTCATACTATCCAGCCTAGAATTTTTTATTGTATAGTAAAAAGGAATAAAATGTAAAAGATAGATTTTTTTGTTAAGAATAAAGAATGAAATAAAAAAAGTGTTTGCTATTTGTACAAAAAGAATGAAACAAAATTTTATACATCAATATCTGTTTTTGTGTTTATCTTTTGTGTACATTTTATGTATATGTATATATGCATATATACCTAAGTATATGTTCAACACGTAGATACACCTTATACATAGATCATTCTACTTTTCATTCATTTATAATTTTATGTACTCATTCTTCTACTATTTTTGAAATGGCAACTACTACACATAAGGCACTTTGTTATAGGCTGGGAATACAATATGAATATAAACCTTACCTCCAGGGAATTTTTATATATGTTTGTAAAAGTTTTGTGTTCCAAAACTTTTAAAATGTCAATAATTCTTATTAAAATTCATATATTCCTCAGAAATACTATTTTTGTGGAGTAAAATTTTTGAGGTTCAGATTTAAACATCATTTATTGGACAGGTGGTTCTGAGCAAAATTTGTTACATCTACCTGTGCCTCAGTTTGTTGGTCTGGAAAACATAGATCACAATAATTACTATTTACCAAAGTTATTGTAAGAGTAAATTAAATTCTCATGTGTGTTATACAATTCTATGTAAATCTTACCTATAACTCATAGAACGTTCTCCGTGCTACCTAGCAGGACCTATGGGAGAATGGAGAGCCGTGGTAGAATGGAGACTTGGAAAGGAGACTGGAGTTAGTTCTGACTTTGGAGATGGCAAGGTACCAAGGAAAAAACTGTCTCTACTTCACAGTCTTGCCTGGTGTCAACTTTGAAACTGAATATGTAAATGTCTCTAAGAAAAGTACAAAAAAATATCTTGTGAAGAAAGTAAAAGTCACACATTATTGTCCCCATAAATGGATGCATACCTGTGTTCCAAATATGTTGAATAACTTTCTCACAATTTCATGGAACCAATAACATGCAAGTCAAGAATCAAGTTGCTTTGGCATTAAGATTGTTACTGAAAAGGTTTTGTCCTACGTGCTCTGTGCACAGGTTCATTTCATCAGGACTCGAGGTCTACAAACACCTTGGATGGCTGTGATGATTCGTGTACGTTGGCTTAGACAGCTGGGATGCCAAAGCCTCTCCACTGCTGCCCTTCAGTGCAATCCTATTTAATATATAAAACTCTTCACTTGTCCTCTCATGTGGTTTTGTCATCTCTGAATGACACTGACCACCCACAAGAGGCCCACTGAAAGCCATCGCCACTGTCTCTTCCTCTCTGTGCTGTATGGTACAATTAAATTCTGATGTATACTTGTGTTTTAATGTTATATTTATAACTGTACATATGCCCAAAGGCTTTAGCAGGAGTTACATTTTTATATCTTGAAAAAATACATATTCAAAACATCAGTTTTTGAAAAGCAAGAAAAATCCTTTAGTAGTTTTCTGTTCTTTTTTTTTTTTTTCCAAGACAAGAGTAAAGTCAAAAATTTCCCTAGGCTACTTTATAAAGCATTAGATCAATTTGAAAAGCTTTCTCTTTCTTTCTTTCTTTCTTTCTTTCTTTTTTCTTTTCTTTTTCTTTTTGGTCTAAAAAAAAAAAAACTTTTGGTGATTCTTCTGGCTGTATTTTTTGCATACATGGTGCCTAAGTGACAGCCTATTTCAACTCAATATTTCAAGTCCTTTCCATTTCTCAAAGAATTAACTTCATAGTGAAGGTGGGAAACAAAGCAAAGAGCTAGAAAATAATATATTTTTTTATTAGGCTTACACATAGATTGCTACTGAATCTTAGTTGGTGTTGTGGGGAAAGAGGCATGAGGAAAAAACATGGAGGAGAGAAGATATTTGAGTCAGATCTTTAAGAATATGTATGGGATCTATAGAAGAACAACAAGAAGGAAATGTCTAGGAAATATAATCAAGTGAGCCCAGACCCAGAACATTAATTATAGGATTCATAGCACCAGGGCTTCAAGAAGACCAGACTAGAGAGGTCGAGAAAAAAGATGTTTGGGAGCAGCTTCTGAAGGCCATTATATACCAAATTAAGGAGTTTTTAAACTTCCAGGTCAGGTATATGAGAGTTTTATGAGAACTGAGAGATTAGAGAACGGGTTCAAGAAAAGAATATTCAGAAATTTTCACGCTTGTTAGTTAAATATGACTTTTGGAGAATAGTTGTCACTTCATTAAACAAATTCAATTCCATTTTACAAATATGAAGTATTAATGGTATTTATGTTAAAGCTCAGTTGGGAAAACACCACTCTAAGTATTTTATACAGAAATAAACTTCACACAGGGAATGAGATATTAAAATCTGTTACAAAGACTGAAGGAGACAAGGTTGGGGAAGCCACTGTTAGCATTCAGGAAATCAGGAGATGCATAAATTTAAGGAAACTGCCTCTGATGATCTGAAGCATCAGCAGCATCCAAATAGTGCTAATGAATCACAGTGGAACAACCAGAAGTCTCTAGAAAAATCTTGAGTCTGTTATCCGCCATAGCCCCAACACCTGCCCAATGCCATCCAGAAGCAATGAGCATTTTATGATTCTGTTTTTCCTTTCAACTCTTACACAAGTGTCTCTCACTAGTGGAATCTAAAACAGAATTCTGCGAGCAGATATTTTAAGAAATTGAGTTCTTGTGCTTGAAGCTCCTGCAATACAGTAGTGCAGAGTTGATGGGAAATGGGATTGAGTTGCCAAGAATGACAATCTGGCACATTGTGCAGGGAAAGTCAAAATCTAGCTTAAATATTATTTAAATGGCATTCACAGTAAAACATGCAGTTCTCAAATACTTTGGTAAAACAAAACAACAAAATAGAAAAATATAGAAGTTTAGGAGTTTTCTGTATCCTTTCCTAATTTTTTCTAAGTTCTCCCAATTCAGGTATCCTAAACATCAGTGACACAAGCTGTTCACATCAGTGACACAAGCTCTAGCCACTCACTGTGCCTTTCGCTTCTAATCCCAGCTTGCTCAGTCTCAGAAATTAGTCATGACGACTCACAAAATTTTTTTGAAGATTTTTGGAGAAAGAGAAAATGATTCACTTTGGCACTTAAGAATAAAGCCCCACATGAAAATGACTGTGGATTCCCATGTAAACTTCTTAAATACAGGCTTTTGATGGAAAGAACCATCAGATAGTACAGTTCTACACATACATACACAAACATACACAGAGAGGAAGTCCTTCAACTGTTTCCCATTATTCATAGAATAAAGTGCTCAATGATAAAGGCTCCTAGGTAGTTGAGTTATGGCCCTTGACTACCTCTCCAGATCCAATTCTTACCCCTCTACCCTCATGTGGGGTACTGGCTCTACTCTGTCCTTCTTTCAGTTCTTTCTAACAAAGGTCTTTCTTCCTCTGCCAGAGATATTCTTGCCTTCAATTGCTTTCTTGCCTCCTCTAGGCAGAATCAACTCTTATTTGTCTATCAAATATAGTTTCCATGGCTTTTCCCCTGGGGTGGGAGGCTCTCTTGTTCAACCATTTGAGGTCCCCATTACTCGCACCTTTCATATTCTATGTTTTCTCCATAGAATATACCCAGCATCATCTGATAATCATGTGTATAATTGATTGCTAATTATTTGTTGTATTTGTGTCTCTTCCAGTAAGTTCCATAAAGGTTATAACCTCTGTTTGTCTTGTTGATAATGTGTCTTTGAGGTATAGCACAGAATCTGTCACAGAAGACACTCACTAACTACTTGTTTGAAGAGAGGGAAGGGAAGAGAAGGAAGGAAGAGGGATGAACAGAACTTCTGCTTCCCATTTTCCCAATAGCTACTCCCTTTCAAACAAACTCTTGGAGGTTATTTTTCTGAAATTTCCCCTAAGCTATGAGAACACTAGAATCTGGTGAGTTCTTTCATTTCAATTTGTTAAATGTATACATCTAAATCAGGACAACTTAATTCCTTTTCTTAGGCCAATTGAATTCTCACAGTCTTTGGGCAAAATCCATGAAAAGTAGATCACTGCCTTGGGAATGGATTTTGTGTGAGAGAGAGAATGGCAAGTTTCAACAAAATGGAAACAAGGAGTCTCATTCACAGGCTCTGGGTGGACTCTGCCCTTGGACTTTGAGGTCTGCATCTAACCCAGAAATGAGAAATTTTTTGAGCAGCCACAACACCCTCTTATCTTGCAACTTCTGATCTGTGGCACCTGCGTCTTCAGAGTGGCAGTTAACCAAAAATGGGTGAAATTAGCAGGAAAACACATTTATTTGCATGCTATCATCTAAAATAGGCCATGGTTGGGGGAAGGGAAGACATTGGGACCCCAAATCACTCTAGACTGCAGCCAAAAAAAGTTGGGCTGCTATTTTCAAATGTGTTGTCAATAGGTCAGACAACTTGCTTTCATGTATAATCAAAATCAGAGATCCAAATGTAAAATCCATCAATCAAGGATATCACTTGGACTTCTAATGCTCCCTGAAGACCTCAGGACCCTTAAACAATGTGCAGATTATAATGAAGCATAAATACACAATTTTCATTTCTGATGATAAAATCTTGTTCTAAAACAGCCTGTTATTTAAAGGAAAATGGTATCTACTTTTTTAGGAGCCCAACATTGAAATTTTAAGAGTTAAGAATATACCTCAGCTTGGATAAATTCATAAACATGTGAAAATTAATTTTGCATTATTCTTTGAAACTTCACACTTACAAGGCAAGCAACAAAATTGGCACTGCCTTCTGTTATTCTTTCAACTTAAGAGGAGCAAACACAATTAGAGATGTGGTAATTTTTCTACCCCTCGGCTGTTGAATGGCATTATCACATAACAGCGACTTAAATGGCCACAGAAATGTGGATGATCAATGAACAGAGCAATCTCACAAGATTAGGTTCAAAGCATAAGTTTAGAAATCTGTCGATGAAAAAGCTAGGTGATATCACCTAGCAAAGCTGCCTGGACATAGGTAAAGAACAGAGGTGAAAAGCCTGTGCTCTGAAGACAGACCACCTCCGTCAGCCTCCCTGGCTCTGCAGGTTACCAACAGTGCAATTCTGAGCAAGACATTTATCCCCTCTGTATCTCAGTTTTCACATCTGTAAAATAGGAATAACAATATTATCTCCCCATTGATTGATGTGACCTCATTAGTGTAAAGAGGTTGGGAGAATCACCTGCAACACAGTAAATCACTGGTAAATGGTACTGATCCGGTGATAATATTTTCCCAAGATTATGTTCTGAAGCGTGGACTCTTCCTCCAAAATAAGCATATTTAACCTTGATGAATGCCTCTGCATATCTTCATTCAGTGTTATGTGTCACACATTCTCATAAATATACCCTGAACAATAAGTCTGTGTTTATGATTTTGAACCACACATCAGGGGTCATCTAAGGCAGAAAATATTTTTGGTTTCACAACTTTTCGATGCTGCTGTTGTCCTGTGAAAACAACTATGGGCAAAACTTAATGAATGAGCATGACTGTGTTCCAATAAAACTTTATTTCCCAAACCAGAAAGCAGTCTGGATTTCATCCCTGGGGTATAGTTTGCCTGCTTTTCTTAAGTATTTTTCCACTAAGAAATCTTCACAAAAGTAGTTTTCTTAAATGAAGGGATTTAGAAAAGTAGGATTCAGAGCTCCTTATTTAATCCAGTAAATTCACAAGGCATTCTGTGTATGTGACTGAAGTCCTTCCTGACATCATACCTAAACCCTCCAGAGGCAATAAGGAACTCAGTTTTCACTCAAATGCACACATGTGCACTCACACTCACACTCATACACTCACACATACACACACAACTTGGGACTGATTCCAACATACTAATTAAAAACAATAGTCTACCACTTAATAAATGCTTACACTGTAGCAGCTAACATTCCAGATGAGAATGGGGTATCTCATTTAATAATGATAATGGAAAATTCTAACAGCAGCCCTTTCAGATTAGGTCCACATTCTGCAAACTGCTTTTCAGGTCCACCAGCACCATCATGACCTAAAACCTCTTCATCTGGCTTAAAGTTATAGCTCCTAACTCACCTCATCACATGTACCTTTGGCCCCACAATTTACTTTTCCTGGCCAGGTGTTCTTTATAAAATGTATCAGATCATATCATTTTTCTGTTCAAAACTCTTCAGTGGCTCTTGATCTCACTCAGAGTAAAAACAAAACTTGTAATAGCAGCCTGTCAGCTGCTCTGAGCGGGCCTCATCTCTTCTCTAGCCTCATCTTACTGAGCCTCCTCCCTCAGGGGTCTGGCACTTATTCTTTTGTAGGGCACATGCCTTCATCATCCTCACCTTCTAGTCTTTGCTCAAATATCGTCTATCCAGTGAACCGATCTTGATAATTCTATTTCCAATTGCCCCCTGCCCATGACTATCTTATTCTTCACCACAGCCCTTATTTTATATAAATTAAATTCCAACCACCTAAAGTTTAGGTATTCCAACAAATTATATATAATTTTTGCCTCTTTTTTGTGTGCATCCACTAGGATGTTCACCTCTATGACTCCAGCACCTAAAATAATCTTCCTATGTTGTAGGCAACTCATAAGTACTTGTTGAATGAGTGAATCTGTTAGATGCTTCCCATGCGCCAAGTATAGTTACAAGTTCTTTGAAGGTATTGTTTGTTAATCCTCAACTCTATGAGTAGATGCGATTATAAACCACATTCTTAAATGAGGAAACTAAAGTGTTGAAAGGTTAAATTAATTGTCTAATATCACAAGGAAGGTAGTAGATGCACACACTTCATTCAACAGAGGCCTTTCAGCCTCTGTACTTTCAACTGCCACAGGACACTCTCTGTATTTAACTTCCACTTCTCCTGGATTGAGTGACTATGATCACTCTGTTTTTATAGGTGAGGAAAGTGAAGCCCAGTTATATTAAGTAACTTGCTTAGGTTCACACAATCTGTAAAATGAAATGCTAGGGTTCAAACCTAGGTCTATCTAACTCAAACAATGGCAAAAGTTAATCACAGTTTTGATGAGATATGATGGGCTTTGACAAAGAAAGGCTGATCTAATTTTACAATACACAGCCTTTCACACATTGGCAGGCTTAAGGCAAACATCCAGTCATCCCTGGTCCAACCTCTCACAGCGTTGTAGCCCATTGTCTAGAAGTTCTCCCAGAACTAATGGAGACGGACAATATCAATGAGCCTGCTGGCTACATAAGCTGCCACCACCCCTACCACATTAATGAGGCTGGTTGATGATATTAACACCATCCCTGCTGCAATAAGAGGGGGGAGGAAAGGATGGTAGACACCATTGTATGAGGTATCACAGTGGCTGAATGAAGAAGATAAAATCAAGCACTTAAACTTTGAAGTTTGGTTATCTATCTCATTCTGATGTTCCCAAATTAAATTCCAACCACCTAAAGTTTAGGTATTCCAAATTTGGAATTCCATAAGGATCCAAAGAGAGTGACAATGTACATGGAAAATTAACAATTCCACTTGGAGCACACTCACACACAATAAAAAACAATGCCTATCACTGAGCCAGAGTTAAGTCAGTACCTCTTTTACATCAGGGAAATGACTGAACAAAGACACAAAGGAGGAGCAAAGGTTATACCTCATCAGTGCAAAGGGAGGGCTAAGCAAATCCAGACAAAGGTGACAAACACAGGCGGGAACTGTTGCTTTCATTCTTGGAAAAACATAAAAAAGACCATCTGGGAATTCTAATTTTTAAAAGGACATGGGTAAACACAAATGCTTTATTTTATAGTTTATAAAATATTTTAGGATCATAAGGTGGCTCTAAATACTAAAATCATGCTCTTACTTGCATTTTAAAGTGGTTAAAATTGCTGTGATGTATCAAGAAGTATCACAAAAGACCTGGAATTTTAATAATTTGGAGAGGGCTTCTGATGCACGAAGGCAGGGGGAGGGATTAGATTCTTGATATCCAGTTCTCATCACACCAGGAATCTCATATTAATGTTTGTTAGGAAAAGGAATCCACCATAATTCCTGCAGCCTTAATGTTGAACAGAAATGTCAATATGTTTTATTCAACCTTTTATTTTTCTTCATAAGTTGAAATCTGGCTCATATATCTCAGTACATAATAACCCACAAAAAGCCCAAGCAGGACAAAAATATATATTTATATTTTATAATTACTTGATAATTACTAAGTTCATATCATTACCCATAATGCACAACTACAACTAGCTATGTATAGTATTTTATGTGAATAGAAATAGTTATATAAAAAACATACACAAAATCTTTTAAAATATTTTCCCAAAGGTTAAGGAAATGAAATGCCATAAAAATATGTAATGTGATTTTAAATGTTACATGTCGAGGAACATTTTAAGCAGATTCTACTGTGTGTACGTGTGTATATCTGCACACAATCAGAATACATATAATAAAATGCAATCACAAAATCTCAGAAACTGGACAATGATGAATAGAAATAATTTGATTAGAGAATGTAACCTTTGAAGCCAAAGAAAGCTACACAAAATTCTCAAAGCTGAACTCAACACTGTGAGGGGGAGGAGATATGAGATTTTAAAAATATTTTATTAAAGTTTCATAATTTGGAATGCTGCTCTGGAACTGTTCAGAAAATATGGAGCATGTCTTAACTATTATCTATGGCCACAGCCATGCACACACACACACACACACACACACACACACACACAACTGTGGAATTTGTCACTATAGGATATTTAAAATCCAGACTTGCTGCATTTAAAATGTATGGAATTTATTTTTAAACCAGCCATATCTGAATTCAATGCCTTATATTTTGAGTTTTAATTCCAATCATGCTAATTTTAAGTCACAAACATATATCTGCCGGTAATGAAGGTTGTTTAATTAGGTCCAGATAAAATAGCTCCAATTCTGTTTCTGATCCACCTGTCAAAGCAAATCAGTCTTTTACATGGCTAAAAAAAAAACAAATTAGACTAGCTGATGACTTTTTGAATATTCAAGTAGACACACCGAGGATAAATCCAAACAGAACTTGTGACTGAACAAAAGCCTAAAACGTGACCTCAGAGATGAAGATATCTTATTCTGCCAAAAGCAGATTTCCAGGATGGGCTCACCCAAGATTATGAAGTCAAGGACAGGGTGTGAAGGAGGATAACAAACATGGAACAACATAGCACTTACAAGAAATGAAATCTGCCACAGCTAAGGGCAAGGAACAGCTCCACGTTAGGCAAAATAAACACAAACAATGATGAAAACTGTGATGGGGAGGGTCAGGTTAACATTTTCTCTGTCACAGAAATTCCAAAACAGGAGACACTCATAGAGTGTATGCTACCCACGGTTACTATATAAATTACTTTCAAAGACTATTGAAGATAGAAAAGCTGTATCCTTTACAGATCTAAATGTGAATGATCTTAAGAGTGTTCTTGTCTTACAGATTTAGTTTACTTAGTATAAAGCACTATGCATTTCAATATAGATCCATGTAAGCCCATGGGTAAAGTTTTTCAAATTGTCATGAGGGCCACAAGAACTGGACATTTTAGATTAGAAGCAAAGGAAGGAAGAGGGAAGGAATAACTCAAAATCCAAAGCCTTGGGGAGTTTCAGTGGGAATTATTTCGCCATAAGACCCTCAGAGTGTCCAATCTTCCTGTGGTTGCATGCTGTGAGCAAAGATGTGTAAGGGAGTCAGTATCAAGGGCTGTGGGCCTTTCGCTCCCTTCTAAATCTTCATCACTGCCTTCAGAGTAGGTTCTTGGACTCGGAAGAAACAGACCGGTGCTCAACCTCTCACTGCTCAAATCAGACACAATCATTATCACCATCACCACCACCACCACCACCATCATCATCATCATCTTCATCATCATCATCTTTATCTATAATATAAACATTTCATAGAAGATAGATACAGACATAGATTTATAGATAAATGAGTTATATGAATATTTCAATGAGGAAAAGACAAAATAAAATGGAACAATTAGATAACCATTTGGAGTAAAGTTAATCCTTCCCTCATATCATTCAAAAAATTAACTCAAAATGGGTAATAGAAATAAGTGTAAAAGTGAAACTATACAATTTCTAGACAAAGGTAGGTTAAAATTTTCATAATTTTGGGGTGGGCAAAGATTTCTTGCCTTAAGACACAAAACACATGAATTACTAAAAATTGGTAAGTTGAACTTCGAATTAAAAGTCATTCTTCTTGTACATGTGCCATTAAGAAAATAAAAGACAAGAAAATGTATTTTCTGTAACTGTATTTCTTAAATGAGATTAAAAACTCATTTAAAAAATGGCCAAAATATTTAAACAAACTTCACAAAAGATAATATACAAATGGCTAATAAGCATATGGAAGGAGATTTTTGTCATAATTTTATTGTCATATGTAACTCATGAAAGTTAGAACTACAATGAAATACCATTATACACATATTTTAATGGCTAAAATATAAAAAGCTGACAATACCAAATCTTAGCAAGATGCAAAGCAACTGAAATTCTCCTATGTTTCCGGTATAAAGTGGTATGAATACACTGGAAAATAGTTTAAAATTCTTATTAATTAGTTATGACACAGAAATTAGGGAGGACATAGAAAATGTGTTCTAACCCATTTCAGCTCTGATTTCAGCTGTGCCTGAAAGTTTCTTGATTTAAAAACTAGGTACAATCCCTACCATCAACAGAAGGTTGCCTGAAAGGAACATAAGGCAACATTTTGTGGAAATAAAAATATTTTTATATCTTAATTTTGATGAGAGTGAGAAGGGTGTTAAATTTGTCAAAATTTATCAAATATACATAAAAATGGGTATGATTTTATTACATATAAATTCTACATTGATATATTAATAAAGTTAACTTTATTAATCTCAGAGTTGAAAACACTTTAGGAAACACATATTATAACCTTTTTATATTGTAAGTGAAGAACCTGAAGATCAAATATCATTGGTATCTAGCTCAAATAGCTAGTTGGTAACAGATCTAGAACCCAAATCCCATCTCCTAAATCTCAATCACTGGTAAAACAGTTACCATTTCAATGAAATGTAGAATTAATTTCAATGGGACTTTAGCCTAAATGTCCTGGAAATCTGGGATTTTACTTTCCTGAAAGTTAAGGTTTTCTGGAGGCAATGATGATGATAATGGTGGGTGGTGAAGTGGATTCTGTCTCTACAAACTTCATTTTTTTCTTACAAGAAATAGATCTTAACTTCCATTCACTTGTTCCCCATCGTCAGTCTGTATAGTTTACTGTTCTACAAGAAGGTATGTGACCTGGGTCATAGACCTTCATTATTCAATACAGTTGCCACCAGCTACATGTGGCTACTGAATGAGAATTTGAAATGTAGCTGGTTCAAATGGAGAAGTTCTATAAATTTAACACGCATACTCTTTTTACATTTTTTTTTTTTGGCTAGAAGAAAATATGTCCAATAACTAATTAATAATTCTTTATATTCACTATGTTGATATAATAGTATTTAGAATATACAGTTAAATAAGATATATTTTAAATTAATTTCCCCTATTTGTGTTCTTAACTTTTTAAATATCACTATCAGAAAACTTCAAACTTCATATGTGGCTCACACTAGTGGTTAGCATTATGTTTCCATTGGACGGTGCTGGCTGAGACAATTATCACACCCGTTGCCGTTACCATATTGACTTGTCTTTAGAAAAGCATATGCCAAGTTGAAGCAGAACGAACCGTGCTTTATCCAGTAAATTGCCTTGTATAAACTTCTATACAGTTCTCAGGGTGCTTTCACATTCAGTATCTGTGGTCTTCAAAGATAAGTATTATAAGGAAACAGATTTAAAGAGGCTAAGTTAGCTACCCAAAGTCAAGATAAGAAATCAGCAGAGCTGAGTCTCTAAGCTCAGGTGTCTGGATTCCAGATTTCCTTGCCCTGCCTTTGGTTCCACCCTCTGATGGCCCATCTGGAAGGGGACCCTTCAAAGCTGATGGTAACAAAATCAATGTAAATAGAGATGTTTTGCTATTTGTAGACCCCTGTCAAGGAATTAATTCACCTAAAAGATAATTTGTTACATGCTACCATTGAAATTAACATGTTAAATGTTATCAGGCAATATGAAGCACAGTACTTACAATATTGTCAGAGGTATAAAAGTGAGAAATAAGTCATTGGTAAAATGACCAAGGTTTTTTGGAAGGCTCTGATAAAATTATAAACAGGAAAATCTAAATAATATAAAATTTATACCACTTCATATCTGTCCATTGGAGAATTAAATTCTATATGGTGAGAAACCAGACTACCAGGAAGATGTTTTCTTTAAATTAATGGACTGGGAATAATTCCTCACTTTGGTGAATATCACATTCCCTGATCTCCAAACTATGCTTATTTGGCTTCCTAGTTGTCCCAACTCAAGAAAGAATGAAAGAAAGAAAGAAAGAAAGAAAGAAAGAAAGAAAGAAAGATAGATTTGTATGGAGATACAACCTAAAAGGTATATATTTGAGTGAAAAATGAATAAATTCTACATTCTGGGTTGTAGATTAGTTTATACATGATTGCCCTGTGATTATACAGACATTTTGAATATGTAATAAAGAGTACCAGATTCCAATTTGCTATAAAAATGCACATACCTTATAAACTTAGCCTAAAACTGTCAGTAGATTAAGCTCTTCTGGGTCTTTCCTATTAAAAAAAAAAGTGCAATAGTTTTTGCCACATATATCCTGAGTTTACCCGAGTGGCCCTAATTTCAAAATCCTTTCTCATGGTCCCCATGAGAAATCAAGTTGGTATGGACTTAATGTTTATGATGTTCCCTAAAATTCATATGCTAAACCCCTAACCCCCAATAGTCATTGAAGATGGGCCCTTTAAAAGTTAATTAGGGCATGAAGGTAAAGCACTCATGGAATGGGATTAGTGCCCTTGTAAGAAGAGACACAGAAATAATCTTTTTCTCTCCCTGTCCCCACCCCTGTCCCCCGCTCCTCCCATTCTCTCTCTCTCTCTCTCTCTCTCTCTCTCTCTCTGTCTGTCTTTCTCTCCCTCTCTACCATCTAGGGGCAAAGCAAGAAAGCAAATCAGGAAGAGGAACTTCGCCAGAACCTGTACATGTTGGCACCCTGATTTTTGTACTTCTCAACCCCTAGGACCATGAGAAATAAATTTCTGCTATTTAAATCACCCTTTTTCTGACAAAGACCTGAACTAAGATATAACTCATATTCTAATTAAAGTATACATCCTGGTTTTTTAATCCTAAAAGTATAAGATACACTTTATAAACCTAAGTCTAAAACCGTTCCCTCATGGAGATTCCAACCTACTTGAGGAACTAGAGAAAGTACATGTACCAAATAAATAGAGATTAAGGAATTTTTACCTTAGTGCCAAAATATGGAGCAGCAGCGTGCACATAGTTGACCAAGTTATTCTGTTTTCTTCAGACTGCAATCCAGAGGAATCACAGCCGGAACTTCCTAGCAGGGTCTGGGCTAAGAGGGAGAGTTGCTTTACAGCTCTATGCTTCAGTCACTTCATCTGTAAAAGAAGTATAATAATACCAGTTTCACAAAACAGACGTTGCAGAGATTAAATGTGTTACATAAGCACTTAAGACAATGTTAAGCACACAGTAGGTGTTCTGCCAGCGGCTGCCAATCACAGCATAACATCAGCCTTCATTACAACTTTTAATTGAGTGGATTTTACTGAATTTCACCACATAGGGAAATGAAGACTTATTTGAGATATATATATATATATATTTTTTTTTTTTTCTCTTTCTGGGGAATCTGTAAGTTTAGAAATCTTTGGCTACTGAAATTCTCTAAGCTACACTCAACTCCCCCGTCCCCTGCATGGAGGAAGGGAAGCCGCAGGTCTAAGAAGTTATGAGCCAGTAATTTTATCCTATGTCTTTAAAGCTTCCTTTCCAACTAAGTTTTCTGTAATGAAAGGTGCTGTATAAGCAAAAAATATTATTAGTATTAATAAAAATATTTCAGCCATGCTGCTTCTTGCATCATATGTAATTCATTAGCAACAGCTCGTAGGCGAGGCCAAATTTTCATGTCAAATAATGTTTTATGGGTCTTTAGAACATTAGACTCACTGGGTGTCCCCACATCATGATGAGACCTCCCTGCAAGGGGAGACAGACAGCAAAGGCTTTCTGAAACCCCTTCTCTTTCAGATTTGCCTGGAGAAAGGTTAGTTTCTACTTCTTATTCAGCAACCACACAGCACCAAGAAGCTTAGGTGCTTCTTGAAAGGGTGCATGTTGTATTGTTCATGGAAATAGGATTTATAATGATGTTAACTCAAAAGAAGGAATTAAATATAGAAAGGTTTCAGTCATGATCGCAGTGACCATGATCAATCAAAGGCCAGAGAAATGCCGTTTTACAATTAAAATATCCCTACACATTGTTATTTATCACTATTGCCATATTGCAGCAGCAGGCTACAATTAATCATATAAATCACCCCAATGAACTAAATTCTCAGGTTCTCTTTTTGTTAAATAAAATGGCCGTGTTATTGTTAAAACTGATGAAAGGACATTTTTTTCTGATATTCAATTTAAAATACTCTTATTTAAAAAGATCTTTTATGCAGAGATTACAGCGAAGACTCTAGGCAGGAAACTTTAGTGATTATTTCAAAGCTCATTAGATTTCAAGGATGGATATATCCCTCCCATTCAAATGCATAATAGCATTTTCACAAAGGCTTATCAAAGGATAAATTAATTGGGCCCTATGCTTGGTAGTCATTCATTCATTCATTCATTCATTCATTAAACCAGTACTTACTGAGGGTCTACTATGTGCCAGACATTCAGCTAGGCCCCAGAGCTACAGCAGCCACAATCCTTGATCTCATGTGCCTAGAGTCTGGGAAGGAGGAATGTCATGGCACTAGTAATAACAAGAGTGGAGAATATTATACAAGGCAGAGTACAGAAGACCACAGAAACTTAACAAAGTCTGAGTCAGGAGGGTGGAGAAGAGGCATTTCAACTGAGACCTGAAGGGTAAGAAGGTGGAGTTGAACACATCCTGAGGAAATATCCAGACAAAGGACCTATCTTCTATGATTCATCACTGCTATATTGCTGGGACCTAGCATATTGTAGGTACACAATGAATATTTATAGAAAAGATTAATGCCGATTGTTCCATTTCCAGAGGGACTTGTCTTAGAAAACAGAGCCATCCCCTGGAGATTGATGGGCCCCAGGGCAAGGCCCACACAGCCTCCTTCTTTTCTTACCCATAGAATTGCACAGAGAAAACCTAAGATGAAAATGCCAGGTAAGGGATAAAGGAAATGAAAGATGTCACCAAAAGGGTGACAGAGAATCCAGGAGAAGAGGAAAAGACCAAGTGTCACCAGTAGCCCCATCATAGGTCCACCAGGTGCTGAGCATGTTTGCAGGGGCTTGCAGATTTTGTTTTTCCATTAGGAAAGCCATGGCCCCTTATTCTCATGTCACCATGCAGTTTGTGTCCTGCATAGAGGCACCATTAAAGTCATTGAGTGGAGACTGAAACAAGTCCTGACTCCACTCCAAGTTAAATACCCAGCATGCAGCTGTTACCTCAGAAAGGTGACGTCTTCTCCTAATTTGTTCACCCACAGAGGATGCCACTTACTCATTTCCATAAGGCACCTTATAAACCAGCTGCATCCTTGTCCCTCCCTATTCCTCCTCCCCCTAGACTGTGGGATACATGGATAATAGTTTCATATTTTGCACTAATGTTTTCACTCAAACAACAACAACAAAACAGATCCACTCCAAATGACTACATCAGCAAAATTGAAAAAGTAGGATAGATTTATTCTGGTGACAGGGATGATGCCATCAAAACAAAGGTCTTTGTGATCAAGTTCAAGTTATGATTTATTCTTCCAAAATACCCCTGTGTGTACTCAAAGTCATTACTGTAAAACTGTCACCTCTACGACAAAACATCATAGAGCATCAGAACACTAACTTTGCAGCCCTAATACATAAAAAGGAAATAGCTAAGGCCAATGTATAGTCCTCAAATCAAACAACCTCCCACCAATTGAGTTGAGAAGTGAAAACACTTCTACAGGTCTAAGATTCATGGATGAAGCAAAGAAGTATGAGGTCTTTCATAACCCACTTGAATCAAGTGTGGAATATGATATGTCAAGAAATTTGTAATGTTTTGAACAACCCACAATAAAAAAAAATGTAAAAAAAAAAAAGAAGTATGAGGTCTTTTCTTTGCCTATAGGGAATTTACATATAGCTTTTTAAAAAGTGAAAATAGAAAGCCATTTTCTAACAATAAAATATAGACAAAAGTTGTTCATCTGCCCAAATGTAAGGTGATAAGTGAGAATGTTCCTTACAGTGTATGAAAACAGCATCAGGCAAATATGTTTTGAGACAGAGAATCTCATGTCACATTTTGCCCCTATTTTATAAGTTTTAAGAGCACATTCAACTATACTATTCCAATTGAACCTGACAATAATCCTGGGCAGTTAGGCAGGCCACTTACTTTCATAACCATTTTGTGTCCAACTTAAAATAGTTCCCAGCAAAAGTTAGTGACTTGCCCAAAGTCACATAGAACCTGGACCAGAAGTAAGGCAGTCCAACCCCAAGTCCATGTTCTCTTTACCAAAAGTGCAAAAAGGAAAATAAAGCTCCGTGCCACCTGTACCTGTGAGTTTGTGAGGCCATGGGGTTGCTGTGATAATTCCTGGCAGGACTATTTTTGCTATAAATTATTGTAAGTATCCAACAGAAGAAAACCTGGTGGATGAGAGGTGCTGACAACATGTGGCAGTTAATTGAACATATAATCAGGGGCTGCACCACTGTGGCGGCTCTGGATTATATCAACAGGCATAATGATGTTGCTAAAATTATGCACCTACAATTATCCCTTAAAGGTAGGTGATAAATGAATTAACTAAGTGCTGAGGCACAAACCTTCAATATTTAGAAATTGACTGCTATGAGATGTACAGGGGCAGTCTCATGGCATGGAGTCACCACTCCACATGATTGGGATGGTCGTTACTGATGACAACAGCTTAGTAAAACAATGATATGCATGCTCCAGGTAGTTGAAACATTTTTTTAAGAAATTAAGAACTTATTAGGTCTAAAAAAAGTGGGGGACATCATGTAAAAAATTGTTAAATCTTCAAAATAATGTACCATGGTATAGATGGCCATTTGTTAGTGAGGAGGGGCCATTTCGATACCAAGATCTTGTAGAGAAAGGGTAACTAACTAAGCTTTAAAAGATGTTGGATCCAGAGGTGGATAGAAAAGATGAAGTAAGGAGAGAATGAAGAAGCATTAGCCACTGGCATCATGGGGGATTACTCCTAGGAGCCTCACATGCTGGGGACAGGAGAGGTGGAAAGCCAATTCCAAGGTCAGAAGAATTAAACATGACTTGTTCTCAGTTCCCACTGGATTCTCACCAGCACTAGCTTGCAAAGCAACTATTTACCTATGTTAAACCTCAGTTTCCCCATCAGTGAAACAGGAATAAAAAATTGTTCCAAGCCTCTTTGGTTTGTTGTGAAGATTAAACAATGAAATGTTAGGCCCAGTATAGGACACAGAGTAAGTATTCAATTCATAGACACTGTCACTCCTATCATTATTGGATCTCAGGCTACTACAATGTACATAGGCTGTAGACAACTAGGAATGGCTGCCTTTTCAGGGGCCATTGTGTTATTCATCAAGAGAATTCCTTCATCTGACTCCATCAGTATCTATACTCTCTTGTGTTTTAAAGAGACACATATAATAATCAGACATTGGACCTCCTTTTTGATGGGAGGGTCATCAGCTAAAATAAATGGGAGATCGACCAGGATCAGACATTGCAGCTGTTCAGGTTCAATATTTGATGGGAATGGGGGTTTGAAAGTAATCACACAAATGAGAATCAAGAACCATCTCTGTGTTATGCTCATCCATGCCAGCCCAGTGCCCATTATCATAGATAACTGGGGACTGACTGTATTTGTTTCCAAAGGCTTTCTTAAAATGGAAAGATCTCTGTGGCATCTATAAGATTCAATTAGAGGACCTTTATAAGCACACATCTAGTTGAACCAAATGAGAGATAAATTAACCTATAAACAGCATGCTCTTTCTTGTGGAATCCTCTAATGGCCTGATTTAGGATATCAGCAGATGGAAGGTCAGTGCCCAGTGCTTTCAGAGTTCAGCCCATTCATTACAATCAGGTTCACCATGCCACGAAGAGGTTCTAATGAAATACACTCCAGTGAACCGCAGAGGGGGCCAGCCCGTGTGTGTGCAAGGCATGAGCTCAAGGCAGCAGACAGACTGTGATTTTGTATTGCTAGGCAGGTAGGGGTCCAAATGTAGCCACTGCACATTTATTAAGTTGTATTCTTTCAGGGGAGAAACTCTTGCCGAGACAACTTACCTGCAAGCTCCTTTAAGCTTTTAGCTGAAATGCTCTAGTTCACATACAAAGAAAATTGCACTGTTTGTCACTAGTCAATGTCCTCTAACATCAGGGCATTAGTGGGAAAAAAGGCACATTAAAAAGGTACCTGATCTCCCTGCATCCATCCCCATTCCAGCTGAGACTGGAGTCTGGGGGGAAAGAAACTTGCATATCTTGAATCCTGCCAAATTATAGCTCCAAATAATACAAAATATTGCCTGAGGGATTTTTGTTTTTAATCAAAGTACTTCAGAGGCCTAAAAAATATCTGCTTTTGTGGCCATGTTCACTAACAAAAAGTCTTATAAATTGTCTATAAACCAAATTAAGACTATCACAGCAAGAAAACATCTGCTTTTAGCATGCATGTGCAACATCACAGGGCATCTTGCTGCTTTCAAGGCACCCAGTTTTCTGTGTTTCTAGTGGATGAAGGAGGAGCCTGCCTTGCACACGTGTTCTATGGATGATCCGGGCACAAAGCGATGGGCATGGAAGTGAATTGCAGATAACTCACTGGAGTCTTGATAGGAGGTTTCCCTGGAGGACCCACACTGAGAGGTGCTCTTAAAGATGAGATGGCTCCTTCTGGGTTTGCATTAGTACTTCAGTAAATGAATCCTCTCAGATGGAAGATCCTAGTGACCCCATCTAATGTATAGTGAATACTTTTACAGTGCAGTTTTAAAAACCACTTTCTCCTATTTTGCTTCCAATAGTTTACTTTGTTCATTATAAGCATATATACATTTTTTGCACCTCTCTTCCCAACTAATCAAAATCATCAGTGTCTTGGACATTCTTTCTTAAGCCTGCAGTTTACATAAGTAAGTCAGCTGATTAGAGCTAATAATACCCAAGTTTACAACATTTGAATATGAAACTTTGGCGCTTCAACTTGCATGTTAGAATTACTAAATTTGTCTAAAAATGTTTGTGAGCGCATATAAATTTTTCCCTTCTTTGATAATTTTTGTCTTTAATAAAACTTTCATATTGCCTTTTAAAAGCAAATAAGTAATCAGAGTACAAACTGTTTTCCTGGTAATGGTGTTTATAAAAAATCAGGATAAAATAATAATTAGTATCTACCTCCTCATCATGTCTCCACTACCATCCCCTTGGTACAGTTGACCCCATGTCAGGAAGAAAGTCCTAATGAAATATAGATAATGCACCTAGGGTATCCCCTTCAGTGTAATGTTGTAATATGCTGTTTAATGGTTCCTTCAAAAGCATTGGATGGTTCTTCTCCATATTGCACAAAGTTTGGTTACAAAATGCTAATACTACTGGAAGTTTTTCAGAAGTCCTACATGTTGCTCATGTTATTCATTTTATGAGGTGTGTGCTACCCTCTTTCATCTCACACATACTTTTCTGTGCATCCATTCCTTCAACAAGTATGATGGCCACAAGGATTTGATTGCCAGCACTAAGCTAGGCCCTGGGAATAGATATGGAAGTTTATTAGCTGCAATCCTGTCTTCAAAAGCTTAGTGTGACAGAGAATTCAGATGAGAAACAGAAAGATATAAACAGTGCAGCACATGTTAGAGGAACACCTAGGTTAGATGTGAGGATGGCAGGGAAGACTTGAGAAGGAAAATGAGATATCTTGGTTTGGCCTATTGGAATCAGTGCCAGCAAAGAAAGGAAGAAGAATGGAAGGTTCCGTTCCTGAATTTTCATGTAGGTTAATCTGCCTAGAGACAGCACTGTGTGTTAAAGCAACTAGAAGAGCAACCAACTACAGTCTCCAAGGGCAGGTCTGGACAAGTCGTTACTGGTCACCAGAGTTAATACTGTCATTAACCCAGGCTGGTGTTACCTTCCAGGACATTAGCTTGGGTCATTTTTGCCCCAGCTCTTGTCACTATAGTAAAAGCTCATTATCCAATTAGGTTTGGAATTTAGATCTGATTAGTTTATTGGAAGTGTTACTTAAGGGCTAGGGATATAGCTCAGTTGGTAGAGTGTTTGTCTTGCATGCACAAGGCCCTGGGTTCAATCCCCAGCACCACACATACACACACACAAAAGTGGTTCTTAAGAACAGAAACAAAAAAATATGATAAGAAATCTGAACATTTTATGTTGACTTACACCAAAAGTATGCATTCATTTATCAATCATTTGGTGCAAGGCTAAGACCTTTTCTTAGAGAATGAGTCCTCTCATTGAGTTTTACTTTCTCTTTGTTGCACAAGCCACCAACAGTTCCAAAAATTTCTGATTTTTATTATTATTATTATTATTATTATTATTATTATTATTTTGGTGTACAGAAAACTCTTAAAGACAATTTTGAAGTAATTCAAAAGCAGACTTTTTAGAGTATTTTCCCTACATGTTTATAGTTGTGCTACATCTGATTTGATGAGTAATCTTTAGAAATCCCTATTTGGATTTCTTCTGTTTTCATTATTTTTCACAGAAAAAAAAACTCATTCTGAAATCATCAATGCTTTAATTTTTTTTCTTTTCAACTCCTTCTAAAAGAAGGGGTCTCAAGTACAGGGCCTGCTATATATTTAGTATTTAGACTACTTCCTTTTATATACTAGGTATCAATAACTACTTGGTGAATGAGAAAATAAAAAGATGATATTAAAGAGGGAAGCAAATTTTGAAAGACCTAGAAAGCCAGGGTAAAGAGTTTGAATATTATTCTAAAAAAATGACACAGTAGACATGATTTAATTTTATTTTAAGAAAATTCCTCTGGCTGGGAGAGGAGCTAGAAACTCCTTCTTGTCTCAGTACTCACCCACAACCACCAGCAGGGTGCTTATGTAAAATATAATGTTCAGTAAATGTTCCAAGGTCCAATAACTGTTTAAACTTTTCGTTTATTTTGACTCATACAGGAAACTTGAGCTGAATGTCAGAGAATCATAATGAGCTTTTACCCATGTTCTCAGGACCTAAAATAAACAGAAGTAAGTCCATGGAAATCAAGCAGAAAAGACTTTCAGATATCAAACTGTTTGTTGTGCCTTTTCTCTCAAGAGTCTGCAGAGGTAGCAGATTTGAGGGAGTACTGGAGAAGCAGAGAAGAGAGGTGTTTGGTGCTCTTATCCAGTAATTTTGGTAAGGACAGTGGAATAAGTTAAAGAGGAGTGAAAGCAACCAGCAGTTACATTTCATGAATTCAGCATCTGTAATAGGCTTCTCCAGGGGAAAAGAACATTCAGAAGGACTTCAGGGAAAGCAAAGACTAGGATGAATGGAGAGGAGGGAAATGTTCTCTATGCACAGAAGGAGGATAGCAAACACGCTATCAAGAGGAGGCTCTTAAAAAAAATAAATAAAACCTCTTTGCTAGAGTGTGAGTCTCCTGAAGGCGGAAACTTTGGCTAAATTTTAATCATTATATCTACTATTTCTGTAATGGAATCTGATGTACAGTAAACATTTGATGAAGAAATAAAAGTAGGGTGGTGAAGAGAAATGAAACTGAAGAGGAATTGCTGGTCTTAAATGTTAGGTGAAATGTTTCTGTATTTTGGTAAGCAATGGGTTTTGATCAAAAAGTGGAGTAAGAAAAAGTTATCAGTGTAAAAGAGCATTGGGGAAAGACTCATATAGCATCTGTGGGCAGGAGGAGGGACAGGGAGGGAGGACACCTGTAGAATAATGGGAACCTGGGATGGAGAGCTAGCAATGGAATCTAAAGGAAGTGACAGGTCTCACAGGTATAAGAAAGAAAGAAATGTCTGAACTTGAAGATGAATTTGATATGGAAAGAGAGAGAAGGTAAGAAGTCTAAAATAAGTAGAGGATTTGGAGTTGATACAACTGGAAGACAGTAAGGCCAATGGGATTAAATGAGGAAAGACAGTTCTGAGCTCCTGTGAAGCTGAATTCATTCAAATTCTTGAATCAGTGAGCCATGGCCAAATGGCAAAGCGAAGGGAATAATGAGACAACCATGTCAAATAACCAAGTCGGAATTCAAGAGGCAAAAAAAGAGAGATGAAACAGATTCAGCCAACAGAAAGCAAACCCAGATGAAGGCTCTCAAAATCAGGAAGAAACCCAAGATGATGTCAGAGTCAAGAGGATGCAGGATTCGGACACATGGTGATAAGAACAGCTACCAGTGCTGAAGAACTCCTATGAAGCAGCCACTATGCTATTTGGTCTTCACATATATCATGGTTTTCTTGTTTTTGTTTTTTAACCTCCATGGTATAATTTCTATTTTGCAGTTGAGAAAATGAGACAAAGAAAGGTTTAAGTACTTGCTCAAAGTCATACAGTCAGTGCAGTGCTAGAGCATGTATCCATTATCAGTCTTCCACACTGCAGTGTGAATTTACCTAACCAACTATTCATGCCTAGAAAGTCAGGTCACCAGCAGAAAGAGGAAGATTCAAGGGACCCTCAAGTGATCCTACCTCTGCCAGAGTCTGACCCATTCACACCTCTGCCGGCTCAACCAACTCCCTTCCAGACACTGTCCTGGCAGTAAGAGACAAAAAGCTTTCAAGCCAGAATGGATTTTTAAAGTACTCATGAACCATGAAGGTTACCTGTAAAAGACCTTGGAATACGTGGAAAATCCTAATAGAGATTCAAATACTTATTCCATAATTTAATTGGGGCTATAATTTACATCTTTCTTGAATTGCTTATCAACTTCCTAAGATTTTACATCTCACAATTGAGCTGCTTTCTAGTGTTCTACAACCTTTCCATGCAAACCAATATATGATTCTATTTTTACTGTTTAAAATGTATATATATGTAAATTATTATTCATTGGATCCTTTAGCATCCAAGATATAAATGCTGAATCAATGTGGGAAACATCAAGTGTCTGTTTTAACCTGACTTGATTATACCTAAATATAAAATATAAATTAGCATTTCATTCTTGGTTGTATTTATTGTTGTATTATATCATGCATTAATTAAAAATATATGTGTTTTAAAAACACCTAATTTATAATTCACCTGTCTACACCATCATAAGGTCAAAATTTGTAAAGACTGAAAGATTTACACTAAATTTTTAACAGAATGTAATATATCCTTATTGATTATTTTTTAGATTTATTACAGATTTTAGCTCAGTATAAAGGTTTAAAAAATAGAAAATAACCAGGTTCCAAGATGTCTGTGTTTTGTAACGTTGCCAAACATCATTTTTCTAGTCTATTGATGTGATTGACATGTAGATATGATTCAGGGGGAAAGCATTATTAATAGGAAGAAAAGTTATGACTATTGAATCATGACACTTTGCTGTTTTAAGTAATTTGCTGGCTCTGTGTTCTCAAAGAGAACATCGTTGAAATGGAGAACAGGCTAAGAAGTCTGCACCTTTTTAAAAAATCAAAACACTAATGGAATGAGATATTGAGATTTAAAATAAAATAAGTACTCAGGGGTGGAAAATGTCAGGATGGTTACAACACCAAATCAAACTCTGTTCCCAGATTCCCACTCGGACCCCTTCCTCATCAACCCCCCTCCCTGGTTCCCGGAATGTGAACCTTCCACAGTTGTCATGCAAATGAAAATTATGTCCACACAACTGACCATGAATTATCAAAGAAATTTCATTTGGTGAAATATGACTCAACTACAAAATCTGAGACACAGAACTTTGAAATGCAATGAGAGATGCTAGTGAGAGATATCCTATGATTTATTCTATTGGTTCTTTTTTTCAAATGCAGAATTGACTAAAAAATAGAGCCCAGAGAGAAAATGATCTCAGCTTTAACCTGATCTTGGACCATTGAGATTCTTTAAATCCTGTACCTTTGTAATACATTCCCCTTGAACCATATTCTTAGAAATAACTTGGCACTCTTGGACAAAGGAAAGTACATGATGGGTGGGGTGAGTACTATCCTGCAAATCCATCACTATGAATAGAGGGGAAAATAATTGATAGTATTCTACTCTTGATGTCTCATCTTTGGAATCTAAGTAGTCTATCTTTGAAATGTGTTTGGAATCCATCCCACCATTATATCCCTAATTTGAGTTACCCACATTTATTGCCTGAACTTAAAATCAAGCCTGAGTTGGTTTCTCTGTTCTTCGACTCCCACACAGGAAACCATTACCACATTCAAACTTTTATTTCATAAGTATGGCCCCAGTTTATGCGATTTCTAGCTCTTAAACTTTTGATAGCTTCCCTTTGTCTTTGGGACAAACCCCCAAGGATCCAGATGGCATTCCAGACCCTGTATAATCTGTCTCCAGACCTGCTTTACAGTCTGACTGATCTCCCCCAAGCTCTGGCTGGCCTGTGCCATTTGGTAATCCTGACTCACAAACTCCTTAATACCCTTTTGCTCATGATGTTTCCTCTGGAATGTTCTTCCTTTTAATTTTCACCTCATGAAATCTTACTCCTTTTTCAATGTCCCATTGAAAAATTCCCTTTTCGGTGAAGACCTCCCATTACCAGCTTCTTTAGGAGAAATAGTGACTTTCTCCATCGTCTCCCCAGAACTTCACCTGCCATGAGCACATCTCTCATGCATTATAGTCAGCTCACTCCTTCACTTCTCCTAAAGAGACATTTAGGCTTTGTAAAATCATGTCCTATTTTTCTTGGTGTTCTCAGCGTTTAATGTAGTCCTTGACTCATGTTGCTCAATAATTATTCCTATTCGTATCATTAAAGGAAAGAAAGATGCACTCATACTATATAAAACAGAGTAATTTAAAGATAGGTAGGAGGATCTTGACTTAATCATAATCAAATAAAATGTTTATGGTCAGCATGGAACATTCACTAAACACGTGAATCAGGCCTGAACACGTATCAGGCCTGGGTTAAGTGCTAGCAAGGCCAACATGCATGCTATGTGATCCCTAACTTCAATAATGTTGCAGACACATTTGGAAAACTTAAAAATAAAATGATAAATGCATTCATTCAACAAAGATCAGGCACAATGTTCAAGGCATTCTAGCAAACAAATATCAAATAAATATTATAAAATATTTCAATAAATTCAGAAAGAGATGAGATTGTCTTTATTATCTGCTATTATGGGTTTGGACATTTTAGGAAATATGATAAAAGTGAAAGATATGACAGTTCCAGGATTTTTAAGTCCCACCAGGCTGTAAAATATCTAACATTAAATAAATACTAAATAAAGTAAAATATCTGAAAACAACTCGATCTTAATTGCTATTGCAGAATGAAATTCAATTACAATAGAATAAAGCATCACTGTTGAGCTGGGGTGTGGCTTGGTGGTAGAGCACTTGCCTAGCATGCATGAGGCTCTGGGTTCTACCCCCAGCACTGCATAAAAAAAAAGGAGAAAGAAGAAGAAAAGGGGGAAGATGAGGAGAAGGAGGAAGAAATTTCAGTCTCAGCTCTCCCTAACTTTTTTGATTCATCCATTGAATTAATATTCGCTGTATTAACATGTGGCCACCCAGATAAAAAGCATCCAAGTGGGTGTGGTTGACTGAGTCAATATAACTGAGTCAATATAACAATATTATTCCAATATATGGTCAGGTGGAACTTCTCAGAGTTAGAATGGCAACCACAGGTCTTCTCATCACATCACTACTTTATCATAAACTTTGTGCATACTCAAAGTTTCCAACTAATACACACTGAAGTATCTTTCAAGAGGCTGGGGTTCTGGCTCAGTGGTAGAGCACTAGCTTTTGTGAGGCACTGGGTTTGATTCTTAGCAATATATATATATATATATATATATATATATTGACTCATGTTGCTCAACAATTATTCCTATTCGTATCATTAGAGGAAAGAAAGATGCACTCATACTATATATATATATATATATATATATATAGAGAGAGAGAGAGAGAGAGAGAGAGAGAGAAAGAGTCCACTGAGAACTCAAAAATAATAAAAAAAGAAACTTTCAAGTTTTCTGTGGACTTCTTAGACATGACAATGCCTGAAATTTAGAATCCTTGTCAGCAGGAAAAGAAATTTGAGGGGCATGTGATCTATCCCTGAGTTGTTAGACCAGACAGTAGTTACTGCATCCACTGGAACACTTAATAGGAAGATTATAACAAAGACACTAATAACATAAAATTTCTACTTGATATATAATTCCCATTCAAACACTAACCCAACAATTATTTTCCCTAAATTGAAAAAATAATTGACATTTTCCCTCCTTTTGTCATATATGTCCAAAATTATTTGATTGACATGCAACAACCATTTCAGTTTCTCAAATGATCCAAGTCTATATATATATATACATATGAACTGAAATGCAGAAAAAGGGAACCTAGCCAAATACATCATCCTTGTCCCCTCATCATCTTTTAGCACAGTGATTAAGAACACAGGCTCTCAAGTCAGACCATCTCAGTTCAAATACCAGCTCTGTCACTTAGTTTCTTGGGCAGGTCATTTAAATTCTCTTACCCTAATTGATCATCTATAAAATGTGGATAATGATTCTACCTACCTCATAGAGTTTCTGGAACGTTAAATGAAATCATTCTCATATAGCACTTTGAGCAAATGCCAAGCACACAACAAGCCCTCAAAAATGTTAGCTGACACCATAATAGATAATAAATTTATTCCATTAACACAAGTCAACACATTTTTAAATTCTTTTATTGAATTCTTATGTTTAAACAACTAAACTCAAATTATCATCTTTGCAAAGTTCATGGTGAGGACTAAATATTAATCTGGTGGTGGGAGTACTCAGTGGAAACAGGAAGTGACTCATTATCTAATAAAGTCCTCATTCATAGATCTAGCATGGTAAGAATATTTTCTGGGATCAGACAATTAATTTTCTGCCTATACTCCACCCACTGTGGATGGGAACCATATTTTCTTGTCATTGTTTCCACAGAAATTATCCTTACAGCTTGATGAGTGTATTAGTCAGCTTTTCATCATTGTGACCAATACCTGACGAGAAAACTTAGAGCAGAAAAGCATATTTGGTGTTCACAGGTTGAGAGGTCTCAGTCTCAGGTCAGTCAACTCCATTATTCCATTACTTTGGGTCTGAGGTGAGTCAGAACAACATGGTGGAAGTGTATAGTGGAGGGTAGCTCCTTAACTCATGGGAGCCAGAATGAAGAGAAAGAGGATAAAATAAAGAAAGAGAGCGAGCATGAAGATTCTGGAATAAGATATAGTCCCCAAAAGCTTCCCCCACCACCACCCAAGATCATACTCCCCCTAGCCATGCACCATCTGCCTACAGTTACCACCCAGTAGTCTATTCAGATTATTAATCCATCAAATGAATTATTTCACCAATGAGGTTACAGCTGTCATCTTCCAATCTTTTTCTAAAAGTCTTACCCTTGAATCTTCATGCATTGAGGGTCATATTTTCAAAACACAAGCTTATGGGGGCACAATTCCAGATCCAAACCATAACAATGAGCGAGTTGAGTTGGGTTTCATGGTGGTAAGATTTATGTATTATGCAGGGTCCCACACCCAGATGAGTCTGGAGCTGGTTTAATGCTCTAATGTTGCCATTATGAAATCCTTCATGATTGTTGCACAAGTGAATTTGCATTTGTATTTTGCAATGGGCCCCACAAATTATATAGCTTGTCCTGCCTGGATCATATTTTTGTTCTTCTCCATAGCCCCAAGAACAGTGTTAAACCTTGATGAAGATGTATAAAAAGAATCACACTGATGAATAAATGAATGATTAAATGAATGAATGAATGACAATGAAAAGAGTCAATAAGTGAGACTTTAAAATCCAAGTTCCATTTCTTTTTCCCTTAAAGGGACAACAAAGAACCAAGACAGGATCCCACAAAGGAAAAAAAACATCTAAGCATTGCCTTGGAGACCACCCCTCCCACAGCACAAAGTGTGGAGCATTGCTTTCCTGGTTTCAACCAGGAATGTCAATGGATGTTGGGAAAGGGAATTGATGACAGGACTGAGCAAGGCCTGCACTATTCATTTTGATAACTGGATTCAGTCACATTTACTCTTTAAAGGTTATTAGTTATTTTAAATAATTTTGTTAAATGCTCGAGAGGGAAAATGAAGACATATTAATAAACACACAATTATACAGGTTAGAGCAACAATGCAGTGCTGGTCATTCAGGAACCTTGTGCTAATTTTAATTAGCTGCTTTCCCTTGCTTTCAAATGTAATTAAAGGAGCTTAGTTGTGCTCAGTGATGCAAGCCACCTTATTTAATCACTAACATTATTTCCCTGAACTATTAATGATTTTCAAAACGCTTGTTTATGCAGAATTAGAACAGTAATTACCTTACCAGTTAATTTTGTACCTTCACATTTCACACCTAGCTCAAACGTCATTCATTTACCACGGCTTCTCTGTCAAAACAAAGAAATGCTTGTTCTAAATGTGCTTCTGAGTGCCAAATTGAAAGCCAAGTTTTGTAACACTAATAAAGTAGCTCCCAAGTGAAACAGGTGTAGTAATTTAGACCCTTCCTGTCTCGAGCTTGCACGTACATGCTATGTCTTTTCTTTATTAGCTTTAAAATGAGAGCTTGGTGTGCAAAATAAGCTATTTAATTCAGACTTGTGGAGCAGAATATAATCTTTAATTTAAACTAGTGCAGTAAAAAGAGGCCTTTAATTTTAACTGGCATGTGCGTGTGAATTTGAATTAATAATCCAGAAAATTGAAACTGTTTTGCTGCTGTTGCTGGATATTGACTGTTCTTCACATGCCCTTAGTTTCACTCACTCGATTTCTCTCCCAAACCATGGCTAACTCTCCTTCCCATCTTTTTTTTTCCCCTTATGATGTGGCTGCTTTATGCAAAGCAGAGATTTCTGAAAAAGAAAGTCTCAGTTGACTGAATTTCCTCTACCAAAAAAAGCACTTTAATAAAAATAATAAAACTGTATTAATTTAGCTTACAAAAAGAATATAATCACTGTGTTCATTATATCTATTTAAGATGTAATTCAAGTATGCACTGAATCCATGCCTGATTGAATCCATGGATGGGATGACAATCTACCCACACATTTCCAGTGACAAAACTCCACTGAATCCAACTGTAAAAACTCCTACTCTGATGATTATTCGCAGAACAGGAACAACTTTTTTAGAAAGTATTGGTAACAACAATCATACCCATGATGCTACGATGCTACATGGACTGTGATTTGGATAGAACTCTGTCATTATCCATCCTCCAAAGCCTTTGCATAAGAATGATTTAGCCAGGGAGCCTCCAGATACTATGCGAACCCTGACTAAGATCTGCTTCCCAGCATCCCAGAAAACAGTGAACATGTGTACCTCACAATTAGCTGTTATCACCATATTATTAATTCCTCCACTAATGCAAGGCATTTTAATTTGATAACACACTCCTTTGTTAAAAACTTATTTCCCAGATCTTCAACACCTGCGGTTTGAGGCCATGTCTTTTTGGTTAATATTTGCATGTGATTTAATGAATTTCCAAGACGGAAATTAATACCAGAGACATAAATGTACACTTCAAAATGTCAAATAGGTGGGGCTATAGCACAAAAATGCAATGAACTAGAATGAACAGTAAGAGTATTAAGGAGCATAAAACATGCATTTTAGGGAAGAGAAGGGGAGGGAATAATTTGTTTAGTAATGAGAGAGTTATTGCTTGTATTTGAGATGTATTTAGACTAGAAAAAGAAAAGAAAGCAAGAGATTAAAAAAAAAAAAAGGCAGGCTGGTGTATCTGGGATAAAACCTTACCAAGTGCAAGCCCTTAACTGAGCTGATGAAGATAATATACAGCCCCTTCTTCCCCAAGAAGCTTCACTGACCAGATCTTCACCAGCAAGAGCCATGTCTCCCCATGAGAGGGAAGAGTGCTATTCTGAGGCAGAGACCATGGATGGAATCCCAATGGCCTTACCATCCACCAAGCCAAATATAGATAGCTGATAGATAGACAGCCAGACAGAAATAGATATGCATTTATGTAAATGCCTATACCTTTTTGCTAGTTCATGAAGCTCTTTTAATAGAAGGCAAAGCTTTTCATTAATTAAAGCTTAAAATTTAAATTGCTAGAAGGCAATCGTCTGTGAAGGTAAGACTCATGCACATCAGCATGCAACAGTCAACACATGTACATAACAATTAGATGTCCAGGAGCTGAAGATCTTTATTTCTGCTTTATGTATACTTTGTTATGAAGAAATTCCATTTCTAGCATATTTTTTGATCAAGGTTGAACTACAGCTATGAATGCTCCAACTTTATTTCATATAATTTAGTCATATCTCCCCAAACTAAGTTTTGTTAGGAAGAACAAGTTCCTCAAAAGCAGTATCCATGGTGTACATACCTATTTTCTCTTTTCAGTACCATGTTCAGTAAACAAAACAAAAATAGCGTAACATGGTATAGTCTAATCACTGGCTAAACAAAGCATAATTTTACCAGATGTATCATGCTGCTTAATGCAGCTCGGCATGGGGACCCTGGCAGCCTGTGTCAACACTGTGCAGCATGCAATCTCATTCAGCAGACACTGAGCACATGCTTACCAAGTGCCCGGCACTGTGCTGAGTTCTGGGAAGACATAGTAAGCCCTCACCTGCCCCTGTGAGGAAGAGAGATATACAAACAAATAGAGCATGCAGTGGTATGAATCAGGGGGAGAAAGAAGTACTCAGAATAGATTGTTGCCAACTCTCATGGAGATCTCCAGGGATATTTGGGAAATACATATTTTGTTCTATTTTTCTGACTTTATTCCTTACTTTACTATTGTTCTAGAAGACTATTAATGATCATTTCTGTTTTAAAATGTTGGCTCTGTTTTCCATAAGTTAAATTGAAATACTTTCTACTATAAATACAATTTCCTACTCTTAAAATGTTCTTGACCAAAACAGCTAGTCTATGAATTTTAAGATAATAATTTAAACAATTGATAGACTTCTCTCCTTGATACTTTTTCTATCCTTTAATAATAATTACAATCATTTGATAATCATAAAGTACACTTTGCCAGTATAACTAACAGTACTTTCAAATTATTTCTTTTTATTTTTCTGTATCATGTTTCTCTTTATTGTTCCTTCGTCTTTTTTTTTCCTGTCCTGTACAGTCTTGCAAGAGATTCTGCATGGGTTAAGAAGACCAATAAAACCAATTCCTGCCCTTGAGGAGCTTCCAGCTCTGTCAGGAAGATAATGCAAATGATCTGTTACCAAGCTAACCACAAATAAAATATGTAAGAACACATAGTGAATAAAAGTGAATAATTAGAAAAAGATGATGGACAAGGTGGTCAGGTACAATTTCCACCAGAAAAAGAAACCACGTATGCAAGGAATGGGAGAGGAAACAAAAAGCGTTTGGTATGTTTAGGGAATTCCAAATAATAATCACCATCGGGGGGATGTAGTAGGACACCAAATGATCATAATGGAAAATAAGGGTGGAAAAGCAAGTTGGAGTCAGAGATCAGATGCCCTTGCGTGTCATGCAGTAGTAGTTGGACTATTCCCTAGGGCAATGTAGACCACTTTGAGTACTTTTGAGCAGAGGAGAAAAATCAATAAAGATCAAAATAAATTAGTCTCCTTGCCTCCTAGAGGTAGAATGGATAAAGCATGAGCTTTGAAATTAGGAATACTCAGTTAAAATTCTGGCTATTCCATTTTCTAATTGCTTAATCATGTGAACATTTTTTAAACCCTTTCCCAGGTCTTATTAGCTTCATTTGTAAAATGGGATAACAAAAATTACTTCACTGATGTGTTGTGGAAGTGAATTATTTTACTGTGGTAAAATGCCTGAGCCTGGCATAGGCCGGCTCAACAAATGTTTCTCATACTAAATTCTATGCATCCTATTTGCATTAATTATATAATCTGACATAATTTGATGCCTCTCCCTCACCCCATTCAACTATTGGGCAAATTCCGTAGGTGTTTCTTCACTAACTCTTGTGTCCACACTTTTCTAGAGCTTCCCTCTTCCTCTGCCCTACTTCAGATTTTCGTTTCCACTTGCTTAGCTATCAATTGGACCTTCTTCCTAGATTAGGCTACCCACAGGCCCCTACTGACTCACTAGATTCATATTCCTGTAGCCCTTTGTTGGTCTTATCAATGCCTTGGCTACAATATACCCATAGTTCTGAGTAGTCTGTAGAATTAAACCCACATTTCTTAATTTCACATTAGGGCCTGGCCATGCCTTTTTCATTATGATTCCCATTAATTCTTATGTTTCAGTCAAATACAATGTGTTTTGTATATACCCCATGGCTTCCTGACTCTATGACTTTGCCCATGCCATTCTCCTATCAGAATCTGTTCCTTCTATCACTTCATTCAACTATGAAGGCTGAGTTGTTGAGGAAGGCATTAGGAAAGTTAGAAAAAAAATGGGTCTTTGATGACATCATTGAGCCACTAAATTAACCAATCCTTGGGCCACCCTTCCCCAGGACTTTCTATTATGTGTGCTAATAAGTTTTTGTTTTTTGTGGTTTAAGAAGTTGGGTTAAGATTTTTTTTTTTTTACTGGCCGTTGGAATCACCCACATGATAATGAGGTCACTCCCTTAATGAGCTCATGATTTAATAAGATAACATGGGAGAAAATAACATCAATAACGATTTATAGAAAATAACGCATATGTGCCAGAGGGATACATGCCTCCCTATATTCTGTGCCCTGTGAAGTCATGAAGAAAATGTCTCTGGGCTTCCTTTCACTGTGCAGGGTGCACCTGTACCTGTTGTAGTTCCCATGCCCTGTTCCTGGGCCTTTCTGGACAATTTTTTTCTCCTAGCTTGAAAATTATTTCATAAAACTTCAAATGTTCTAATGTTAAAGAGAATAAGCAATCTGTTTCTCGTCCAAAATTCAACCTTTCAAAATTCACCACTTTCCCTATCAAGGAACATAGGCCAAATCCTCAGGGTTGAGGCCAGGATAGTACACTAGCTGCCTCAGGGTTCTTCTTGGGGCATGGCCCTAAAAAAAAATGAAGTGGATATTTTCTTCACTTATTACTTTTCCCAAAGTTTGAAGGACTCAGATCTCTTCCCACAATTTCAAGGAAATCTAAAAAATGGGTTTTGGACATCACAGAGTTTCCATAATGAGTAATTCACCATGAACCTTGTGATCCAAACATCCATCTCCAATTGAATCACTAATTCTTACATTACACTGCAGTTCGTTGCGAGTGTGCCTTATTGTTATCTTCTATCCTTGCTCCCTCAGCACAGTTCCCCATACCTAACAGACTCTCCATTCATAATGAGGGGGATGTAGTAACTACATGTAAAATGAAATCAATGGCAGGGAGAATGAAGCAAAGAAGTCACTCAGAAGGCAAAGATCCAGAGAAAATAGGTGCCTATCCTAGGCCAGGGGTTGTGAAAACGGACAAGTAAAAGAGATTCAGGAGATATTACAGGGATAATATTACCAGAGATTGTGATGATCTAGATCTAAGAAGTCCAGAAATGTAGAGAAACCAACCTGATTATGAAATGGGAAGCACAAAAAAATTAGGAAATAACATTAAAGGAAATTGAGGAAGAAATGAAAAGCAGATGCAGAAATGGGAGCCAGAAAAAAAAATGAGTTTAAATTTAGTTTATTTACATTCCTGTTAAAGTCAGATAACTGAAATCAAACATATATGCTACTAGGTGTTCACCTAGTGGATAAGACCCCAAAATGTTTTTATGACAATACTTCCCCTTGATAATTTTTAGCCGATACTGTTGCTTTCTACTGACTGGGAATATGCTTGGCTTGTCTATATTCCCAGACTTCATAAATGCTGGGGTGGCTATGTGACAGTTCTTACCAATGAACTATGAATGGAAGTAAAATGTCCTACCTCCAGGCTTAGGTCTTAAGATTAGGTATACCTTCTCACTGCTAATCCACTTGCTGTTGGTTGAATCCCACCAAATTCTAGTAGAATATTTCTTCTTTATCCATTAAGGATATGTTCTAAGATCCCTAATGTATGCCTAATACCACAGACATATTGAACTCCCTTTTTTAAAAAATATTTTTAGTTGTAGATGGACACAATATCTTTATTTATTTATATGGTGCTGAGAATTGAATCCCGTGCCTCACATGTGCTAGGCAAGTGCTCTACCACTGAGCCACAACCCCAGCCTCTTCTTTTCCACTTTAACTAAGCACTTATGTATTCCATAACTTATGTGTTTCATAACTTTTACAGATTGAGGTGTGACATAAAACCAGCATGAATTTCTTTCTCCTTCACAATTTCAGGAAGATTCATTATTATCATAAATCTTAGCGAACTTAGTATACAATTTATTTTCTTATTAAATCAAGAACATTCACTTTTTTCATTTGAAGGAAGCTCTTTGCAGTTTCTTTTTGGCATTTCTGAATTGCCAGCATCACTGTTCTTGCACTTTGGGAACATTATGAGGTAAAATAATGGTTAATTTGAGTACTATCACTGGAACACTATGGCCGTTGATCTAATAGCTATGATAGTATGTCACCAAATGGGTGGATAGTGTATACAGTGTGGATACACTGGACAAAGCGATGATTAATGTCCCAGGGATGGAGTGCAGTATGAATGGTGTACAACTTAAAACTTATGAATCACTTAGTTCTGGAATTTTCCATTTAATATTTTCAGACCATGCATAACTGAAATTGTGGAAAGCAAATTGGTGGATAAGGGAGGACTATTGCATCAATGGCAAAGATGATAATGAGCCTCTGGAGAGAGAAGGGTTGTGGAGCAACACATCATAAAAACTGAGTCCTGCATGTGAAGCAGAGCCAACCACTGATCTGGAATGCTCACCTTGGATAATTACATTAGAAGAAATAAACTTCCATCTTTTCAGACCTCTGAATTTTGTTTGGGTCTTTTTTAGGACATCACCTTAAGTCATAAAATTCCTGTGTACTGTTTGTTTGGGGGCTCCCAGGGCTATCCTAATCCGAGTTATCCTAATCTGAGGTTGAGGAGAGTGCCATGGCTCTCAAAACTATTTATTAGAATGACATAAAAAATACTCACAGAAAAATGGTGTAGGTGCTAGGGTAGTCAGTTCACTACACAATTTTGAGAGCAGCTTTTCCTAGCGCTCAGAATGCAAAAAATCTGGTTGCTCCTGGGCACAATGCTTGTATTTATATAACCAACCTCCTTTCTATCATTTCCATGGTTGCAAGGAAACTCAGAAACATATTTGTGGTAGGACCCTAGAAAATATACTAGCAAATATGCTTGACCATGGTCATTGGGTCTTTGAATTCTTGTCACTTGCTTTCATTTTCTTATTCACATTTTCTCTCTTCACCAATTACTTCAAGTATGAATTCTGCCCCCCTGAGCTGCACAGGGTATTTATAAATCACTTGAAAGCATTTTTACGATGATTTTGACTCATCATCAAACATGAGATAGAATGAGGTAGGACACAAAAATAAATAAGTAAATGCATTTTCCAAAGGCCCTCTTTCTTAAAAATTGAAGCTTTATATGCAGAAGCTATGAAACCCATATGGGAAGCATGTGCTGCTCCAAAGGTGATTTCAAAACAGTACCATTGGGATAATCTACTTTGCAGCCTGCAATTTTCTGCTTTTTACATGCAAGAATATATTTATTAAGCTATTTATAGATTTTTAACATATAATTTACTGTTCTAAACACTCATTTCTTGATCTTTGCTCTTTATACCAGATATCCATTTAGTATAGCATATATTATTCAACTGTCATAATAAGAGAGGCAAAATGAAAACACTCTGTTTTAATTTAGTACAGAATTATGTTTTAGTAACTCCTTTCCTGCTTTTTGGTTATATTTTTTATATGTATAAATTAAATAAATCATTTTCATAAGAGTTTTAACAAAATTTGAATGGGCTTTTTGTGCCGGTTGCTACCTCCTACAAGTTTAATGATACCATACTGGAAGAATTATATAATCACTGAAAAGATTCTAGAAGGTAGCACAGTAGTCATGTTGCACCTATTCAAAAGTGATACGAAAGGTCAATTCCATTTAAGATTTCAAATATATACCCTAATTCTAAAGCTGATGAATACCTCCTATATAATCATGAACACTTTATATATAATAGTGGCAGTGTTAGCTTAAGAAAAAAATGTGTATTGAACTTTATACTAAATGTATTTAATATTTAAATATATTATATATTTTAAAGGGATTGGGAAACTTAAGGAGAAAAAAAAAATATTTGCAGTATTTCTACAATGCCTGAGATTCATGGTCTCCAGGCAAGTAGGGAGCACACTGGTGCCCAGGGTCTGGCCTGCTCTTACAGAGCCATTATGTACTTGGTTGATGATTTATTCAAACTGAGTTTCAAACCTACTATTAGCTCCCTCATTGCTTTAATGCAGCTAGTCCACCATTCATAACTGTCAAAGACCATTCATCAGGATTGGGACTTTTGAGGTCTCCAAACTTGTAAAACTGTTTTGTTGTTGTTGTTGTTGCTGCTGCTGCTGCTGTTGTTGTTGTTAGCATGCCTAAGACTATAAACCAATTACTCCATTCTTTCACATTCCTCTCTTTTGGTAAACACCTTAGAATACATGCACCCAATTTCTAAACTAACCCATCAAAGGAAACATACTTGAATCATAAGTAAACATGGCATTTTAGAGATTTGTTTGCTTATGGTTGATGGAGATGGCCCTGAATGCCTCTCAACTAATCATGAATAAATAGTATTGGCTTTTATAAAATAAAAATAAACCACAGCATGCACAACTTGACAAGAATAAGCAGCCAAATGGCTAAAGTCTTCAAGAGTTCTCCTAAAAAGAGGTGACAGAGAAATGAACAACCACTTAACTTAGTCTGATAGATATAGATTCTCGTATGTTTATAAAATAAGTAAAGATTCACAGTAATGGATGGATCTCAAGGACAAACTATTATGCATAGAGCCTAATCTCATTCACATAAAGTTTTTAAAAAGCAAATTAAAACAAAAAGGGGGGAGGATGGTTAACCAAAACTCAGGTCAGTGGTTACCTGGTGAATGCCAACTGTAAAGAGAACACCTAAGGGGCTCTGTAAATCTCTGTGGAAACTGAAAAACAAATCTCCAAATCAGAAAAACACCCTGAGGTGGACAGTGAGCAAAACCTTATTTCTTTCTAATTATTTTGGTAAGGAAAATTTATTAATATTTGCAGGGCAAAAAAGGTTTATAATATACTGGTTCAATTTGAAATGTCAATGCTAATATTATGAAAGCTCAGAAAGTCTTGTTGGGGGAATTTCTTGATGTTTTTGCCAGCATCACCAGGAATTGTGACAGAAGAATAAAATGGCTGGATCTTTTGGACAGCTTGGTGTTTGTCTTTGGCTGTCAAGCAGAAAGGGCTTCCATTCCATTCATTTGGGGAAGATTAGAATATTCCATGAAATCAGAGAAAATAGAAAATGGGGTGACAAAAAGATGGCCATCTTTTCCTACAGCTCCCTTTGAAAGCTTCACCTCATAGCACAAGAACTAATGAGCTACATTCTCAATAGCATTAATATTGTCAGATGAAATACACCTAGGTACCTACAATCAAATCATGAGGCCTAAAGGCTAAAGATTACATAAGTACAAAACTTCTGCATTCCAAAAGGGAGAAAATTCACTGGATATCCCAACAATTATATTATCTTAGAATCTTGAAAAATTTTAGAAATTAATAATTATTCAAATAATCATAAGGTTTATGTATTAAAATGCACATAACTTAGAGGTTTCAAGTAAAAGGAGAGTTCCAGCTTATTATCCAAGTTTCAAATTCAATGATCTCAATATCTTCAGTGGTTTCTCTAAACAGCACAAGCACTTGCTTTAAGAAGTGGAGAGGGTGTTTAGAAGTAGAGTCACCAAGTGGCCATTTAATTTCTAGATGAAAATACGTAATTATGTGAAGTACATTATATATACTAAACATACACACATTACATATATACATACATATATTTTCAAGTAAAAATACACTTTGGGCGCTCATTTAAAGTATACCTTTAAGAATTTAAAAGTTACATTTCTCTTTTAATACCACATACTGTGCAACAGGCCCTGCATGATGACATTATATCAAGTGATGCCCCTCTCCCCAAAGAAATGGCTCAGAAAAGTGCCACAACATGGCAGTCTGTCCCATTTCCCTTGGCTTGGATTCCAATTAAGCCTAACCATGAGGGAATGACCTTCTGCCCAAAGCATAACAAAAGGAAAGGAAAACATGAGTCTGGGGCCATGGGGAAATTACAGGCAATAATGAAGACTGGAATTGCCAGACTGATCCAACGTAGGAAGCGCTGTGTGGGGACTGGTGCAAACCAATCCCATCCTTGTAAGTTCTGATTTGTTGGCTTCTTTTTCTTCAACAAACCTTCAGTAGAGAAGGCTCTAGGGTGAAGCTGCAGCACACACAGACTAATGAAAGGATAAGCTTTCTTGGATCAGGTGTTTTATCCTTTTCCTCTTTTGATGGCTGTGCAATGGCACCAATCTCTTCATCTTCCAAAGTCTAACACCAGAAGCCAAGTTTTCACAGCTCGAAACAGGTACACACTGGCATTTGATCAGTTGCTGAGGTCACAACATGAACAGTTGCTTCCTTGGTACATGAATCCTGACAAATAAGGTAGGGTTCTAACCTTAGCTCTGTCACTAACTTACTGTGTGCCAAGGGGAAGTCACTTCACTTCTCTGAGCTTTCCTTCCCCACCCTCCTATAAAATAAGATTCTTTAATTGTTTTTAAAATGTGATCCAAGAACCCCAGAAATCTCTGAAATCCTTTCAGGATATCTCTAAGATCAAAACTCTTCTCATACTAATACTAAGATGTCATCTGCTTTTTTCACTCTCATTTGTCCACAAGTGGAGTTTTCTAGAGACTCTATGACATACAATATCATAGCACATCAATTGCAGAGACAGATAATGATAATCCAGCCATCTTCCATTAAACCAGATCTTAGAAATTTTCTTAAAAGGCAAATAATGTAACTTCTCACTAACGCAAATGTAGTTATTTTTCATAAAAATATGTTGATTTATTTAGAACATACTTAGTAGTTATTTTATAATGAATTAATAAACATTTGAAAAATTATCTTTTCATATGTAACATAATAAATATTGATAGTGATACAACTCACATAAAACTAAAGCTCTTTGGGGTCCTCAATAATTTTAAAAATTACAATCTAATTCAGGCAAATGATTTGAGAACTACTGCATAAGATGATTTCAAGACTCCTTTCAAAGCACTATGAGTCTCAATATCCTATAATCATCAGATATTATGGCCTATAGGGAGCAACTCCTTTGGACAACTAGCATCTCCAATTTACCTCAGTCTGTATAGATACATTCTATAAACAAATAATTGAGGATATTTTAAAATTTACACAAAAATGATAAATAATTAATTGCCTAGCCAATGAACCTATTAGTACCACAATTTTCTAATTAAAAACCATATCCAATTACTCATACTTTTATCATTCTGTATTTTGAGGTCTCTACCCCTGAAATATTCATTGTAAAGGCTTGAACCAGGAATTAGTACCTGTCCTAAATTCAGCCACTTATGAAATAAATAACAGGGAAGCCCAAGCAGTGACTCTGTAAGAATTCTAGTTGTTATATATTGAACATTATCCTACCCACTTAGATCTTCCTCCTAGAGGATTTGGATGTGGTGCATGAAAAGATCTAGAGAGTAGAATGCCAACTCCCTGAAAGACACAGAGGTAGGAGCTACTGTTAAACAGAAGCCATGGTGTAGAAGAGAATGAGAGCAGAGAGAAAGGTCATGAGTAAATGCAGCAAGAAAGGGAAAGTGGTAACTGAGAGAGAAGTAATTCCAGATGGAAAAGCCAGTAGAATGGCCTACTGCTGGAGTTGCTACTGGCCTGACAGGAAGGTGCCCTTCCTCCATGTTTCATGTCTCCCTGAGCCCACTGCTCAGTTGGTAGAGTGAGCACCTGCTCTCCTCACGTCAGTGCATCTGTACAACACCAAAGCAACTGGTTTCCTTCTTTCCTAGAAAGTCCATAGTGCCGAAGTATCTCTTAGGAAATTAAAATAAAAAGAGATGACCAAAGGAAGGGTAGTATATTTGCTTAAAGCAGTTTCACATACAAAATCTTTAAAGACTTAAGTATGTATGACTTTGTATAGTTTGCATATTGCATACACATGCATAATCCTTAGAGAGTTACAGTTATATTAACTCTATAATACATAGTTATATTTAAATAGCCCATAAAATAAAAACAGATAACTAACATCAGGAATGAAATAAACTGACCAGCACAGAGCCAGAGTAAGAGGCATTTAGAAAATCAGAAGGCAAAGGAATTGGGACAAAGGTAATAAAGGGCAAGGGTCATAAGAACTCATAAGAGTTCTATTCTTTGGGAACTTGCAAGAAAAGTAAGCTAAGAACAGCAGCTGGTAGCAAAAAATCATTATAGACTAAGATGACCAGAGGTCAAAATGGATTAAAGCAACCTAAAATTCCAAAGAACCCTCTGTGTGGCTTCCTAAGAAAGAGAGTACTTTAGAGTTTTAGGTGGCTGATATGACTCTACTGCTAAAATATAGTAAAGAGACAGTTAGTGCTCCACAAATGTCACTGGTTTACCATCCACTTACTGACACATTTCTTCACCTATTTATTTCTTCACTCAGTCTGTTTTCCCTGAGATTCCGGTATATGCTTGGGGCTCCCACACAAATAAGGCACTCAGGAACTCCCTGGAGAATGAGAGAGATAAATATAGACTTCCAGGCACCATGGAGGCTGCAAGGATGAAACAGGTGTGGTCAAAGAGCTGACAATTGAGGAAGCAAGAGACAGACAGTTCCCAAGGGACCAGGCAGGTGTTATCTGCACCTTAAAAAGGTTACTGCAGAGTCTTGGCAAGAGATATGGATGACTTTCACCAGTGTGGAGGAGGAAGTCTTCACAAAGGAATATTTCAACTGGATCTTGAAAGAGAAATAGATTTATGACAGATAACAATTTGCTAAGAAGGCATATAAATGGATGAGGAAGGCAAAAATAAGGACATTGCAATTGGGGCCTATTTGAAGAAAGCGTGGGTACAATGAAGGAAATCAGACTAAAATAGATGCACCACGGTCAGAGCATGAGGGTCCCGATAGAAGATAATGAAAAATTGTATGGGTGTCAGTGTGGAGGAATGATATAAAAATTAATTACTGTCATTTTTAGAGGCTTATTCTGTGCTAATTTAATTTTATTTAATGATAATAATTTCCCAATGAAATAGATATTTTTATTCTCTTGTAAGGCTCAAGGAACCCTCAGAATTTGCCCAAACTCACAGATCACAGAGCTGGATTCAAATTCACATATGTCTAAATGCAGTTGTCCATGGTCTTCACTTCAGGAGTGTGAACTCAAATGCCTTCTCAGGTGTATATCCACCATGAGTGAGAAAGGCTGCATGTCAGACAGAGGGAATGGTGGGGACCACAGAAAACTCAAGACATCAGAAGGCATTCGAATTAAAGAAAAAAGTGTGTTATTTCCCTCTAGCCAAATGATCGCTTGTGTCCAGTTATTTCACCTCCCAAGTCATGTCCCATTTTTAAACCCTTCTCAACCCCACTGTAGGACTCTCCATCTATTGAAAGTCCCCAAAGAACTCAGGCTCATAAAATCCACTAGTGCACTTTGGGGTCCTCACTGGTCATTTCATGCAGAAAACAGAAAGGGGTACTTTCCCCACATTTGTACAGAAAGGTAATCAATACATTCAAAATCCCCAACCAGAAATGCTTCTCTTTTTCTAATCCTTTCTGACCCACATTCACCACAGGACTATTTCACATTTTCTTTTACTTTTCTTTCTCTTCATTCTCCCCTATAATATCTAGCCCTGTAGGTATCTCCTACTTCTAGTTTTTCTCCCAAAGATGTGTAACTTCTCAGTTCTTTATTATGTGAACCTATATAGTCCTGTCCCAGCCTCTATTTCTATTTTCAAATAACTAAACCTCCCAAGGTCACGTATAGGAAAGCCAAGGACTCAGCTCCATAAGGAATTCTCCACTTTACATACGAGCTTGACCACCATGTTTGTTACCCGCGTATTGCCAGGTGTTGCCACCCATCTCAATGAATTTTCCCAAGCATTTCTTACAAAAACACATCAACTAATCTCTTCCCAAGGGGAATCCTGGTGATGAAAATTTTCTTTATACAGTTATAAAACTACTCATGCAATGAGGACACAGGGTTTTAAGTCTAGGTAACTTGAGTAGGAGGAGGATGGGGTGGCTTTGACAGAAATATGAAAATAAGGAACTGGAAACCCAGTATCAGCATCCATGAAAGAGGTTAGACCTGGAAACATGAATGTGAGGTGCACTCAGGATAGAGTTGAAGTGGTGAGAAACAATGAGAGTGAGTAAACAGAATAGAAGCCTGAGAAAACAGCATGGGTAAAAATATGATAATGAGGCAGAAACAGGAAAAGAAATAAGTGAAGAAAATAGCAAGGCCAGAAACATAGAATGAGAAACAAGAAACAAACACTCTCCTGGAAACCATAGTGGGAGACTTTGACACCACTCTGTTGCAGAGTCCAAAAACATAGGTGCCATCTTTGATTATCTCCTCTCTTATCCCCATATCCAACCCGTCAGCTAATCAGGTTGATACAGCCTTCTCAATGTGTTTGGCATCTCACCACATTTTACCGTTGTTATTTCTTCCAGTCTGGTCCAAGTCATCATCTCCTCTTGCCTAAGATTATTGCAGTAATCCTTACTCTTTCTCCAAACCCCAATGTTCTAAACCTAACACAATAGTCAGTGAGGATTTTAAAATAGCAGGAAGATTATATTGTTTCTGTATTCAAAAACCCTTCATTTACACCCAGATCTTTCAAAGAAAAGGTGTTACAGTGACTGACAACTACAGTCTCCATGCAATCTGTCCATCCTTGGCTCTCTTGACTCTTGCTACTTTGCCCCAGCCCACTCTCTCTATCCATCACTGGCTCCTGCTCCTGCTGCAAGTTTTCAGACACAGTTCTATATCAGTTCTACATTTTGTTCTTTGTACTGGCTGGCCCTTTTCTTTGAAGGCTCACATGAGACACCTATGGCACAAAATTAAAGAGGTGTGGTCATATAGGCCAGCCCTGAGAGTGAATTCCACCTTAAATTTTGAACTGTAGGGATCTCATTTTCCTTAATAAAAATACAGCCCTGTATATCTCATAATTGATGGTGATTTTAATTAGAATATATGGTTCTTATGTAGTATGTCAATTACTTTTCATTTATACTCCCTTTAACATATATAAACACAAAATTTTTTTATCTGATTTGTTTGTATGTATATTTCAAGTACCAAGTACTTGGACAGTGCTTGGAATACAACAGGAAAAAAATTTAAATGTTTGTTGAATGAGTGGTGTGACCCAGAAACACCAAATGCTGCAGATAAGTCATAGAAATCATAGATTTAAATGGAATTTAAAAATTTGTGAATAAGATGGTCATTATTTCTTTCTAAAAGAAGAGGTAAAATCATAAACCAAAGTGGAGATGGTTAAAGAATGATGAAGAAGGAAAAGCAGATTATGAGGTACACATTCCAGAGAGTAGACTACCACGTCCTAAGGAGTATTGTGGAGACTTACAGTACCTTTTATAAAAGTTTGTCATGGAAAGAACATTAAGAAATGAGACCTTAGCTTAAATAGTAAGAGAGTTCCTTAGAAAACTAAAAATAGAATTACCATGTAATCCAGCAATATCACTTTTGGGTACATATCCAAAAGAATTGAAATCAGTATGCCAAAAAGACACCGACATCCCATGTTCATTGTAGCACTGCTCCCAATAGCCAGGATATGGAATTAACCTAGATGCCCATCCACATGTGAATGGATACAGAAAATGTGGTGTATGTATACAATGATGTATGTGATACTATGCTAAGTGAAATGAACCAAATGCCTTGGATCCCATTTATTATGGAATTTTAAGAAGTTGAACTCATAGGAGTAGAAGTGAATGGTGGTTATCAGAAGCCTGGTGGGAAGGAGAGGTGGGTGGGGAGAAGGAAGATAGTGATCAAAGGGCGCAAAGTTTCAGTTAGGCAGGAAGAATAAGCATTAGTAATCTGTATAGAACAGTGACTTAAATACTATGTATTGTATATTTCAGATTGCAAAAAGAGTAGATTTAAAATGTTTTACCACAAAAAAATGGTATGTGAAGTAATGCATTTGCTCATTAGCTTGATAGATCATTTCATGTTGCAAACATAGATCAAAGCATTGCATTGAACTCTCTAAATATACAGAATTATTATTTTCAATTAAAAATCCTTTTTAAAATGCCCTCACATTGTGTTACAGGGGCAGGAGAACAGTGAAGGTGAGCTGCTTACCCTGGGTCATAAGCAAAGGAAGACGGGTGGTTTGTAGGCCAAAGAAGAAAGCTAAAGATAGCTTCGTTGTTGAAGATTCAAAAAACATGTGGTCATTGGCTCTGTAAAGAAGAATGTGAGAAGGAAGAAGAAACAAACAAGAAGGAGGGACCAAGAAAGACCTAGAAGAGTTCAATAAAGGAATCATTTTGAAGGGAGGGTCATAATGGCCCAGCACGCAATGATGCAAAGCTCATAGGATTAAAATCACATTACACAGGAGTAGTTCTCACTGCTGTGGTGAAAGCAGAAAAAACGCGGTTTACAGCAAGGTGACATTTGAACAAGCTAAATTGAAGAAAAGTTCGAAGGTCATTGGTAAAACCAGAAGACAAAAAGATCAACGAGGTCTTAAGAATAAGTGCGAAAAGGATGTCCAACTGGTAAAATTAAATTGACCACCTTTTCAGTTCTTTTACAAAGGAGTCCTAGCTTTTGCAGCCATTAAGATATCCACTAAACATCTGAACTTGAAACAGTTGGAAATTAGACCCCCTACCAACACTCTGATCTTAAGGAGTTTGGAAAACAGGGTGGAAAAAAGAGAGAGGGGGAAAATTTCCATTAGTGTCTGCAGTCAGCTAGAGGGATATTCAAAATCACATTTCAGATGAAATGAATATGAGCAATATATTCAGCTGGTGCTCACAAATCCTAAGGAAAGTTAATTAGCCACTTTGGGGATGTAGTTACATTTTCTTTACTGTCAATGCACTATAGGCAAAGGGCAAAAAGTTGAAATCACTTCTATAGGAATGAGATTAGTTTATGTACTGATTTCAAGCCCTGGTTTTCCATACAGGTGAAATATGAAACTAGACACACATGCTCCAAGGTTGCACCCGATTCACTCCTTGCTTGGGCAAGGTCATCTACACCTGCCATCAGGCCTGTTGTTTTATAGAAAGACTCACTCAATCTTTCTTCAGAGGGCTCCAAACTACTGATCAATATTTTGTCCAAGAAGACAGAGGTTTCTTTTCCCCAGATCTTAAGAGATCTCTCAACTCCTCTATCTCTGGAAGATCCATCAACACATTGCTTCACTTGGTTATTTCAAATCCGCCTCTACTGAGCACATTTTCATTGTTGTAGATTCAGAAAATTATGAAGAGTGAATTTTATTTCAATTGCTCAAAAACATTTTTTTTTTAAATTGGGGGCTAGGGTTGTGGCTCAGCAGAAGAGCACTTGCCTCATATGTGTGAGGCACTGGGTTCTATCCTCAGCACCAAATAAAAAATAAATAAATAAAATAAAGGTATTGCATCCATCTACAATTAAAAAAAAATTTTTAAAGAATATTTTTAAAAATTTGAATGCTTTAAGTAAATCAAATATCATATATATTTAAAGTAATCAACCTCTCAGGCTTGCTCAAAATCTCTCTTAGCTTGTACAGACATTCTAATTGTGTGCAACTGTTTTGTCTCTTAAAGCACGACACAGCTAACACATCATGAACAGTAGGTACACACTCCTTTTAGCAAATCCTATTACTATATAAAGTTTTCAGCCCAATGGTCACAGGTGCAAGAGGCAGTGTGTCCACAGTTCTCAATCACATTCTATTTTATTATGAGTATTTCAGCCAGCGTGATCTATAATGAATGTATTGGGTTTTGTGCACTTTCAGAAGTTTCAGCCAGTGTCTATATGCCTTTTCCTTGGTGTTCCTGAGAGGAGGAGAGCCTCAGGGAGGGGTGGAAGAAATTGGAAAATATAAATAACAAATCAAAAATTACAATTGATTGGATAAACAATTTCCCTTAGTCTGTTTCTTAATAAGTGATCGATTTTATGATCAATATTCATTATTTCCCAGAACATACCAAACTGCTTATTGAACAAATGAATGGCTGAAACTACAATGACACAGAATCAAAAAGGTGAACCAATTTCTTTAATAACATGGGTTGAATAGACTGTCTCATCTTACATAGTTGTTCCACATCAATGCACTTTTCTACATAGCCTTTCGGAAAAAGGCTGAAGTTCAGGAAAACAGGGGAGGTAATTCATTACATATTAAGAGAAATGGGTTACAGGAGCATGGGTCTATAAGTGTGAGGGCTGAGCAGCAGTTTGTGCTGGACTGCCTTTTGTCTGTTCAAGTCTCTGAGCTGTCAAACCAGGCTCTCCCCGAAGCCCAGGGCATGTTCACTTTCTAGGAATATTTTTTACTGGAATTCAGGAAGATGACTCACCAATAGTTGGGTTGAAATAATTGAAGTCAAATCAACCACCTGATAGTTGACCCAATTTTTGTTTGTTTGCTCTCAGATCTCTTTCAAAGCATTGAAATGAACTTGACCAATTCTGATCAACTATTAAAAGCATCCAGCATAGTCTACTCTGTGGCTCCCTTCATCATCTTGAAATAACAGGATGACCAAAATATTTTCAAGTGGCTGTCACTGCCCTGATTTTTCTGGGTTTCCAGTGGTCTTGTGGACATAACGTAGAGACGAGGGAAAGAAGCAATCGCACTGGCAGCTAGTGCCAGCACTAACTCCACCAAGTTGATAACACTAAAGTGTGAACAGTGCCAATATCTGGCAGAGGGAGTCAGCAGGATCCTGGATTGGTAAGGAACCCTCAAGAGGGGCTCCAGGGGTGGTTGCTGTGACTCCCCTGCCCCTTCCGAGAGAGTGGAGAGCCCCAGCACCTTGTTCTTTCCCTTTTTGGCTGGCTCTTCTTTCTCCTCTGGGATAGTCCCATGGTGTCTGCAACAAGTGTCTAATTACCCGGCTTTACGAGAAATGTAGGACTGATCAATTATGAAAGCAACAAATGATTCACTCGTTTCTTTCCTTTTTTCTTTGAAACCACATCACTTGCTTCAAGTCAGTCATCCAAGGCTTAACCAAACTACTTAGGAAAATCTCATTAAATCAGGCTCTCCTAATTAGAAATTAGATAATTCTGACAGGAGCAAAGCTAAAGTTTACCTTTGTACTGTCTGTAAAAAAAAAATATTTTTGCAAAGCAAAGAAATAACATAAACAAGACTTAATGATTTCCTGAATCTAAAGTTCTAAGATAGATTCGACATTCTCCTAAGTATATCTTGACAGCAAGTTGTCAACCCTGAAGCTATCTTCATGCTGTGTGTAAACCTCCACCTACAGAAAATACTCCAAGCCATAATTGTTAAACATTCTTATCTATCACTAAGGAAAGTCCCCAGTAAAGACTTTACAAGGTAACATAATTGGAGTCTCCTTGTAATTAAAGCTATTTTAATATATGCATAAATGTCTCATGTATACTGCATCATCAGGAATTCATACAAGTGAAGTTTTCAGACAACTGAGATTTTTATTTTAGGCAGCAATACTTATTTATTTTAATGAGGAAGGTACAGCAGAGGGATTAAATCTGAGTACTAAAGCTGAGTCTACTTCTGCCTACACCTTGGGCAAATTAATATCTTTTTGCCTGAGGTTCCTCATCTGTAAAATGGGAGTGATAATGGTAACTCTTCATGAGGTTTTGCTGAGGATTTAATGAGATAATGCATTTTTAAAAAGGCTTTGATCAATGCTTCTTTCATAGTAAATGCTCAATAAGTGCAAATTACCATTATTTAATCCTTCCTGAAGGAAGTTAGAAAAATATATTGCATAAGCATTTGCCTTGTCAAACAGTGCACTGAGCATAATTGAACCCGTTCTTGTTTTTAAAAATCACTATAATGAAAATAATTGTATCATGCTTTAGGGGACCATTTTTTTATTTTTATTTATGCATATCAAATTATCATACTTATGTTGGTCTCTAACAGTTCATCCCTCTCTTTTCATTGCTGCTTATTATCTGCTATCAATATGTACCTAGTGTTTCTAATCTAGTAACTTATTTTAGACACTGTGGTCCAGGTGAGGTTCTGTGAGCAATGCATGCTCTCCTACAAATTACATGTGCTCTGTGGAAGCTGTTTTCTACATTGCTAATAAGAACTTTCTCATGTTCTCCTGTATTTAGAGACTAGTCTTGATGGTTGAATTTTCTGGACATCTGTGTCCTCCATAAACACGGTGATACCATATTTTAAAGCCCTAGGTTCATATTCAAAGTTCCATAATCCAGAATTTTCACTGACACTGGTTATCCTCCAGTTAATAACCTGTTAGAGAATTATTTTATGAATCATGGTCCCCTTTTAATTGATAAAAGGGCACTATGCTCAGAGTGACTTCTTAGTATCCTGTAGAATATAATACTCATAATGTCCTATTTTCTATCTACCACCCACTTTCATCTATGAGTTACATTCATCTACAAATTGTACAAGTTGGGGGGTATTTTTGAGTAGAATCTTTCCCCAGTTATTCATCATGTAATCTGAAGTCTCTCAAATAAGACTCACATCAGAAAAATGAGATATGGAAAACTGTTAACAGCAAAGTCTCCAAGCATGGTAAGTGCATTCCTCTAATAAGTTTACATCCATCAGCATCAGATTCAACACAAATGGAGTACAAACTTCATCTTACATGTGGTATTTTTTCATCTCATGGGGTGTAACATAAGCTGATGTGGCGTTTAGGATTTACAGAACATAGATGTGTTTTTACTTAGCAAGAGAGAACATGTTTTCTCCAGAGAAGAACAGAAAGATGTCAAAAACATATCTGCTCTAAAATATCATACCATAAAATGCTCATCTTATTCCTCTCCATGTCAAATATAAAGGAACCATGATCTAGTTACATGGTTCCATGGTGATCATTTGTGATCCTGCATACCATAAAGACATCAACTACTGGCAGTGACTTCTTGTATCTGGTGGTAGTATCTTAGCAGGGTTATGGTAGAAATGAAAGCAGGAAAGAAATGAAGAAAAGGGCTGAGGTGACGGCATTACCAGCTCAGAAACTAAAACAATATGGTGAACAAAATAGAATCTCTTCCTTCTGTTGCCAGGCTTAAAATAGAACAAGATTAAAACAGCTAGCAACCCCATGAAAACTTTCATGTAAATATCTGTAGAGTCTTTGAAAATACTGCTTTTGCCTCTAACCTGGCATGGAGAATTATTGTAGTACATTTAAACTAAACATCATCTTGGTCTCCCCCATTAAAAAATGGCATAGTCCGGAAAACCTACTTGAACACTTAAATAACCTCAGAATGAATGCCAGGCTATATTCATCATCCAAGGAACTGCAACCAACCATCCATGAGATGTTACCATCCTTTGGGTCCATACCACTTGGGCTTTGCCCAAACACCTTAGCGATGGCTGGAGGCTGTGTCCTGGCTCCAGGTTGAAGCCCATCCATGCCCAAGCTCAACACCTCTCCTTCTGCTAAGCCTCACATGCAGCTGTGCTCTGACCTGGAATAAGGGGACAGCTGCTATGACTGGTCTGCAGTACACTACAGTTCCCAAGTCTCACAAAAGTGTGGAAAAGAATTTACTGTCACAAAACCTCAGAATTTTTTTATCTAGCTTGCCATGCTCATGCATTATCCTCTGTGTCTCTCCTTGAATTCCAATAATCTCCTACTGCCAAGGGCCAAGGGTATTTACTTTGCTTATGTTCTCACCCTATCAAAACCTATTTTTGAAAAAGTTGAATTCATTCATCCTGAGAGACATAATTACTTCAAGTACTTCCATCACTGGAGGAGATTCACATTATGATAGGGATCGATGCTGTAAAGGCAGTTGTGATCTGGAGTACATAAAGTGATATACTCAGGTAGCCAAGGGAAACGTTAGTTCTTCTACTCATATGTATTTTTCATATACAAAAGTTCAAAGTTTTACTAATATTTAATATAGATATTGACTCTGGCATCCTCATACCATCTGCTATGCAAGTGGTCAAATGTCACATAAGCTACATGAAATGACCTGAGCGAAGAACAGGATTCCTGGCTTAAAAGCATTGACAAAGTTGCTTTTGGGACATCAGACCACTCCATTGTTTTGTGATGTTGAGCAGTTTTCTTAGGCTTACTTAAGGAAATTGATGTGTTATGTTTTAAGTTGTAACTAAACTAAGTCTCATAAGGTAGATGAGAAGATGAAACATTTATGCAAAGAAGTTGAAGGTGAAGAGTCAGAGTTCTACAGGATTAACAACAATCATGATAACTAGCACAAAATCTTTAAAATATAGAAAAACATTTACAATTCTTGGTAATGAGACAGAAAGAGACCTTGACAATCATTTATATCCTACATAGTTTACCTGGTTGTCTCATGAACAATAACTAGAAAAATCTTGTGAAACTTCAATATAAGTTTGTATTTTTCTTTTGCAAAAAGACAAGGGACATAAATTTGATGATATTTTTTGGAAGAAAACGTACTCAATCTGGTGCTTAGGTTTTTAACTTGATGTTGTAATCATGGATGAGAAATACTGTATTTTTTAAAAAAATGAAAACTAAAACTTGGACTATGGGGAGAATAATTGGCATTAAGAATCATTTCCATTGTAATACAATTTTACTACTGAAAATGATATGTCTGTCACCTATAAAAAGCTCCCATATCTTCTCACTTCTTAACAACTCGAAAACAGAATGTTATAACCTGCTTAAAAATCCTGTAGATAAAATGCTCAGAGGGATTTAAATTCACTTGCTGAAATAGAATGTACATCTTCTAATTAGTTTGCAAAGGCAACTGGCTAACATCAGGGAAGATGGACATTTGCTTGTTAGGGATCAAACGAATGGAATGATGGAGAGGACTAAAATCTGGACATCACTGACTAGTGCAAGTAGCCACAGTGACTTTTTCCCATTATACCCAATACTTTATGATAAAGGATTGTCTACAGCCATTAAAACCAAACTTTAAAACAAGCTGAGTTGGAACCAGAAGTCATGTCACAAAGTATTTAACCAAGATGATAAAACATTTTCAGTGGCAAATAATCATAGTCATAATAACAGTTATCTGAAAGCAAAAGGCTTTGTACTATTATGAAAAAATATTTTCAGTTTTGTCTCTTCCAGTAAAAAAAATACTTGTATATATTCTTTAATGTATTCACATAGTCACACATTTATATATATATATATATATATATATATATATATATATATATATATATACACACACACATATAT
>NW_026000080.1:945774-1003284 GCF_001458135.2 Marmota marmota marmota | reverse complement strand
TATATATATATATAAATCAATAAATAAATATTTTGGGATAATCACTCAAAATTTTATTGACATGATACATAATTTTAGAACTTCAGCCGATTTGTTTTTTTTAGGAGATTTCTCTTTATTCTCTTCATCTGTTCCTTTAAATAGTATTCCTCAGGTGGCATTTCAGATTGTTATAGGTAAAAGGAAGCATGGTCATAGGGAGCTCTTTCCTTTTCCCTCTGAGAGTAACTCAGAATCCATGTAGGTGAGAAACAATGGTGTTCTGCCTCTGAGCTAAATCAGGTAAGAGTGTCGGGTTAACAGACATAAGAAAAATTTGTGCACAACTGGTTAGCCTAAAGAGGGAAAACATGATATTTCTGTTTATTTTTTTTCTAAAAGTCTTTCTTGAGTGCCTGCAGGCTACATCCCAGGTGCTAGAGAAACAAGTGCCTTAAACTAATTCATTCCTGGAAGAAGTAGACACAGCTCACCTTCCCTCTGCCTACAAGAACTCCAACTTAGAAATAAGGAAACCAGTAGCCACTTTGTAAAACAGTTATACAAATTGCATTTGCTGTGTGCCTTTAAATTGCAAGGAGCAGAAGTGCACCTGTGATTTTAAAATATTCCTAACAGTGTCCTCTGAATATGCTCCACCTTCAGCTACAACATTCTGCCGGCAAATGCTATTCCAGTCCCTCTATTCCTTCCTCAGCCCTTCTGTTCCTCTGCCCACACGTTTCACGGAACTACCAGAAGCCACCAGGCAGGCAGCTGCCACAAAGCGCCAAGCAAGGATGATGATTTTAACTTCTTGAGGGACATTTTCCAAATGCCAGAAAATGCAGAATCAAAGAAAATTAGCCATTCTGACAATCACACAGTGCAGACGGGAGGGCAAGTTCGATTCTGCCCCCAGTTACAGGAAAGGGCAAGTGTTTCAAGATCTCTTTTGTGTACTTGTGGTTCAGAAACATGTTCCCTGAAAATATGCTGGCAAAATCACTCAAACCTTTCATACAGTCTTGAGAAAATACCAAAAATCTGTAAAACAGGCTTCACGTTGCACAGCGCACTCCCATAGGAGATGAGCTCTGTGATTTCCATTTTTCTCTCTAGGCTCTTTTCCCCAACTTCCGAAGAAATTCTCCTATCAGAATCTAAATAAAAGCAATGCAAAGCAACGAGGTATACTGTTTAAGAATTAAATATGCATGTAGAGAAAGTATAAAGAAATGCACCAACCAATTTCATTATCACAGTTATCTTACAGAGGAGAGGTCAGCAAAATCATCAGAGAGTGGCACCCTCCATCAGCAGGTACAGTTTGTATCTTAAGTTTGGGAGGTGGGTAGTACATGGCTGTCACAAGTTTGTATACCTTTGGAGAGTCTTAAAGATTTTTTAAAACCCTGATGTCTTCTATATTGCACTAGCTTTTGGTGTGATGATCTTCTTGAGTCTGGGATCAGATAAACTTACAGTCAGAATTTCTCTCTCAACATTGGTTTTACTCATCTGAAACATATGCAGAAATAACTGTATCTATCTGGAAGATGGTTAGGAAAAATAAATTAGATCGCACATGGAAGAACTTAGTAATGTGCCTAGCATATAGGAAGTACTCAATAAATGTTAGCTATTATCAGTAATTATTTTATGCATTCTCAACAACCTGCCTGATACTCCTATAATTGCATTCATGAAGCATCCCTTTCATCTTCCATTTTTGAAGCAATAAGCAATATATAAAGTACCAAAAGATGTGAAAAGTTACCAGAACAAACCAGACCCTATAAGCCAAATTCTGCTTCCCTTTGAGACCAATTCCACACCCCCAATGCTTGAAGACAGACATCTTCTGTTTCAGAAAATAGTTCGCTCCTCTCAGCTTCAGAAATTGCGAATGGACTGTCTCTGGTGTTAGTGCACCAAAACGAGATTTATTTTCCACTATTAGAAAAAAGATAATGTAAGAATAACCTCACTATGAGTTAGATACCATAGACTCACATGGTAAGTAGCATGTGTGCTTTCCCACAATTCTAGAATGGAACATTGTATGTAAGCATATATGTGACCACAGTTGAGAACTCGGTGGCAGTATCTTTAACTGTCATAAACCAAGACACTTCTGCAGCACAAAAGGCAACTTTTAAGAGTCCCACTTCAAGGCAAAACTGTCCAGAATTTACCAATACTGCCCTGCAGCATAAAACACCCATAGATTCTCCCTACTGAAATGTCTCCTGTGGAACAATGCAACCCCAGCATACAATGGAGCGCTTTCAGTCACTAACTTGCCATCTCCACTGACAAGCTGGCTGTTCTCCATGGATGGAGGATGGCTCTGTGTGAGACCAAAGAGGTAATTTCAGCAGCAGCATCAATCGCTTGGCTAGTTGTTATCAGGATTGCTCAGGGAGCCACAAGGGTGGAGATGATCCAGGAGAGGTTTCAAAGCCTTTGCTGGTAACATAAAGACCACAGCTGCTGCCTGACCAGTGGCCATGGCCAATGAACATGCCAAGACACATTCTATTGTCACTTGATTGTGTTCACTCCCCTAGGGATATTAAATCTACCCATATTAACTGCGGAAGGTTCACTTTACATACACTTACCCCCATGTAAAATGCATGTAAAATTGCTACATTTTTCTTTGGAGTTGCCTCATTCAGGAACCCTAAGAAGTTGTGCCCTCCAGTTCCAAGATCTGGTTGATAAATGAAGAAGGCCATTCCTTTTGTCTTTTCGGTTGATTATCCCTGATCCTTAAGATAAACTGACTCAATTATTATCATTGACTTTCAGCTCTTAGCCACAACCCACACAAGTCAATCTCAGACTCTGTTATTGTGATCAGGTTCTCCTATTAACTGACACTTTATCAATCTAGGATTTGGTTCCAGAGAGATTTCTGTAACCAAAAGTCCAAGTTGCTACTTCAAATCACTATTTCCCATTTGACCTGCACTTAACCCATAATGGGAAGGCCCTGTCTGAAAAAAAAAATGTGGTATACCTGAAATCCTTAAAATAAGATGTGTACCTGAATAGTTTATCTCTAATTTGTCAAATAAAGATGCTGCAGTTGTCCAGCTCAGAGAACTGGGCTGCTTGTGAATGTCAAGGAGTAGCCAGTGCTTCATTACCCAAGGCAACATTTCACTTCATCAGAGCTTGGCCATTGTATGGTGCCCAACTCCTCTCTCCCACTCTGTTCCCTCTGAAATCAATCTTCCAAATCCACTGCACTTAACATCAACATGAATGAGTTTCACATTCAGAAGTCGACATTACTTTAGCTAGTTTGTATGAAGCATAATGTACCAACAGCCAGATAGTCTTCTAATTATGTAAAGACTGAGACCTTAGTCCACAGGAATTTACACTCTTAGACAAAAGTGGTTCAGATGGAAAGATATTGATTTCAAACATACAAACCATAATTTAAGCATTGAAACAAAAACATACAGTTCCGTCTTTAAACATGTCTTTAAGCTTGTTTTGACATAAAATTCCCCTTGCTTTTCTGAGTTTGCCTCAAAAGAATCCTATTTTCTCTGAAAGCTCTGTATAAGGAGAAAGACTGGTAGGGTTGGTCTGAGCCCTGGGAGTATTATGACTCAAACGTAAGCAGACTGGCTTTGTGAATATCACGCACATAAAGTTGCAATTAGGAAATGTCTTTAAAATTGACCTAAAAAAGTGTATGAATGGGCCTAGTACCTTGGCTAGCAAATAATAATAAGTACTTAAAAGAATTTTGTTGTACATTCTGATTTTCTTTTTTTCTATATCAAATAACTATACAAAAGGGAATGAATCTCTGCCTTGCACTAATTATAGTAATTCTAACTCTAAAAAAAAATTGAAAATGGAGTCAGGAACATTTACATAGTATTCCAGGATGAAAAGTGAAAAAATCATATACTAGCCTGCAACTGGGGAACCTGTTTTCAAAACTTTCTCCCAAATTTCTATTGCATTAAGATACCTGTTTTCATTTAGTAAAAAGAATCATTAAAATCACCTTAAAAATAAAAACTCTCACTAGATTAAAAAATAAGTAATTAAGAAACATAATCATTCACACAATTCTTCTCTGGCAGCCATCTTGATTCTTGCCCTGGCATATTGTTCTAAAACAATAAAGATAGGATGGGGAAACTCCTTACTAATGAAACACTTTAAATGAGCTCCTCAAATACTTTTAACTAGCATTTAATTTATTTTTAATCAGGTGCTTATCATTTGTTAAATAAATTCCAAAGGCCCCAGGATTCCACAGCCCTTAGATAGGCTAATCTCCCATTGGGAAGCAACACATATTAAATAGTTGCTAAACCTTGGTAAATACACTTTTAATAATTAATTCTAGAAGTATTTAACTTGCAGTAATATACCGGATATTTCAGCAATATTGTAATCCATGGGATATTGCCGAGGGATTTCTCAGATTAACACATTTGGGTCCCCGAGTCCCATCTGTATACCTCTATCTGAATTAACAGCAGGTGATTCAACACATGGCTACCAGCTCCATGTGTCTGAGTGACCAATGATTTTATTACCATATCAGTGAGATCAAATCAGTGAAATGCATCAGCTGAGGAAATGCTTAGTAAGGGATGAGACAGACGGTGGCTTACAAGTCAACCTGGGTTTTCAAAAATGATAACTACTGAAAAGAAAAATTACTTTTCCTGTTGAGATGTGTAAATATTATGTAGATATTCTAACTCAATCTCTGTGATGGATGGTGCTCAATTTTAAACATATTTCAGTAATGCCTTAATTTAATAGAATAGAAGATACACAAGATGTTGAAGGATCAAGGTGAGAATAAATTTTCTTGCACAGATGGTTTAGTCTTGTTCTAAAAAATCCATGGGATTCTTTACATCCCACTCTAAGAGAACAAAAAAATGGGGAGGGTTTCTTTATTTTCATCTATAAAACTATACATCATAAATAACCACTTTGATACCTTCTGCATAGCTGGTCCTGTTCCTATTAGCCTTCTCTGACATGGCTGTCCTTCCTGCTCCTCCCCCAATTTGGTAAAAATTGTAACTCACAAGCTATAAGTTAAAATTGAAGTCAGTTGTGACCTCTGTCTTGAACAGAACAGATCACTACCCCACCCAGCCGGACAGAGGCCGCAGTTTGACCAGCAGATGGTGCTACAGAGCAGGCAGCAACCCAGGGCTTCTCTCTGGATCCCAACACCCTCATCCAAGAAAGAACTTAGTCTTCTGGCCAGTCAGTTGTCTGGGTTGAGTAAGGAACTCTCCAAGCCCCATTTTTTTTCTCTGCTCCACTCGCTCGCCCCACCCTCAGTTTCATAAGTGTGTTTCTGGTATTTTAAAAATAGTGTGGCCTGTCCCCTGCACCATTCTGCAGCCTGTTCTTCGTGCCTCATGGATAACCTGTGTGAGCAAGCACGCTTTCATTCAGAAAGCAGTCTCCAGTTCCTGCTCCAGCTAACATAAGTACCCGGCCATGAGGATGTTTTAGTAGTGATAAAAATCAAACATTTTCTGAAGTCATTGTACTCTAAAATGTTAATGCAGTTTACTTTTTTAAATGTGATCGATAGATGGGGGGAAAGTGCCCATAAATTACTAAAGGCAAAAAACATTTTATTAGCACGCACACAGTGCATTTTGCAATATTTGTTAGTCTGTGTTTTACTGGGGGGGGGGAGGGGGCGGCGAGCATTTTTAATTTGCTGAAAGCTTGAGTTTTGTTTTGTTGTTGTTGTTTAAAAGAAGAAAAGAATATACCTGTCTTTGTCTCTGTTCAAGAGGGTTATCTCTGACATGACTCATTTAGGAAATGTAATTCTAATGCAGTATAGCTATAGGTTTCAATTAACGTTCTACCTTTCTGACAGTCTTTACATTACATGTTTTATGAAATCATTAACTATTGTCGTGTTTCTATTATGATACTATTAGGAAATAAAGAGACTTATGTAAATGGAGATGTAAAAGAAATGTATGACAGTTACTCGAGCAACATCTGTGCACTATCATACATGCTCACACTAATTTTCTAAAGATTGTTCCATTCATTATAGAGCATTGTTAGTTGCAGTGGCACAACCCTTATTTCCATGCATTTAGGGAAAGAGGCAGAGAGTGGGTAAATGAGAGCCTAATCAATACCACTTTTCATTTTGCATCTAATGTGCTGCCTTTCCCTTTCTTTTCCTCATGCACAAATCCAAAAAAGATCCTGACGTTACAGTCATAAAATGTAATTCTTCTGCAGAAACACAGACAATAATGCTTTCTGTATTCAGGCGTATTGCATATTCTAATGGCATTTGGCTAAATTGAGTATGGATTTAACATCAAAGGCTTCATGAATTTTTCAAATGAGATATTAAAGTCAATATTTCAAGTGAAAGATATTTCAATTTAGTTGCATACACAACAATAAAAAACTTCTACAAGGTAGAGGTACTAGTGGCTGTAGCAGTATTAGTTCATTCAAGAAATTATTAGTTTATAAGAAAATCAAACACAAGGTTGTGATATGGCAACGACTCTGAATAAATTAGACTAACCGATATGCACTAGTGTACTTTATCTCTTGTAGGCTGAAGCAGTACACTTGCCACTGGCATGTTCGGGGCTCCTGGATGTTTTTTATTTTTTCTAAACTCTGTTGATTAGCGTGAAGATTTGCATTGCCATTTCATAAATCTCCTTATTTTCATTTGTAAGAGCAGCAGACTTAGGATGCGAAAAAAGAGCCGTTTTTCACCTTGCACTTAAGTGGATCTTCCTTCAAGGTGTCAATACCTGAAGTGAGTCTCCACAATGATGCTAAATGTTGCCTTTCAGGCAGGTTAGAGGATGCTCAGTTTCAATGTGTGGGGAGGTGCTGCAAATTGCTGACAGCCATCCATATCATAGCAGGTGGCTGATACTCTCAGACAATACACACAGGCTTGGATTTCTAGAGCACCTTTCCCCTGAAGAACTGAAGGCTGACCTACACACATGCCTCATCCCAATAAGGAAAGGAATGGCAGAGGGTATTTTCATCCCACATCACAGATGGATAAAAGAAAGGCACAAAGCATGAAAGCAATTTGCCTACCTGCTGACTGTGGCCCTTGGAAGAGTGCTTTTGTGGAGAGGTCAGCACCAGAGCTGGACCTGGAAATGCATCTCCTTATTTCCAGACTAAAGTTCTCAACACGGAACTGAACTGTAATCCTTTCACTTCAGCCACCAAGACACACGAGGTTGGTCTGTTTTGATTTGTATTGTCTTCTTGGTTTTGCTCTATAGACACCTAGAAAGGCAATAACCTGAATTTTCTGTATAACTGTTCCCATCTCACCTCTCTGTTTTGAGTATGGCAACATGACAGTGTATTTGATCCAGTACCTTCAATCCTCATCAGTTTGGTCATGGATTAATTCTAACCTCATATAGGCATTGTTAATTCAAGATAGACACTCTATGTAATAAAGATTAAAACAACGCAGAGTCCTACCAACCTAAATGAAATGACCACTTCTGAACAATGACATGCAGCCCACCTAGCCGGCCTGTATGTCCAAATCCTTTCCAGTAGTTCTTAGCTAAGCCACACACCAAACAGTGAAAATGCACTCAGGTTTGCTTGAAGTCCATTAACCCATGCATTACCAGTGAATGACTTCAACCAATGTCATTGTCAGAGTTCTACTTCATTGAGGTTCTTCCAAACATGACATTTTGAAGGCCCAGCAACCTCGAAACCCATGGAGATTTCATTCTGCAACTTGAAGGACTATTTTCATCTTTAGGAGAAATCCTAACTTCATAAATACTGTGTAATGAGCAAGATGCACACACCCCTGAAACATTTTTTCTTTAACAAGTATGAAATACTAGAGCCATGACTTGTTGCAGTTTCAAAGGACGTGGAGTCATCTAGAAAGATGTTTCCCATTGGCCCACCACACAGGTGCCCGCAAAATACTCACTTCACCTGGTTAAGTTAATATAGGCTCATGTGGCAGGTCATGTTTTGCAATTGGATTGCAAGAAGCTATATTTCAACATATCCATACCCACCCCCAACAGCAACAACAGCAAAAAGCCTCCAGTACTGAAAATTGTTTCTTTGCTTCATTACATCTAAATGATCAGACTCATTTCAGTCTCAATTCTCAAACTTCCCTCCCTCCATTTATTCCTCTTTCTTTTTAAGGAACCCTATTATAGGGAGGAAAAACAAAATGGAACAAAGCTACAATTCAATGCTCATTTTAAGGTTTTCAGTTATAACTGCGCTCCTGGGCATGACTATTATATATTGGCTTCTTTGGAAAACTGTTGATCTTTTGATGTTTATCATTTCTTTATTTAAACTGTAAAAGGGAGCTTTGTGGAGAACAAGACTGTGTCTCTAACTAAGGCCTATATTAAAACGCAGCCCAGGCCATGAATGAAAATGGAGCCTGTGGAATCAAACTATTCCCTCATCGGCCCCTGCCCACATCATAAAACCAGAAGCTATTTGGCACAGAAGAAAAGAGATGGGAAAACACAAGAACTAAAAGCTAGGGCTGACCATGTACCTAAGAGCCACAAATATAAACACAGAAGGAGGGGTGAGCTAAGCTCTGGAAGGTGGCAAGGGGAACATCAGAGGTTTATGTGATAGTCAGTGTTCATATTCCTAAAAGAAAGTGCACATTTTAAATTTTTCACTGCACATCTGTGCATTGCTATGTGTTTAAGGGCCTGCTAGGACTGGAATTACAGGAGATTTGAAGCTCACAACCGGGTAACTCTGGCAAAGCTATGTGGGGAAAGAAGGCTACTGAAAATCAGGGGCAGGGAAGTAGAGCCTCTGCCAAAGAGGAACATTACAAAAGGGTTCTAGCTGAGGCAACTGTCAGCTTTATATATGGGAACTCGAAATGGAAAAATTGGTAGTGCCATTGAACCTGAACAGCAGCTGTGAAATCAAAATTTACTCCCTAATCTGAATTAACTAATCAAAACCAGCTCACTCCTCCGCCTTCTCTCCACTACCCACCGCATCGCCCCTGGGTTATTTTTCATGACCAATCGCATGCTGCAGCAGTAAAAATAAAGAGCAACAAAACAGAAGTACTAAAGGTCAAAGTGTCCCCACAAGACCCAATGCACTTGAGATTTATCAATGGAGGGAAGAACATAAGTTTTCCACTTTTCATCTTTTTGTCTCTGTGGCGCATAGACTCAGTAAAAGAGCAAGGTTACACACCTTCATCTCCGATGTACTCAAGTCGAAACCAGGAAATGATTTTCAAATGATGACTTCTGCCATCCAAACTCCGAAGACAGCTAAAAGGTAAAGACTGCACGAAGCAAAACGACCGCTGTGCTAGTAATTTCTAAAAATTCAGATTTGCAGCTAATTTCATACACAAGCACTTTTTGATCAAGCATAAGCATTTAATAAAATTGAACTGGTAAATTATCCAAAAGAAATACATTAAAGGGTGTACACTAGCCAAAGCGCGATTGAAACTCTTATTAACTGGTGATTATCTTCACTGATCCACATTACCATTCCGTTGCAGATGTTACTGACATTAAGATGTATGATGCAGAGGCTGGAGAAAGAGCCCATTTAAGACAGGTGAATACTTAATAGTAATTCAACATACCAGGCACAAAATGTCTTTCACGGGAGTTCAAGGATTTTCCCTTTTTTTCTCTTTGCAATTTTATATGAATGTTTATAAATAAAATGAGAAATGAAACTCCATTTGGTAGCCATTTGACTTGCTCGAGTTAATGGCCATTTGAAACTTTGCAATTTATCATTATACGCTTCTTTCTCATCTGGCTTTATTTTTATTTTATTATTTATTTATATATATTTTGATCTTCCTCTTTGAATCCTTACAGAAGATCCACATTTTAAGTATGCAGATGAAATTTATCTGACCAGGAGCAGTTGTTTATCCTTCAGCTTTAGTGTCTCCACGGCTGATACTGCAATGGTTAGCTGACTGCCCGCTGGATGCAGAACAGACCCCTTGGAGCCTTGGGGAAGCATCTCCTTTGTTACTGCACTGCTCGGTATTACAGGACACACTGCCTTCACCTCCACCGCAAGACGCCCTTCACTCTGCAGCCCAGGGTACATACAGAAATTTATCATTTCTGTACAATCTCAGTGCAACAAAACAGTCAACACTTTCAGGGATATTTCTCTCAAGTTGATTTTTAAGAAAGCAACTCTAGGTATTACAGCATGAAATAAAGAGATTAAAAGTAAAATGATTTATAAGGAAACAAGTTGAAACGATGGGAAGATTCTGAGCCTTCCTTGAGTGGTCACGTCTTTCTCCCTCTCACTGTTTTTCAAACACAAATGTCAATTGGTGACCAATGTAATTCACGGGTTATACTCATACAAGCTCTTAAGTAGTTAAAAAAATGCAAAAAGAACATAGATTCCCTCAGTACTTCTATCCTCCTTTCTGTATGGTTCTGATTTTTAAATGCACAACTTTCTCAAATAAATCTGTACCACATTGCACTGGGCTTGGTCAGAAGCTCCCCCTTCAAAGTCCTGCCTAAATAATGCTCCCCCAACCCCAATTCTTCTATTTCCTCTGAATCTTCTCTGTATTATATTGTACCCCAAACCCTAATCTTACTTTCTGAAAGGCTGATTGAAAGTAAACTATAAATGGCCAGGAATGGCAGAATATAGGCCATCCCCCGGCTGCTATTTCTTTTTCAACAACTGCCATTACCCACAGGACTGCGTAATGGGAGACTCTACACATGCAACAGAGCCCGTGGGAAGTATATTTTGTCTGAGGAAGTTTTTTTTCCAATCACACAGCATAAACATCTACTTATTCTGCATAAGCATAACTCTGATCCTGTAAACATACACATATGTGTATTCATAGTTTCCTTTCCCATATTTGGAAATATATGTGTGTTGCTAGTTATTGTTGTACATAAACAGAAATTTTACTGTTTTTAGGGGAATCTATATCATAAAATATCTTGCACATTCATATGCGAAGTTTCCAATATTCTGCTTTGTTTCATCAGACAAAATAGAGAGTAAAGAGTGACTTCTCTTTGGGTCAAGGAAAATGAAACCCAAGGCGACTTAGTTGTCTTGAGCCGATGATTTTCAGATGGTGCTCAGAGAGGCTGTGAATTTCCTCTGAGTTTCCTAAGGAGAGGAGACTTGGGGAAGACAAGACATGGAGGTGGAGTTTGAGGGAGGTTCTATTCTTTCTACTTCCTTCCTTAGCCAAAACAACTCTACAGTTATTGATTTTATAAAAGTCTGAAATATTTTGCCTGAAGATGGGTTTCCTCTGCTTAAAGAAAGTGAATTGAGTTCTTTTTTAGGAAAAATGGTGCTGGGGAAATGAATACTGACCCTATGGGATAAAGGGAAGACCCTTCAATTGGAGTCTTCAGCAAATTTCTCTGCCCTGGCTAATGATTGTTAGGAACCTTTTGAATACTAGGCCCATCCTGACTTTGTCTTTCTCCAGGATCACTGGAAGGATAGATAGAAGCTATACAACAAAGGCATTCACCAGGTTTCATCTTTAGAACCTTTCTCCAGAATACAAATATATAAATAAATAATCTATTCCTATTTTACTTTCCAAAGAGACAGAATTCCTAATTATAACATCTTATTTGTCTACTTAGTAGACAAGGAGTTTTATTTCGTTTTATAATTTAGTGAGCAGGGATGTAAACTAAGAAGCAAAAAATATCACCATGGGTTGGTCCTTAACCCAAGTTGTTGAACTTTGAGGTGCCAAAGTTTTACTCTGTTCATAAATGCTCCCTCCCCCAGAGTTGAATATGCAATTTACCTTTCTGCAAGGGGAGACAACAAAAAGCTTTACAAACTGCTTTTCTCCTAGACATCCTACTCTGTAGATGACAATTCAGAGTTGGGATCAGGTGAACGGAATGCTCTGAACTTATGATCAGTTCTTTCTAATCACAAGTGCTATTTCACACCATGTGGTCCAACACCACTTCAATGTACATTTTGCCTCCCTTGTAGAGGACTTGTTAACCTAATTACCTCAAAGTCTGAGTGGGAGTAAGAGAGAAAAATAAAAACATAAAAAAATAATGAGGATTAAATAATAATAATAAATTTGCTCCCACTTTGTCAGATACAGAGAAATTTTCATTTTGCAAAGAATTTCACACTTCCTACATCTTTGTATAACATATGTTATGTTCTAGTGGAAGTTAATTAAAGTTCATGTTTGACTGTTGATTTCTATTTCAGAGCACAGTAACCAGAAAAGGTGCTTACCCAAGATTGAAACTTTCAGTGGCATCAGTGATACCTTTGGTTAACTGATATACAATCCATTCAATTCCAAATTTGAAATTGCATCCAAGTATGGGGGAAAAAAGATGCCTATGGACTCTCACACTGTGCATGTCCATTGAAATCCTCTCTAGGGTTGTATATTTGACACAACCTGTTATCTCCTTCCCCCAACAAAGATGATGAGGCTCTTGTAGAGCATAAAGGGCACTCCATGTTTTCCTTGTGAAGGGATTGCACAGTACAGGAGGGATTATTTGTCATAAAGTTGCTGTACCACTACCAAAGAGTGCTCTTGCAGAATAGTGTGGTGCTTAAAATACAGTAATTACTGTTACAGTGTGAACAGCAACGTGAGCACGGCATCTAGAGCTACACGTGGTACCCAGAGTCGAGAAACAGCTGTAATTTTGGCTTTAAATATGTTTATGAGCATTCTGAATGGTTTAGGCTTGCTGTGCAGCATATGATTTTAATTTTTTTATGGATATAGGGGGGCAATGAAATGCTGACTTTTGATATAATAATCTTTCAGGTTTAGGAGAAACTCTGGGAGGCCAGTAAGACCTCAAGCCCGCCCTCTTAAATCTCTACTTATAAAGTTCTCAGCAGTAGATGTGAGTCAAAAATATTTTACATTATAGAGTATGTCCTATATCTCTGATTTAAATGAACCCTTTCAGTTGACTAGCCAGGCCAAGGAAATCAGAGAAAACCTGTAAAATGGAGGCACATATCTTATTTACAAAATAATAACGCCTTTCTTTGGGACAGAAGAAATGGAATCTTCTAAAGGAAAATTCAATTTCCTTATTTACCATACACAAAACTCAAGGAATAGTCATTTTTATATTGAAACTCATATTTAAACACACTTCAAAGCAAGTGCTAAATTGGTCATTTCTCAGGAATTGCTAAAGCAGATTTGCCTACAATAAAAAAAGGAAAAACATTTGAATTGCCTCTAGTTATTGTAAGTTAATTGTGCCTACTTTGGTTTGTTTCATTTAAAAGAACACATCCCAGACCAGTTAGTAGTTGAAAGATTAGTGATGGAGAAGAAATGGATCCTATAAAAAAGATGCACTTAATGAAATAGAAATGATGTTATTTCCCTCAAATGATTTCTATGGTGAGACACTTATAAATACCCATTTGACTAAAATTAGAGAAAATAAAATTCGATAGACAAATCTTACTTGCTAAGGTGTGGACTACGGCAGGTAATTTCATCTGCTCCTTAAAAATATCTTTTCTGTATTGCAATTTTTTCAGGAACATGTCTTATATCTGTCACTAAGGTATACAGTTACTTCTCAAATTAAAAACAAAATTGTTTTGTCAATCAAATACTCCAGCCAGCTTCTGGTCACATCAAGAGAATATCACAAATGATACACTAAAAGCCCAGAAATGTGTTGACAATTTAGTCCCAAGTAGCTAATAGCCAATCTCTTAGGATGAAAAAAAAAATAGTTGAAATATAGAAACTATTGTATGACAGGAGCAACTAGATTCTAGACTTCCTAAGACAGCAGTGTGGCAGGTGCAAGTCTGTTAACCAAACTCATTTTCTTTTTTCTGGCACGTAACTAGACTCCATTCCCAACCTCCCTCCCAATTAAGCTGGAGTCCTTGGACTGAGTTCTGTATGGCAAAATATTGTTGAAGTTACTTGTGTAACTTCAGACTTTCACATTCTCTCTCACTTTCCATATACTGGCTCAATATAGAGGAAAGTGAAGCTCCAGAATATGGTACAGCCACATGGCAGAGTAGTCCTCATCCTAAATGGCTACATGAAATCAAGACATAATGGAGAAATCTGCTTTTCTCATGTGAAACCATTGAGATTTTGACCAATGTAAGTAGAGACATTGTGGCGTCTGCCACCTGGTAGAATTCAACTGAAAAGCACAACAGTAATAGTCCAGGATTTTTTGAGACTCCTTAGAGAAGTAGTGCGTACATTCATTCAAAAGAATTTACTCAGCACCTACTACAAGCAATGCAAAAAGTTGAAGGGTTCCTTCTCTCCCCTCATGATGCTCACAAGCCCAGAGGTAAAGGAAAAAAGTTCCTGAGGTTAGCCTATGGATGGAAAGAAAGACATAATGCATAGGGTGCTAGAGATGTACACATCCTTCTTACACAGACTTGGAGTATCGAAGTCTCCATGATGATGGTTATAATTCAAGCAGAAGGATTAGTGGGTATCAGCCACATGGAAAATGAAAACATGAGCAATGGCAGAGGTACCTGAGTACAAGCAATGCCATGTGTGATAGAGTGAGAGGTTTATCCCCCAAGGAACTTCCAATATGGTGGAATTAAAACACACCAGAGGTTTAATACCAGGTTCCATCGGTTGGGTGGCTTCATAACAGGACTGTCTGTTTTGCCCCACTTCAACATAAACTTTAAGAACAAAACTTTGCCCACGCACACACTCAAAAAGGTCTGAAGTAAGGTCATATTGATCCTCTTTAAATGTAACAATTTTGGCCAATTCTCTAAAAGAGAAAAGAACAGGCAGTCCTTCTAGTGTTCAGTTTTGGAAGAAACATCTTTGTGGTCTGGCTAGATGACAACTGAATCTTTTTTGTGTTTCTGAAACTACCAAAAGGATAGTGTCTGTGCTCTTAAAATTCAGATTAATATTGTGTCCAATTATTATAGCTAGATATTGCTTTAAAAAGTTTCTGTTTTATCACTGTTGGAAGTTTATGTGTGTGAAATTCAGGTACACTGATTATCAATTTAAGTGCACAGCATGCTATAATATAATGGGATGCTTTGCCTATTTATTATGATTTCTGGTTTGGGTAGGAGATCTTAGTTTTTGTTTATACATGCTTTTGACCAAAAGATGAAGCAAAACAAAATTGTACAGTTCTATTCTCAATCTAAGGACAATGATTAAGAGAAAAGATCTACTGAGGACACTAAGATCTGAAGTTTCTCTGAATCAGTGAAATATATAGAAAGAGGAAACTTAAAAAAGAAATATTGTCTGTATTAAAAATGTCAGCAGGTAAAAGTGGTCAAGGTAACCTAAATAAGTACACATTATGTTACAAGACATTAGTAACTTGCTTTGAGGAAATATATCAACTTTGGACAAAAATAACCAATAAAATGTATTCAAGCCAATGCTATATTGGATATGTGTGGAATCTTTCATAAAACTTTGGACTTCTTGGAAAATAGCAGAGAAGACAATACCGCCCCAGGGGACAATCCATCCGCATGGTATATTATCTCCAAGCCACCTGCAGTGTTTCTTATATGAATCAAAAATAGAAAGGCCCAGAATACTCTGATCATGTAATAAGCCTTAAATATTATTTTGAGTAACAAAAGAACACATTCCTATAAAAACATAAAAGAAAGTCTTCCTAACATGAAGAATGTACTTAGAAATTTCATTTCGAACCTTGACTACCTTGAATTTTAAACCTCTGGAAGCCGAAGACGTCATGGTAGAATGTCAGTTTGTCAAGTCCCCTCTTAATAAATAATGGATAATATAAAAATAGAAAAGAAAAAAGATATGATTGGACTGAAATCCAAGGTAAGGATCCTTTTGACCACAAAAGGAACAAAAATGCAGAACTGTGTACTGAACTAAAGCTGGACATCTACTGCATGTTAGGTCTTGAAGTAGCCATGGAGTTTAGTAGCCCCTACTCCTGGATGGAAATGGGAATGAAAGAGCTCATATGAAAGCAGGAATGAGGGGGAAAGTCTGGCTTACTACTTGGAGATAGGAGGTGAAATTGGCTAGTCTGGCTTAAGACAAAACAAAACAAACCATAATAAGCAAAAGTACATGGCTAGCCACCATCGCCAAAAATTGAATTATGTCATCCATTGATTCAGTGAATCCTCAATGTCGCAGAAGAACAGAAGACCTGGGTGTGGATGGGGATAAAGGTCAGAGTCACACGGGTGGGTTGGAGGCAGTCACAGACAAAGCAAAAGGGAATGATGGATGTGGAAGGAGGAAAAAAGAATTAAAATAACAATTAAAATTTTCTTTTCAAATGAGTTGTGAAACCAAAATGACATGGCATATTAAGAGCAGAAAAAAAGTTAGCTAACGAAATAAATATATCAGAATTTATTTAATATCAGAATAGTAACCATTCTAAGGAAATTAATTATATAGAGCAGTCTGGCAAAAATGCTAATGATACTCTGTTGAAACTACAAAAGGAGATGAATGAAGAAATAACAATGATTGACTAAGAGATAGAAAACAAAAACGATAGATATGGAAAAGAACAAATTAGTAGGCTGGGGATGGAAAAGAATATTTTGTTGGAAAAAAATATTAATAGTATTATAAACTCAATACTGAAAATGGTAGAAGAAAAATGTAGGGAATCGGAAAATAAAACTGAGGACTTTACCCAGAATTAAGCATATGAAGACAGAGAGTTTTGTTTTATTTCATTTTTGTGTTTATTTATTTCATTCATATAAATCATTTCTTTATATAGATTATTGGATAAAAGACAAGAAGAACAGAGTGACAAGATCTACTTTATACCACTTCAGCTAGTATGTACTGAAGAAATGAAAAGAAAATGGAAAAAATAGTGAAGAAGTATAATTTGAAGAAATAAAACTGAGTTTTTCCAAACTGAAGAAATGAGGACTTAAACCTGAGTTCTTCCATAGGTATTCCCAAAATAAGTGGAGATAAACCAAGGCCAGAAGGCATCCTAACAAGATGTGAAAAAAAAATGTGAGGGGGGCAAGGAAATAAAAAGTAAATTAAAAACAAACAAGAAGAGGGGAAAAAAAGATATTACCATGGCAATTATACTGATAACTGACATGTCAGTGGTAACAATAAATGCTAGAAAAGAATGAATGAATGCTTCAGAGGTTCTCAGGGAAAATTACTGTCAATTTAGTATCTTTTACCCAGTTAAGCTATTTTTCAGGAGGAAAGGCAAAATGAAAGCATTGCAAGACATCCTTCACTAAAAGATCTATTAAAGAATGTACTTCAGAAAAATGACAAATTAACACAGAAGGAAGTTCTGGAACTAAGGAACAAGGATAAGACCGGATATTGATGAAATATTCCAATAAATGTACTCAATGATTACCTAAAAGTAATGTTTGCCTGAGCGCCTATTTTAAAAAAGCAAGTCAAACACTGCCATGATAATGATAATTATTATGTGTACCTCTGGGGTGAGGGTGTTCAGTGGCTGTTTAAGTCATCATGTAAGTGGTGTGCTTGAACTAATTCAATTTAATTTTTTTTTAGCTGATGGACTTTTATTTTATTTATTTATATGCAGTACTGAGAATCAAACCCACTGCCGCACACATGCCAGGCAAGTGCTCCACCACTGAACCACAACCCCAGTCCCTGAACTAGTTCAATTTTTAGGAATTTTACAAGATAGTTATCAAAAACAGCCATTGTTTAAAGATTAAAGTACATAAACCTCTAATAAGATAAATTAAACTAAAAGCAAAGGTATTAAATACTCAAAACCCATGATTTTCAAATTGTTACATATGACTATTTTCTATGCTCATGAGGCTAATCTGTGCCAAGGATACCCAAGATACTTAGGTTGGTGTGCTACTTAGCCATGATTTTTCCAACTCTACATTCAGTGACATCACATTATAGCTTGGAATCAGTCATAATGGGAATAAAATACCAGGTAAATCAGTAGATGTTACAAACTTAGGCTTTTTTCCTTCTCCAGAGAGTTAGTTATGAAACATTTACCAGCACACCACTGGCTAAGGTTAATATATATAGAAGTTTATACAAGAAGGCTAGAAATATTAAGAATTTTATATTTTATCATGTTACATATCTTTATTCTAAAAATTAAGGGCAGTGGCAGAAAGAGAAGGGGAAATAAAAGAAAGAAGGAGAGAAAGAAGAAAATGAAAAGGAAGAGATTAGAATAACCATCAAAAATATGATCAATCCAAAATGTAATAAAGAGAGGGAAACAGAAAACACAAACATAAATCTAAAATAAAAATAAAGAAATAAGTGTAAATGTTACAGTACTCAAAATAAATGAGAGTGAAAGCAAGAGAATATCAGAGCAGACTCAAAAATAATAACTGCAATGATTACTAGACATATTTAAACCAAACCATAAGAATATCTAAAAATAAAGGGAATTAAAACAACAGAAAAAATACAAATTAACACAAAAGGAAGTCATGAGAATTAAGAAACAATGGTGAGAAATCAAAATAAGGCTGGTGTAGCTGTACGTTCTGTAGTCTTTAGTATATATTGCATCATGTCAACATTTGATCAATCTGATTGTTATATTGTTTTATCACTCTCTAGAAAATTCTATATGGTAGTAATATTTCCTAATAAAAATGTTTTTAAAAAGAAAGTACATTTGATTCAGGGAACCAGGAGTATTACAATAAATTTCCAGCTATGCCACCAATTTTTTTTTCACCTCTATAGCCTTCATGTACGACTTCTAGAATAAAAGAACTTTGGATTTTCCATGTTCATGCATTAACTGCATTAGGATAATTGTCACATGTTAAAACCTGATTCACCTTCTGAATCAGACGCTTCATGTGGGACAAGGTTGGAATTGAGCACAGCTATCTATTTTTAAAAGCCCATCCCCACCTCTATGAAATACATCAGGATCTGACAACCACTGACAGTTGAGTCCTCATTTCAAAAGAAACTTTGGTTATGATGCGTCATAATCTTGGAAACAAACTATTAGTGATCTTTATTCTTCCTTTTATTGGAAAAAGATCCGAAAAGTAAATCCAATTAAAGACTAAAGGACTTGGGATTTACATGTGTTAACGAGAAAAGCAGAGCAAAATAATTATTGATAGTAAATAATACTTTGAAAACTCTCTGCCTCTTAGAGCAGAGGTTCTTTACCAAGCGTTATGAAAGTTCTGAGGGTCAACAAACCCTCTAAGCTCTGTGCAGTTGTATTTCACCCATACATTTTCAGATGGCCAAGGTCATTACCTGTCATTTAGATTATTACACAAGTTTGTAATGCTAAATAGATCAGGAACCCTGATCTAAGAAGATGATCACAAGGAGCCAAAAATACTAAAGAGACTCTTCCCCAAACCTTGTAGCATTTCAGTTATGTTACAAGTCATAATCAAATGTTGCTCTTCATGTAGGGCTGAAGTCAGCCTTCATTCAATAGCAGGCAATGACTGGGGATTCAGGAGAGATAATTTACAATATAAGGCCCTAAGACCTCTCAATGGCATAAATGGAATCCTTATGCTATGATACAGCCTTTAAGCAGGTACTGTGTTGAAAAGGACAGTCAACTAGAAGAATGGTGTAGGAGGCTGGTCATTGGCTCCCAGTCTTAACCCATAGGAGACTATTCTTGGTCAAGTCACCTGACCACACCTAATGAGAAAAATGAGATGATCATGGTGGGTTACTGTGTTAGTCATCTTTATGTCACTGTGACAAAATACCTGAGAAAAACAACTTACAAGGGGAAAGATTTATTTTGGCTCAGGGTTTCAGAGATTTCAGTCCATAGTCTTCACATCATTGTTGTGGGCTTGCGGTCAGGCAGAACATCATAGTGAAAGAAGAGGGCAGAGGGAAGCTGGTCACCTCACGGCAACCTGGAAACAGAGGGAGAAAGAAAGGGAATGGGACAAGATACATCCCTAAGGGCATGCCATTAAAGACCCATTCCCTCCAACTATGTTCCAACTCCTACAGCTTCCATTTAGCTGTGAATCTATTAATGATTAGAGTTCTCATGATCCAGTCACTTCCTGAAATCCTCGCCTCTGAACATTTCTGCATTGAAGACCAAGCCTTCAACACATGAAACTTTGGGGGATATTCTAGAACCAGCCCCAAACTTTGTTACATAAAATTTTCTTCTTGTTCTAGACTCCATAATGCTACCAGAAACAGTACTCTCCCCTCAAAGAATAGAAGATAAGCTAACATTACACCTCAAGTGCAGATCTAAATGGAACCACAAAAATTCAGTGATGGACCACAGATAGAAAAATCCAATTTTAAGGGGGTGGGAGAAGAAAAAAAAACTCTTACTAATCTAATAATCCATACATTAATTCCATAAAAAACTAGCACAACACACTATATTCCTCTGAGTGCATAATTAAGTTTTAGCAAACAGATAAAGGCCATTAGAATGACTGAAAGTAAGGGCTATGATTCTCCATTCAAGGTGTTCTTATTTCTTTTGAAAGTTCAGAATCAACAAATTAGATAAGCCTGGGCAGGCTGTGATTCACTGGCAGTCAGCCCAAACCACCATTTGTCCTAGGAGTCCTAGAGTCGAGGCATAATCATATGAAGTGTGTGCCCACTAGGTCTTCAGAGTTGTGACTGCATTCATCTTTAGCTGACCCCATCTTTAGTATTTACTATTTCTAAAAGTCCATCCATCTAATTTCATGGTTCCCAAAATGCGTGCCAAGGCACCATGGAACACTGCTGCGAATTCACAGGGCCTATGGATGATTTATATGTTCAAGGGCCTCACATCCTCATTTCCTAAACATCCCATGAACTGCTAGCAAGGAATTTTGTGGTTCCAACATTAGGTCTTCCTATAACCTTTTCAATGGCATCACATCATATCTTAAGAAAGGAAGGTTTTGATGATAGCTCTTAGAAAAACCAAGTAAAACACACACATACACACACACACAAATTCATTGTGAAATAAGAAACAAAAGAAGCAGCAACCCAATGTTTTGAGAAGTTGTGAGGTGATTACTACATACCCATATTCTATGATGTAGTGATTGTGATTAAGAATAAAATAGAAATATGATTTCATCTTTCAATTTCTTTGCATTATTTTTTCAATGTTATATTAGGACATGACTATTTATTGTTTAAACCTACCTACTTAATAAATAGCATGTTAAGTATTTCTTTTGATCTAACACACAAAAATATCACTGAGACACCAAGATTGTTTTTTTTTTAAAAAAAGTATGAGAACCACTGGTTTAGACTCAAGGGTAATTCAAAACTTGAATAGAAAAGCCATAGGTTCTAAATTTTAGGACACATATTTGTTCTTCAATTATATAATAGGAGGATGAGGGAAAAGAGAAGAGAAGGAGGAGGAAGAAAGAGGAGAGATAGTGATAGTGATGGTGATGGTCCATTAATGACCATCATTATTTTTTAATACTGGTATTTACTAAGTACCAGATTTTACACTAAGTACTTTCACTTAATCTCTTTCAATCCCACGGCTGTGTGCTCTTATACTTAGTGAATTTCCTGTTCTGGTTAGCAAACAGCTGTTATTCCAGTCCCCTAAGGACTTCCCAAGGGCTCCCCAACAACTCCAGCAGTCCTGGTCTTCCCCCCCACACACACACCCAGGACTTATGCATACTAGAACAACTAAAGCAGCAGGATCCTGCTGCAGTCCTATGCTCGGCTTGTCTTATGATGCTCAGGGCTGGGCCTTTTGGTTGTTGCATATCTTGCATTCACTTGTGTTACTACTTTTGTGAAGATATTCTTTTTTATTCTGAAGTTTAGATGTCAATTTGATTCTAGTTCTATAAAGACTCCCAAGCCCATGATCTTAACCATCATATGTCTAAGCCCAGTCTATTTAGAACCATCCACATTTCTAATACATGCTTCGTCCAATAGTTCAGTGCCTGGAAACTACTTTGGACCTGCAGTCAATTCATATACCAGTAGATTTGAGCACCAGTTTTAAACATGAGGGGTTCTTTCTACTGAAGTTCTTAATTAGCTACCATCAACTTCCCAATTTGTGAGTACACACTCCAATATTTTATAGATGAATTTTAAAAAATCATGTAGCCATGCCTATAATCCCAGTGACTTGGGAGGCTGAGGCAGGAGGATGGCACATTCAAGGACAACCTCAGCAACTTAGTGAGATCCTGTCTCAAATTAAAAATAAAAAGGACTAGGGATGTATCTCAGTGGTAAAGTGTCCCTGGGTTCAATCCACAATACAAAAAAAAAAGTATATATTCTGCAAGAAGCAAACTGCAGTAGTTTAAAAAACACAGTCTCTTGCTTTTCAATAGCAAATGGAATCATCTTAGCAGCAGGCTGTATCTAAAGGAGCAGTTCCTGTAGTCTGCTATATGTTTCTTAAGTGCTCCTGATGGAATGGCTCTTTCCTGGTCCCAGAACACTCACTCTCTCAGGGCACTCTCAATATTACTAAGAGAAACCTAAGAATTTCTGATTTGAGATATGATTGTAGCTTCTCCACAAGATTGCATATCTGCTAATAGCAAAACACATTCAAAACTGTCGCTTCTTTCAGAATGAACACGACCTCTCCAGTCCAACCAGGTTGATGGGATGAATTGTCAACAGCAGTCTATATCTTAAATAAAAAGAGGGGGAAATCCCTGCCTCAACCATACAGTCCTATGTCTTTCAAGTACAAAACAGATTTACTTGATTCTTTATAATTTCATCAGAATGGACCACAAGTATCCTCCCTGAATAATCTCACGGGAGTCTTAATGAAACAAAGGCAACCGACCACCTCTTCGTCTTAGGGGAAGGTCCTCACTCTCTCTCGTACTTGTTCTCTCCTCTCCTGAAATCATGCTTCCACTCTCTTGAGGAACATGAATCATGATTATTCAGTAAAATTGAAGTGCTCACAAAATGATCACAGTAAAACAAGCAGTATCCAGCTCGATTTTGTGTGAACAAGCTACTCTCTGGACATAAATGCCCTTCACTTTTCCAGGCACTATTAAGTAAATTTCCTCTTTCAGTGTTCTAATCAGCATCCTAGAAGGACAAATTCATCTCCTATCCGTAATGATTTGCTCCCACCGAATAATTTAATTACTCCAGCTCACCAAAGGTTCAGGTCCACTGTAATTAGAATACCATAAACTTCAACTGGGTATAACAAGGACAGTCATTTGTGTCTTTACTCTGACCTATTTTTACAAGTTCTTAAAAGAAAGTTTTCAAAACACTAAGAGCAAGACATTTAGATAGAATGGATCTCCTGAATGCAATCAGAGAAGACTTACTGGGCTGAGCAAATCAGAGGGTGAATCAATTGTTGACATAAAATTCAGTGTCTAAGGCTAGGAATGAATTGATACTTTCATTTAGGTAAACTATAACACAAGTATGAATTAGGCTTAAAATAAAATAGTCAAGTGATCAATTTTAGAGCTAATAGGCACTATGCCCCAGCTTCCTCTATTCAAAGTTCCAATAAATTAGGTTGAAAAATGTAATCAAAGTCCCATGACTAGTTAATGGCAAAGCCAAATGAGGATCAAAGTTTCTTATATCTTAGTTTCCCATCATTTCCCATATAACATATATAGCACCACCAATCATCCAAAAAGGGCTATACTTTTTCTTTGTAACTTTACCCTTTGTGTATTCTTTGAATACAAATACAAAGAACCAAATACAAATACCCAATTTCACTCAAAATCAAGTTACTAAACATTTTCCTTGGGCAAGATATGTAAGACACTTAAAAGGCATAGTAAAGTTGACCAACATGTGTCAAGAAACCTACAATTTAAGAGGAATCTAATTGAATAGAATTATACTGTTCTATTTGAGAACAGATATTCTGGATTATTCTAGGTTATTCTCTACATTTTTTAGCACGTTTTTAAAACAGAAATTGATTCTTTTTGCGATTTGACAGCTTTCAGCAGTCTATAATCCTTCCTGATATGTAACATTTTGGGATAGATCCTGTGCTTAAAAGTAGGCATTCTTCTTTTCCCTTGCAAATTTGGAAGTCAATTTACAGGAGCCACACCTGAATGAATTCCTAATGGCCTATTTTAACTATTGTGAATTTGTCTTAACTAGTGTGATTAACCTGACCCAGAAAAAAAAAATCTTTTTTTCTTATATAGAGCAGTTACTTTAAGGAGAAATCCTCTCCAGTCACAGGGAAGAAAGAGTAGGGAGGATGCACCAAAGGCACCTAGAAACTGCAGAAGTAGACCACCCCATTTTAATGCATTCTCAATAACTGTGTACACTCCCTTCAAAGGAAGCCTGCAAAAGGGTTTCTAAGTGTAGATGTGAAATAAAGAGCTTCCACGGATGATAAAGCCCCCCACGCCACCATCCATCTTTCTTCTTCTCATTTATAGATAGAAAACTGCACTAGGAAGACAACAGGCAAAACTATCAGAAGTCAAGGAAGGAGTATGTGTACTTTTAATTCCATCATTAGCTGACTTTAAATCAGGAGCAGAAGTCCAATGACCCACACAATTTATATCACATGTCCTAGGTCTACTAGAAGCCAAAGAAGAACAGAATTGAGGACGATTATATTTATGCTGAGTCCTTCAGAGCAGAGTGTTTAGATATTGAAGTTTAAAGAAGGTGAAAATCAAGAGCATACCAGGTGAGAAGCACCATAAAAATCAAATGGGCTGCAGAAGTTCAGGACGGAGCTGCTGAGCCCCCTTATTCATGACCTTCAAATGATGTGTCAAGACATATTTGTGCATTTGGGACTTATAGTCCAACAACTCTGCGACTCCATGTGTGGCCTAAAAACATCTGGCATGAAATTGCAACTGCTCGGGACCAGATTGTCTAATGTCGAGTAGCACAGTCAGTGTCTCAAATTAGGCCAGGACCAATGTCACAATGGTGCTTTATCTTCTGTGCAACTCACTCTGTTGCAGCTGTTTTTCCTTTCCACCTAGATTCCTAATGCCAGGACTGCTTCTGGAAGAGCCAGTCCCATCCTGCTCATACAAAACAGAAGACTGGGAGTCAAATGTTCAATCACACAGTGTACATTTATTGAGCACCTGAAATCAGGAGGCATAGTGCAGGGCACTACGGAATAAAAGAGACCCATGCCAGCTTTTTTGCCACTCGCAGGATTCCAGGGCACATCTATTTCCAAATACCCTGTTTCTTTGTCAGATAGCATGTTCTGACTTTTATAACGTAGGATTACTACACAGTTCCTTTTTCTCTTTTCTTTCTTTCTTTCTTTTTTTTTGGGGGGTGGGGGGGGCTCATGTTAGTTATACACAACGTGAGGATTAATTCCGACATAATTAAAAATGCATAGAATATAATATGCTCCAATTTAGTCCCCAGTCTCCAGTTTACCCTTACCCTCCTCTTCTACCCTCACTAATAATTCTTAAAGAACTAGGAAAACAGGTTTTTTTTTTCTGATTTTAGTATATAACATTGAGGACATAGAGAACTGAAGTAAGAGAGGAATCTGGTACTTTTTTGCGGGGAGGGGAGGTACCAGGAATTGAACTCAGGGGCTCTTGAACACGGAGCCCCATCCCCAGCCCTATTTTGTATTTAGAGACAGGGTCTCACTAAGTTGCTTAGTGCCTTGCTTTTTGCTGAGGCTGGCTTTGAACTTGTGATCCTCCTCTCTTAGCCTCCCAAGCCCCTGGGATTATAGGCGGGCACCACCACACCTGGAGGAATCCTGGTACTTTTAAAGATAAAGTAACATAGAATGTAAAGGCCTTAGTAATAAAAGGCAACTAAGAGTCATGACATCTCAGATGACATGAAATAAACTTATTTTGGGCTCATGTTAGTTATACACAACATGAGGATATTTACTAAATAAAGTAGTAAACTTGTAATAGGGCCACCTCATTGCCCAACTATGGGGATGCTGCTCACATCATAGTCTAAATTAGTGACACCAGAAGTTGTGCTATATACCCATGTGCAGGCTCTATGCAGAAGCTCTGCATGAATGCAGAGAATATATCATGAAATATCGGTCACATTCACACCTACCCTATCCCAGCTGCATCTAATGTTCATGAAGCTTGTGTCTCACTTTCTACTCCTGGGCCAGACCCTAATAAAATGTAGGATATGAGCCTCCTTCCCCTTATTGCCTACATCATAAGATCAATTTACCTTTAATAAGAAGGCTCAGCACTGTGGGAACCCTGCAGTGCTGAATACTTTACTAAGTACCTCCCTTTTGTTATTATATGTAATCCTCAGAACAACTTTATAATTCTTGCTATTAAGGTACCCATTTTATAAAGAGGGGATTTGTCTAAGCTGGCATAGCTAGTAGGCAAAACCTGAACTCAAAACCAGGTCAGCCTGATCTGAAGTCTGGGTTCTTCACCCTGACCTATGCTGCCACCTGTTTCTTATGCCTTCGGTGACTTGATCATTTGTAAACAGTTATTGGGTATCTTCTATGTGTCAGCCACAGCCTCACAGTAAATAAGAAAAAAAGACTTAAATCAAATGGGGAGGACATTTATTCAGTAATCAAGTATATTTTTTCAAAAGAAAAAGATAATTTCAAATAGTAGTAAGCTCTATAAACAGAGTAAAATCAGGTACTAAAATACCAAGTAACTCACTTCCTTAAAAAAGGTAGTCCACAAAACACAATGGTTAAGAGCTGAGTGAAAAGAGCCAGCCATGTGCAAATCAGGCAGGATTTATTCAAAAAGTTAAAGGCCATGAAAAAGGAACAACTTTGGCATGTTTGGGACAAACCAAGAAGCCCATGAGGACAGAACGTGAGCACTGGAAAGGGTAGAAAGAGATTAGGTCAGTGAATTGGGTTCTGTGGGTGTTTTTCTGAATACAATGGCAAGTTATTGGAAGGGTTTAAGTCACAGATTAATATGCTGTGACTCATTAAATATTTAAAAAGGCACCTGGTCTCAGTGTGGAGTGAACACCATAGGTGCACAAGAGTGATAACAAAGAAGCAATTAGGAAAATGTCGCAAAACCAAAAGTAAGAGAATGAAGATTCAGCTAAGGACATAAGGTGAGGGTGAAAGAGTAGTCCAATTTCAGTGGCATAATTGTCAAAAGTTGGGGATGGGGATGGGACTATAGCTTAGTAGCAGAGAGCTTGCCTAGCACGTGTAAGGCACTAGGTTCGATCCTTAGCAACACATAAAAATAAATGAATAAAATAAAGGCAGTCTGTCCATCTACAATTATAAAATTTTTTTAAAAATACTTGGAGATGGGCCAACAAGGTGGTGCATACCTGTGATCCCAGCAATGAAGTAGACTACTATAAAAGAACAGCAAGCTCAAGGCCAGCCTCAGAAACTTAGCCAGATACTGTCTCAAAATAAAATAAAAAAGGCTGTGGATGTAACCCCTGGGTTCCATCCCCAGGACCACATTAGAAAGAAAAAGAAAAAAGTTGGAGATGTGGAATGTGAAGAGAAAAGAGGAATTAAGAAAGCCTGTATGGTTTTGCCCTGAGCAATCAGGTGTAGATAGTGACTTTTGCTAAGTGAGAGAAGAGTAAAGGAGTGTCAGGTTTGGGTAGATGTTTGTAAAACCAATGATTTGGTTTTCATTATGTTGGGTGAGATGTAAGAGATTTTAATATCTGGTCATCAATGTATAGATTTGGAAATCATAAATTGAAAATTGATCAATGTCTTCAGTGGCCATGGAACTAGATGAATTCCTTTAGTGACTGTGGACAAAAGTGAAATAGAGAAGAAGATTGGGGATAAGACTGTAGAGGGTGCCACCATTGAGAATAAGAGCCAGAGGACACAGGAGAAGCACCAAAGGACAGCAGAAAACCCAAGGGAGCCTTTGAGAGACCTTTTCCTTATCTTCAATATGGAAGGGAAAAATACCAGTCTTGACCACCAACCCCCAGGAGAATCACAAGGTCAAATGAGACTGGATAAGAGGGAGGGACTTAAACCTAAAAAAGGGCAACATATTTATAAAATAATGTATTTTCTAATTAGCTCATCTCTACAGTGTACTGACTTCATGGATTTGAGCAAGTTACTTTTCCTCTGATCCAAAGTTTTCACATCTATAAATGATCCTGGGCTCCTAGCATCTTTTTCTATAAATCAAATAAAATAATATGTTAAGCACTTAAGTTGATTAGCTTCAAGTAAATGTTTAAAACACAGAGATTGGGAGATGCCTGGTTGGCATTGTGGTCTGGTAAGAAGAGCCTGGACTTTGGCTTCACAGGGACCCGATTTTAAATCCCAGCTCTGTCAATTCATTGGTAGTGCATCATTTAGAAAGTTATTGAACCTCTCTGAGTCTAGTATCGCGTCTGGAATATAGGAGACATAATAGCTACCACTTGTGGCATAGCGAAGATTAAAATGACAGACGCAGAGTATCTGATATATAGGAAACACTTAATCATGTTTAGTTTTTATTATATTTATAATAATTATTACTGCCTAAGCCACAGAGCTAGGACATGACACAACTCAGAGATCAGGTCCCAAATTCCAGTGTTTAGATTCTACATTCAGTGTTCTTTCCACCAGATCTTGTTACTCAATAGCATTCTCCAAGCTGCCTATTTATCCCCTTTAAAAAGATAAATAAATTTTTCCCTAGAATTTTAGCATCCCGCTACCATAAGTCCACAATCATTAACCCCTCTGATCTAATGCTTTTGCAATACCTTGGTGCTCAAAACAGTTGTCTTTTGAGGAAAACAGACAACCTCCCAGCTTCTCCACCAGGATTGTGAAGGTGGCTAACAAAACTATTTTCTTTGAGGTTCCAGTGTAGCTAGCTTAGTGGGAATGAGAGAGCTGAATTTCCACATTTACCCAGAAAGAAGCTCTGACTTCCTATGCATTCAACTTGTGTTTTAAGAAAAAAAAATTATAAATTAAACAAGAGTCCTCAGATTCAAACTTAACTTGCATATTTAACTCATCTGCTTTGACATTAACTATTGGTGAGAAAATAATGGTTATCATGAACAAATATTATAATTATCTCCAGTAAAAATTCTTTGAGATTTTCAGATGAAAGGTGCTTATAGTACAGGCTATGATTCTTCTATGATTAGCTATCCCCTAGCCCAACAGCACTTAGTAAAATGTGTGAATAACCTTACTAACTGTGGATATTGTATTTTATATTTACATTTTCAAGGTTTTATTGCTGTGCGAATATTATTCAAATAGTTTTCTCTAGCCAAGTTCTGTGTGTTTACTTTGAATAACAGACCTTCACTGGAAACAAATACTATTAAAATGGCTCCCACACAAGGAAATAAAAAGAACTGAGATGAAGTTGACTGGTTACACACATATACACTGAGCGTGAAATGAAACATGAGGAAGAAATATAAAGCTTTTGAAGGAGATAAGCTAGAGTTTGAGCGGAAGATGTAATAAAGCAAGGAATCAGAAACAAATTCTCTGTGAATTAAGCGAGGCTGCATTTATGCTCTTGCTCGAGCCTAAATCCCTCTGGTAGGCTCTATGAATGATTCCCAAAGACGTAATTTTTACCCTTAAGGAGTTTGCAGGCTAGCCTAGAAAGCCAGATTCTGTGCGCACGCGTGTGTACACACACACACACACACACACAGAAGCAAAGCTTACAATGCAATACAGAAAAATGTACAGATTATACAGAAAAAAAAAACAATTTAGTTTAGGATTAGCTCTACAATAGAGTACAGAAGCAATCCACACCTATAAATGGCTGCATAAGTACTTGGTCTGGAGTGTGTGTCTCCACTTTTGACTTACTTGTTCTTTCAAGTTAATTTACAGTTCTATAGGATAGCCAAAACTATGTCTGCGTGAAGCACTCGGAGCAATGTAACGTCAACATTCTATCTACTGGATTCTTCATTCTGTCACCCTGATCTATCTATCCATCTATCAGAGAAGGAGGAGGAAAAGCCAGTTCCCAGAGGTGTTGGGGCTTATGAGAAAGGTGTTCCTTTGGAAACCCAATATCTCACGGGAGATACCAGAATTTTAGAATCAAATTGTTTAACAACTAATTTATGTGACTACCAAGCCTCCTGAGGCAATGCACCCCACTGATGAGGCAATGCACCCCACTCCTGAAAGCATCGAGCAGCTGAGAACACAGGAGCGGCTCTGGGTCTGTCAGTGAAGAACCAGGTCAACTCATGAGCTTCTGGATTCTCTGTGACCCACTAACAGCGGGACTGAGAATGACTAGTTTCTTTGGTCTTCAACACAAAGTCTCGCAAGGGGATTCCATAGACATTCAAGGATTTCTAGGGCACCAGATTTCCTCTATAGAGAAACTTTAGTTCCCAACGCCCGGACAGATCATCTACATCCCTGTATGAAATCCCTTTCCCCTCTGTCAAAGTTCTGTGTAATCGTTGACGTCCAGTACAAGTCCCAACACCTCTGGGAACTAGCTCTTCCTCCTTCTTCTCCAATTTCCAATAACATTTCCAGTGTCATATGAATTGATCTTCCTATTTATTATTCAATATTTTAACTTAAATACTCCTTGAATCTGCCTCATTCCTTTATATGGGATGCTACCCTTTTCTAAAATGTGGGCTGTCTCTCATACTCTTCAGAATCTAGCAGACTCCTTTGCATTGCATCTTTTAATTCCTTCTTGGTACCTTCTTAACTGAATAGTTATTGAATTGGAGTGGGGTTGTCACATGCTGGATCTTTAGTAGGTTGCCAAGGAAGTTTCTAGCATCAGACCCAGGACTAATGATAGTGCAAATGCCAAGTTTCTCAAGCAGCAGCAACCCTGATAGAAGACACCCCACAGACCACAATGGAAGATGCCGACCATCTGCTCAACAAATACCACTGTCTCCTAAGTGCCCAAGCTAGGTATTAGGGATATGATATGCTATAAGCTCTTCCCTCCAAAATACTGGTTCTTGCAGATGCTCTTATTCTAATTTCTAAAGTCAGTGGGTTGTATTGTGAAGTCAGTGGAATGAATCAAATGGGGTGGTTACAAAGTAGTCAGAAAAGCACAACACTGAAACATCCTAGGGCCCATTTATAACATTAGGGCAATATTGCCTGGCCACCAAAATTAGTAAAATATTTCTGATGTTTCTCTAGTTAGGTAGATACTTCTGTACCTAAGACATTTATTATTTCAAAGGAACAAATGAAAACTGATAGGCATCAAAGACAGCCCAGTCTATCCTGCTGCTACACTTACTTGTTAATATGCTTCAAGGAAGACTCATATTTGGTATGGGAGCTTGCTTTATATGTCATCTAAGACAAGACATCATTTTTAATTAACGAAACTTCCCAATGCATTCATATATCAGGCAAAATTTGTCCATTTATAAATTTTGTTCAAAAACAATCCAGTTCTGTTGAACTTTGTGTGACATTAGAAAACTCTTAAGTTCTGGGTGCCTCTGGGATATACCCTGAGTAAATGTTCCTCTTCATGACTAGAAATTTGCAACAGATTTACACTTTAATCCAGAAACTTCTGATGATTTCTTTTGATTTGGCTTTAGCCAGGAAAAAAAAAATCTCCTTAAGCAACATGATATGTTTCAGTTGGAACTCAAACACTTGGGATGCAAATAAACTCTGAGCTCAACAAAAGATTCCCAAACTCCTTGTTAACTGGGTTCTATGCTTGTACCCTGATGTCTCCTATTATCTCTGTGATAAACCCAGTCCCATGAATCAAATGCTATACACATATGAAATGCCATGTAAAAAAATAGTGAAAAATATCACTTAACTACATGAATAATTTTGTTTATAATTTAATCCTATCCATTATAGAAAAATATAAAGACACTACATTTTTGGGGTGGGCGAGTGAATCTGTAAAATAGAAGACGGATTAACCATTCTTCCTCTAGAATGATTTAGTGTATAAACTTATATTCCACTGGACCCAGATAGGCATGGACATTATTGTTGGCTAATACGGGATTATTCCTTAATCTGAGAGTCTTACAACACACAAAATCAAAATAGGTGTCAGAGAGAAAAGATGAGTGGTTAAACTAAGTTCCTTTTTAAGACAGAAATGAGAGTCAGAGTTGAGTTCATTTGCGTCTGCCTTTCTTAGGAGGTGTGTAACCCACTAAGGGTACAATATTTTTATTCTATTTGGTTTTTATTCTGTAATTAAGTTATATGCTGTGCCAGGTCCTTTGCTAATACAGGAGATACAAAGATGAATAAGACATGACTCCGCCCTTGAGTTTTACATTTGTAAAACTAGCCAAATATGAACACACACACACACACACAAAGACAAAGCTTTGACAGTTAGCCTGAGTCTGCTCCCCAGGCCCAGGAGCAGCTAGGCCCCTACAGCCGGGGTCCTAAGCCCACTTCCAGGGTCAGGCCAACCTACCTACTACCCTTACCTTCTCTGACTGGATACAAAAGTGACTGAACACTTCATGGTTGGCTATCAATCCTCCTGGGCCAGAGTCACAATTTACCTTTAATGCTAAGTGAAGGAATGTCAAAGACCAGCTCAGATCTTGACAAATACAGTTCACGTGAATCCTCACAATAATCCAGCAGAGCATCATTAAATCCATTTTCTAGAAGTAGAAACTGAGAATCTGAGAGTTACGTAATATTTTTCCAAACTCTACAGCCAAGTAAATGACAGAACAAGAATTTGGATGTAGGCTTACCGACCCCAAAAGTATTCTCCCAAAACTCATAGTCTGATTCTAAAGCCTAGCCCTGGGCTTCACTGCTTACTTCCAGTTCTCAGTGAGGCTAACCCCTCCCTTTCTACAACCTCACCTTCTAAGGATCAGTATTCCAGATTCCCCCAAACAGTCAACAATCCATCCCATCCATCTCCTCCAGTCACCATAACGAACTATGCATGTGTATGTACATATGTAGTGTATTAGCCTTTCATCGCTATAACAAAATACCTAAGGCAGTTAACCTTATAAAAAGAAAAGATATATTTAGATTTAGCTCACAGCCTTGGAGGTTCAAGGGCATTTAGTAGGCATCAGCTAGGTTCTGGTGAGATATTATCTCCTGCTCCCTTTCAGCTGTGTCATACCATGGAAGAGATGCTTGTGTATAGAAGAACTTACATTGCCAAACAGAGAAACTAAAGTACCACTGTTCCTTCCAAGGGCATGTGACCTAAGGAACTAAGGACCTTCATCTTACAATAGTGCTTCCCTGAGAACCGAGCCTCCCATCACAATAGAATTTTGGCGGGGTGGGGTGGGAGGGGTGGGGGGTGCGCAGGCACTCAAAACACCTAAACCATAGTATACATCCCTACCCCTGGAAGCCATCTGGCCTCCACAAAGATCCCAGGCTTCCATCCCCCTAAACAAGAAATCCAGTTCTAAATCCCAGCTTCATTCCAATTGTCCATGGTTGATCAATCATAGTCATTCAGTTTTAAAGGGACACAGCTTTTAAGATAGCACCAATATCCTTTTTTCATTGTGGTTTAAGAATCAAGAGCACAGAAGTGGTTTACTCTGTGCTTAAAAAGGGCCCCAAAGTAGCAACTATAATCTCTGACACATGACTTTTTTCTAAGCACAAAGCCAGCTTTGAGATTTTGCCCAGTATCTTGACCTCTCATAGCATACCATGTGTGGCAGTACATGCATTCCCTTATTGTTTTGATTTAAATGCCATCTTCCATTTAGAGGCAAATATAACTGTTTCAGTATATTCAGTTCTTCCTTCTTCCTTCCCTCCCTCACACCCATTGCCCAAAATCAACCAACAGTGCCACATCATAAAACAAAGAAATTAATTTAATTTAATTAATTAATTAAAATTAATCCATGGTCTAAAATAATTCTGACTTGAACCAGGTATAGTGGTGCCTGCCTATAGTTCCAACTGAGGCAGGAGGACCCCCAAGCCCAGGAGTTCAAAACCAGCCTGGACAACATAGCCAGATCTCATCTCAAATAATAATAATAATAGTAATAATAATAATAATAATAATAATAATAACAATTAATACATAATTCTGACTTGGCTTATTGGTCTCACATTCACTGAATGTGCCTCATAGGATTTAGGTAGATCTACCATAATTTCCTATATTGTTCGAATACATGTAGCTACTTTTATTTGAAGATATTCTGAGAACTTTGTTGACATAAGCATATATTATTTCCTTTTTCATCAGAAAAACCAAATGCCCAGAGAGGTTAAGACATCAGCAAAGAGAAACAGGGTGATGCACCAGAAGTCCTGCTAGGAGACCCCCAGGAGTCTCATTTCTAAGGCAATGTCCTGTCCACATGACCACTCTGCCCTTAGGTAAGATGTCACCACTCATTAAGATAGAGCATGATCATTAAAAAGACTTTGGCTTTCTAACATTAACTACCTTTGTGCATCACAGGTCTAACACTTCACAAAAGCTCAGAAGTGAATTAGACATTTTATTTAAATGCTACTTAACTAAAAGTTTAAAAGTATAATTTTCTATTGCAGAAAAAGAACCAGAGAGACTAATTTGGTGGAGTTGTTAAATTTTATAAAGCTTGAGTCTCAATTTTCAAAAAATATTGTACATTTATTTATTGAAGTGAATGAAACATTTGCTATAAAACTATTCAACGGAAAGTTTTTTAACAAAGCATAATTTACTTTTCATTTACAGAACAATGGAAAGTAGAAAGAAATCTCCTCCAAGGTATTAGAATCATGTACAGTTTTATATTTGACTAAAAAATTATTTCCCCAGCCTGTTTTCTCAACACTAAGGATATGCAGAAAAGTATCGCTTGCATTCATCATGAAAATTACAGAAAAATGACTGAAACTACCGAGAACATTATTAAATAAAACATATACTTATTATCTGTCTTTTTGTCTCTGTCTTTTATTCTGTGGTTTACAGAACATTGACTCTTTCTTACTAGTCCTCCTACTCAGAAATTAAATTTCAATCTACTCCCAAATGTAGGAAGTCAAAGAACTCCCCTAAAACTTCTTCTGGGGCATTTGAGGGTGAAATCCACACCCCTGCTATAGATCCAGGCTCTCAACTGCCTTCTGGGAATGTACCCTTCAATTTAAGTGTGGCAAATGGGGCAATGGGAGGCCTTCTCTTCCCCCAGCAGATGGTGAGCAGAATCAGAGGCTCTTTGTTCCAGGTGCATTGAGTTTCAAAATGAGGATGGGCCCATTTCTCCTTATCTGATTATGCATGTGCACAGCTTTGCAACCCAGGAGGCCAAGACAATGAATATGTACCGTGATACATTCAATGTGATAATATGGAGTTACAGAAAAAAAAAAAAAAAACTAAAAATCAAGTCATATCCTCTTCACCACCCACTATTCATATTCAGATCCAGAACTAGTGAGCTGAGCTTGGCCACCCTAGGCATTTGCCACTATATATTTCAGGAAATACCATCAATGTCCCCAGTCACCTTGTCCAATGCAAGTGCAAATGTTTAAGAGCATGCAAAAGAAGTCTTAGAATCAAGGATGTAACTGATAAAAATAAAATCTTTGGGGGAAGAGTACAATAGGACAGACATTATAAACGTGTGTGTGTGTGTGTGTGTGCATGTATGTGAATTTGTCTGTTCTGTGACATATAATAATGTCCCCATAAGGTTATGGGCAGCCATGAAAGCTGCTGGCTTGAAAGAACACAGACTTCCAATGTGGACCCGAAGTGTTTTCCCATTACCACCACCCACTGGGTGGGACCCAAGCATTGGACCCAAGCAGCCCCAGTGGGTGGTGGTAACGGGAAACAGGATGGGGCCAGTTCCTAGGAAACAACAGACTTAGAGGAAACTGGGTGAACTGTTCAGGGAGTTTCAGTCACAGACAAGAGATGAAGGCTTTCACAGGAGAGTGGGGTTCCATTAGAATACTATCTATACTTCTTAAGCAAGGACAGTATTTTATTCATGGTTGTTTTCCCATACAGTAGGCATACAATGGGCATACAGTAAATGTTTCCCAATAGATAAATAAATGAAAATAAGGCAATGAGAAGAGGCTTAGGAGTTAGGATCAGGGAGGTCCAACTGCAGTTAGCAGGGTCCCAGGCCAAGCGTACTCCCAATCAGAATTTTCTGGTGGCAAGAAACTGATGAACAAACAGGGAGAGAGAGGCACAAGATGGAAGTCAGTTATTGCAAGTGGAATACGTGGACTTAAAGCAGCAGAAAACTCAGATCCTGCAATCAGCATCCACTGTCAGAGGAAACCAGCTGTCTGACTCTTGGAAGGATTATTTTTTTTTAAGATAGGGAAACTGTCATTTATGCAAGTAATCAGATAAGCAATTTTTGTTTAGTATTAAAAATAAAATGATAAATCATCCTGAATAAAGAATATGTAATTCAAAAAGAGAAGGCTCATTGAAGACATGAGGTCTTTCTTCCTATACCTGAAGAATTGTCATGTGGAAGAGAAACTAATCTTGTTCTATGATAAACTCAAGAAGCATTAGGACCATTGGGATGTAAGTTCTGTCTTAAGATGTGTATCAATATCTGCTTCAATATGAGAGATAAATTACTAACACCAGCTATCCATAGAAAAAAAATAGCTATCTTGACAGATTGACTCAAACACAGAAAGCACACATGGACTACTCCAATCAGGAGAAGATACAGGCTCCTGTTGGGTCAAGATCTGGAGAAACTGACTATGACATTTAGGACTAAAAATTAAAGAGTCCAAAGTGCCAACTCAGTCCGAGGAAGAGTGAGCACTGCAGCAGGAATATAAAACAGGCAAGATCCCTAAGACAGGTCATGTGACTAGTCACTGGTAACAGGACTTTAATCAACGGCAGATGGCAGAAAGTGAGGTGAGATCTGTCCCTACGTGAGCTTGAGAGTGACTGGCTGCTATCTGAAGCAAGATTCTAAAGGGATAGCATCGACCAATGGTCATCATGAAAATGGTATAAGACAAGGCCTGTATACTTACTGCATCATGTTACTGCTAATTTAACTGTTACTAGCTGCATTGTTTGAAGTCCTAATGTTCTAAGAGAGTACCTCAATAGAAATGCTCATCTCTCTGACCCACTGCAGGATCCACTTGGTCTTGCTGCCACCCAGGATCACACTTACTGGTAGAAGTCCTCTCAATAAATTGAACCCTGTACAATCCTGGATCTTTCTGCCTCTTTCTTTGGTCTCATGGTAGTTTGGAGCCAGTTCTCATACACCAGCACCAGGTTGTCTAAGAACATTGCTTTTGTTGTTGCTGTTAACACAATAAATTTGTATTTTATACTGATGTTCATATAGTTCACTGAGGGTGTTTTTATTGATGAATAGTTTTCTAGTTTCAGGAAAAGCAATGTTTTTTCATTACAGACTATAACCTTACAGTTTATTAGCCACAGTATTTTATTATGTCAAGTATAGAAACCTTATTTCCATTTAATTCCCTTTATATACTCTACTTTTTAAATATAAATTTCTTAAGTATTTTATCTAAATATATGAAGCACCACATCAAAAGTTACAATGATTTTTGCTTCAATCATCAAATATAATTTAAGAAAACTATGAGAACTGTCCACTATATTTACTCCAATCTTTAACAGTTCTAATATTCTTTTCTTCCTTGAGTTCCAAACCTTCTTTTGCTTTCATTTCTTTTTTTTTTGTTTAGAAAACTTCCATTAGCAATTTTTAAGAAGTAGTTTTGCTAGTGAAAAATCATTTCAATTACTTTTCCTTTGGGAAAGTATTGATGTCCTTTTTGTTCCTGAAGGATATTTTAGCTGGATATTAAATTCTGACTTTTTTTTTTCTTTCAGCACTTGAAATATTTTATGTCACTTCAATCTATCCTTTTTTTGTTTCAAATGAGAAAATTTCTAGCATTTGAATTACCATTGTCTTTCTGTCTTGGCTTCTTTTAAGATTTTTCCTTGTATTTAACTTTCAAAAGCTTAGCTAAAAAGTTCATGGTATTGATTCCTTTGGGTTTATCTCATTTAGGATTTACTCAGCTTCTTGAATATATAGGTGTATGTCTTCCATAAAATTTAGGAAGTTCTTATACATTATATCTTCAAATATCTTTCCAGTCCTAACCTCTCCAGATCCCCAACCCCCGGTCTATTTTCTTGCCATTGTTCAGAGCATGTAACCTCTAGTGCTCAATCTTCAGGTTCACTGATTCTATTCTCCATCACCTACACTCTAATACTGAGTCCTTCCATTTTGCTTTTAATGATTTTCAGCTCTATTTGGTTCTATAATTTCCATTTGATTTTTTATTATAACTTCTACTTTTTGTTTTCATTTGTATCAAGAGAACTGTAATTACTTATTGAGGCATTTTTATGATGGCTTCTCTGGAATTCTTGTCAGATAATTCCAACACCTGATTCAGCTTAGTGTTTTGTTGATTCAAGTTGTGATTTTTTCCTAATTCTTGGTTAGAAAGTGACTTCTTATTGCATCTAGACATTGTGGGTATTATAGTAATGAACTCTTAACCCTATTTGATCTTTTTGTAGACAGTTTCCCTGTGGAGTTGTAATGTAAGGATTCCACAGGAGTGTATGATTAGCTTCTCGCTGGGACCTACTGCTGTACCCATGTAAAAGCCGAGCACTGCACTGCCTCACTGCAAATAAACTGAATAGAAATTCATCACCCCCTTCAGCCCCTAATACACCTTCCGAGTTAAAGTAGAGCATTGCCTCTAAGTTGGAGTTTAAACATAGGCTTGCTCCCCAATGTGCCCCACTAGCACTAAGGGAGGGTAGAGGCATCCAGGTGGGTAGCTCATACCACCTTGTCCAGTTTTAGTGATTCCAGGTAAAGGTGGGGCCTTTGGTTTCCTTGTGGGCCCCACTGACATTGGTGAAGGGGTGGAGTGGTGATTTGCCCTTCCTCTCACCATCTGATACTGGTGACAGGGGAGGCTCAACTGTCTGCAGGAGCGCACTCCGCTGTTTGTTTCCTGGAGCACAGCAGAGAAAGTGATGTATACAGTTCATTTTTATACCGTAGAACCTTATTAATGTGAGAAAGTCTTTATTAATGTTTTAAATAAATAAGTAAAATCATAATTAAAAAGGTGATAGAATTAGATGAACTTTAATGGCTCAAAGTCTTGAGGTTTCACAGTCCACGATTCTAAGTAAAGCACAACTAAAGTTTAAACTGTATGGTTCCATGATTTAGAAATTCAGAGAATTGCTCCACATCTGTGGTAGGAAGGAAGAGCCTAGGTTATCTTTTCTAACATTCATTTAACATTTCAAACATAAGTTTTGGAATTGTCACTAAAATAAAATGCACCTCCACTTTCCTGGGTGAAGAATTTTATTTGAATCTTCATAAATTCCAGTGAGAAAAATCTGTTCCTCTTCTTTTAGAGAAGCAATTTGAGTTTTTTTAGACTACAGAGATACATAGGTCCCTTTCCTTTTCCCCAGCTAGATCTACCAGGAGAATAGAAATCCACCATTTATAGCTTGGCTGGCTGTTTCCCAGTAACTTCCTTTCAATTTTAAAGAAGAATTATCTGGAGTCATTAAGTTAACAAGACTCCAGTGCACCCACTCTGTCATCCATCTGCTTGTCAGATGATACCCTCCTGCATCTGCAGCCTTCATCTGGTATTCACAGCTATTGAACCTGGCTCCCAGGTAGACCACATCTGCTCTGGGCTACAAAATTGACTCTCAGCTTTCACTTTTAACAATTATGTGGTTACTACGAGTCTTTTCCCCTCCTACTCCCCATTAAGATCTTGGGTCTTTGAAGTCTATCAATGCCTTGGAGGATGGTGAATGGAGATCATTTTAGAGATGAGAATATGTGGAAAGGTGCTTTTAAAAGAGACAGTGTCACCATCTCTCCCTCAACCAGAGTCTGAACCTGGTCCTCTCACCATTTCCTAGTTCATGTATTACACCTTGAAAACCCCTTCCTCCCTCATCTCCATGAATAAAAATAACAAAATTCGTCTATTATTGGATAATAATCAAAATCTTGACTTGGCTGAAAGAGAATCAAACTCATCTTTAATTGCACAGAAATTTGGTGACCAAATTGGGTAAAGGGAATAAAACTGCCTTGCTTTTGGAAAGGGATTCTTCTTTAAAATTCTTACTTAAATTCCTTAACCTGGCAAATGAGGCCCTACACAATGTAACTCCAAACTCACACCTTCTCCCCCAGTTCACAATTGCACACCTCCACTCCAACTAGACCCAGTTCACAATTGCACACCTCCACTCCAACTAGACCCAGTTCACAATTGCACACCTCCACTCCAACTAGACTCAATGTCATGGCACACTGAAAGGCCCATGATGTGTTTTCCCACGCTCCACTCTGTTCATGCTTCTTCTTTGCCTGAGAAACCTGCCCTGTTCCTTTCTAAATGCCTTCCTCCTCAGCACTCAGCTCAAGCTCCTGTTCCCAGGCATACTCCTGAGGTCCTCGGCATCTTCAATCGTCCGTGCTCTCCCTTGGCACTCTCAACAGGGCAGCTGTTTTCTGATGGTTCATGGAACATCCAACACTCGCTGCCTTTCTTATTATCCTTCTAATATAGTAGTTCTCGATATTTATTATTCATCAGAACCACTTGGAGTCCTGTTCAAGAGACAAGTTTTATTCACTGCACCGAAGCAACTCTGACTTAGTAGGTAGGGGAGGCAGAATTAAAAAGATGGACCCCTAAGACTGCTGTCCCCCTGTCTATTTGATCAAACACCAATGTAAATCCTGCTGTGCAAGGATACTGTAGATGGAATTAAAGTCTCAAGTCAAAGTATCTTAAACTGGATGGGCCTAATCTAAGCACATGAGCCCTTTAAAAGCACAGTGTTTTCTCTGATATATGACAGCAGAAGAATTCAGAGGGATTCCAAGTGTGAGAAGGACTCCACATGGCTTTGCCAGTTTAAAGATGGAGAGGGACATATGGGAAGGAAGTGGGTGGCCTCCAGGAGCAGAGAGCAGCCTCCAACTATCAGACAGCAAGTACTGAATTTTGCCAACAACCTGAATGAGCTTGGAATTGGATTTTACCCCTAGAGCCTTCAGATAAGAATGTAGCCTTGTGAGACACTAATTTTGGCCTTGTGAGGCCTTAAGAAAAGAACTCAGACAAGCCAACCTAACCTCTGACATTCAGAACCATGAGGTAATAAACAGATGCTGTTTGATACAGCTAAGATATCGTTAATTTTTTACACAACAGTAAAATAAAATAATAATGATAATATAATAAGTTTGGGGTTGGGCCCAAGAATCTGTATTTCAGCAAGTAGGTGGTCTCTAACCACAATTCAATAAACCTCATCCAAAAGTTTGATAATTTTTGTTCTGCATGCCAAATATCCTATTTGACAATATATTTGTCCCTTGAATTTGCAATTAGTTCCACTTCACCACTGATAGTCCCTATCTTGGGAATTTTTAATGTTTTAAATTTTATAAAATTCTCCCAAGTAGATAAACTATTTACATCCAAACTAGAATACCGAGAGCCTGTGTTTTGGAAAGCTCCTTGTTCATGGAGAAAACAAGGAAAATCTGTGAAAGGATGTGACCTACGGTTGGGCCATCAACTTCTTTGTCAGTATGTACTGTCCACACGGCAGTCAGGGGGACTCCTTAAGCCTGTTAGTCAAGGTGGCATCTGAAACCTAGACAGTTACCCTAAAACTGGGTCATAAATGCTGACCTTTCAGCATACAAGTCCCCACCAGGTGTTAACAGAGCATTTTCCAGACATATGGTAGCAAGTGCCCTGCTCTGCAAGCTTGAGAAAATGTGAGGCAGAGAAGAGCAAGAACTTGAGATTCCTGAACATTCTGAAATTCTGTCATCATGGAAACTCTCAGTTTGCTTGATGAAGGTACTTAAACATAGTTTTGTTGTTGTTGTTGTTGTTATTGTTGTTGATTTTTGTTTGTTTTGTTTTTTTCAAATATTAGTGACGGAAAGGAACTTCAAACTCCTCTAGTTAAAGCTGTCACCATGAACTTTGCTTGACTGGTTCTGGTGATGGGGAGCTCATCACCTCATAAACCAGCCTTGCTCATGTATGGACAGCTCTGTCTACAGCCTGGTTCCATTGCTGAGCTGTAGTCTCTTCCCTATGCCTATCCCGTGCCTGACTTAGAGAGGCTTTTGCAGCCTTACCCAGTGCTAGCCTGGTTTTCAACATCTGGACGATATTTGAAGACCACCATCATGCCCCATCACTGTGCTGTGCATGGTTTTAAGGAAATATCCCCATTCTTGCCAGTATTTTCTTGTTGGATGTTATTCCCACATCATTCCTCATGCTTGATGTCTAGGAAAATCAACCATATCAGAAAGTAGCAGGCAGAAAGCCCTGGGACAGGCACCTGTTTACAGAAACAAGAGATGATGATGGAGTAACCAAGGAAAATAGATAAAAAGAGACACTGACACACTTAGGAGCCAAATAGCAAATTTCCCTATTCTTCCTAGCTCAAAAGTTCCAAGAGAAAAAAAAAATCTGAAGTAGCATATTGAAGAGTTTTGCTTCCTCAAAATCAAAATTCCTATCATCATTCCATTATTTTCTAGACCCTATAGCTTTCACGTCTCTATTTCTGCCAGAATCGTAAAGCAGCTGCAGCCACAAGCCCTGATGGAGTCTCTCACCTGAGCTAGAGAACAAAGAAGATTTTCAAGACACAAAGAAGAGATCGTGGAGGGAGGAAAAGCAGCCCACAATCCCCATTTGTCCAGATAATATAACATAGTCTTTGTCTTACCTGTCAATATCTATAAGTCTGAAAAGCCAAATATGTACAGTGCTTATACGTCTAGACAGACAGACAGCTCCAGACAAGTTATGGAGCTGAATTTTGATGCTTTGGAAATATTTCATGCAAAGGTCCTGCTGAGGTTTTCCATTGCACATGCCCACAGCACAAATGCAGCAGGATTTCGAGCAAGAATTTTCAGGTTCTGATGAAAGGCAAGAGATCTGACTTCACAAAAAAAAGTTTCTTCTCCGGTTTCCCCTCCCCTCCCCTCCCAACAGCCCAGTCCAACACCTGTCTCATCAGCAGGGGCACTCAGAAGGGATGGGCCTCAAGGCACCTCAGTCCCCAGATTCTCCATGCCTCATTCTTCATCCACGCTGCTCGTAATGCGCCATCACTGGCACAGTTACACCTGAACACTCTGGTGCTGCCAAACACCTGGCTTGATTTTCCACTGTCCAAATGAAAAATAAGCATAATCTGCTTTTTGAGGATACAGCAAATGAGGGAGTTCATGACAAATTGTGTTGGTTTATGCAGAATAGTGATAATAAGATACAAAAGAGAATTTTTTGCTTAATGAATAATACTAATCACGTTTCAACAAATGCTGTGCCCTTCTAATTAGAGAGACTGCATAAAATCAGCTTAATTTATTTGTGACTAGTTATACAGAGTTTAAATATTTACTAGAGATTTACTCAAATGTTTGAGAGGATTTTAAACATTTCCTACAGTAGAAGTGGCTTGCCTAGTTCTGTGGGATGTGGTGACAGCTCTAACTTGTGGGAGCTCTCTGATTTTGCAGCGTGTGATGAAAATCCTGGTTTCAAAACGAAGAAGAAAGGGTATTATTGATTTACATGCTAATTCTCCAACTGTTACTCATTTTCTTGATTCCAGCTTCCAAAGTTGCTCTCCCAACATTCATCACTGTAGTACACTAGAGGGGATGAGCATCTTTTTCAATAAATTATAGGAACTATGACTAATTACGGTGATATTAACTATGCAAAGTAATGTGTAACTTAAAATGGATACGTTCATCATTTCAAATTATGCCTTTGACTTTTGATGGTCTAATACAGGCGTACTCTTTTTGAACTAGATGTGTACTATATTTTCTAAGAATCTCTTTACAATTCTAGGCTCTGCTTGTGAATATAATGACTTACTAAGTATAACTGTCTCAAGCCTCTTCAGGGACCCTGAGCAACTAAAGTAACAACATGGAGAGGAACATGAGACTGTAAGAAACAGGGTGACATGTACACACAAGGCTTCCCTGACACAGAATTAGACAAAAAAAAAAAAAGGTCTGGTCATCAGAAGCTTTGCTGAAATGTTTTATCATTTGTATTTTTCAAAAACATTTGGGCCATGCATTATTTTTATTTGAGCCTGAGAGTAATCTGGAAATTTTAGCTATTATGGAGGAAGATGCTGAAGCACTCAGAAAGTTAAGTGATCTCTTCAAGAAGAGGGCCAATTACTGACAATAGTGATCTACCCCAGACTGGCCACCATCTAGCCTTTGTTATATTCATTACACCAATGGAAGGAATTCTTGAGTTCATGGAAACAGAAAAAATTTCCAAAATTCACCCTTTACTCAAGCAATATGATTTGATCCATCATTTCTTTTTCCATCTATTCATCAGTCTCAAGAACTTATGGACTCCCTTTCCAGGCCAGGTATTATATTTGACTCTGCAGACACAGGGATGAAGACACAAGCCTCACCTTTCAGAGACCACCTTTTGGTAAGGAAAATTGACATGAAGTCAGTTATAAAACACCTCAAGGAGGACTGCAGTAAATGTCTGTAGACAGTGTTAATGATCATGCAAAAGTGAGAGGATTGTCCCTACCTAAAGAAGGAGGATTCCAGGGAGGTGACGTTTAAATTCAGTCTGAAAGAAATTACTGAATTTCTCCTAGAAAATAAGAACAAAGAGGCATTCCATGTGCTCAAAAGAACAAAGCTCCAAAGGAAGTGCTTACAGGAAGTAGAGGCTGAGAAGTAGGCAGGGGAGTTTTTGAAGGGCTTTGAGTGACCCCATAGAGAGTCCAAGCTTTATTGTGTGTTGATGAAGCAACAGTGGGTTCCAGGCAAAAAAGCAGAGTTGGAGTCAGTTTTCTGTTTTCAGCAAGGCCACCTGGAGAAGGTGTACAAAATGGAAAGGAAGAAAATACATAGAAAGAGGTAGAAGGCATTGCAACTGGAGGAGCGAGTGATAAGGATCTCAGCTAAGACTGGGAAGTGAAGGACAGAGGCTGGGTAATGGGTATGGATTTGAAAGATATGAAGGAATAGATGGGTGGAGGGATCATGCTTGTGGTATAAATAGGCAGGTTTTTCCCGATCTTCCCTTTGGTTTCTATGTTATGTGCCTTAATTAGCCCTTAAGTTCCTATAAGGCAATAATGAATGTTTGCCAAAGGGAAATTCTTATTGTGTTCTTGAAACTATAGCTTGTACAGTGCTCACCATGTGATAGGTGTTCCTACAGACAAGGATACTGAATTTAGGATTGGCTGACATGTGATGTAATAGACTTCCATTCGTCATACCAAGAATTTAATATCTGCATCAGAATGAAAATATTGTGCCTGAAAGCCTACGGGTTTAGTGAGGAATGTATTAAACTCCTAAGTATGCCTTCTTCTAAATACCAATTATGAACAAAATAGCAAACTTCAAGGCAAATGTTTGTTCTAAACTATAGTATACAGCCAATGTTTTAGGTATTGCCATATTGTGTTTCAAGATAGTTTATGAAAACACTTTATTCATAGTTAAGAAAGGGATTCTATAATACATGAGTTGAGTGTAGACTGTGAAATCACTGCCTGGTTTCAAACTCTCCCTCTAATATTAAGATGGATGGCCTTGGACAAGTCATTTTAACCTCTTTGTGTCTCAGTTTCCTCATTTGTGAAAGGAGACATGCAGGTTGCTCTGAGTGTTAAAGTACTACTGAACTACAGTATGTACAAAATGTAAACAGGGTTTGACATTCATATCATTGCTACTATAATTGTCAGATTAAAGAAAGACAGGCTCAGCCCTTAGCATCATGTGGTTCTACTGGATACTCTTAATTAGGGCAATAACAGTCTTTTTTGAAAATTCAGTATGAGACAGCATTGTCATTATGCATTACAATGAGACGAAGAAACTGTGTTTCAATCTCAGCAAAGTTTCTGACTCTGCTGGTAAGACAGGTTAACCTGGAGAACTGCAATCTCAAGAGGTTAGATCAATTTCAATTTTTTCCCCTAGTTTTTCTTTACAGTCAGTAAGTATTGAGCATCTCTTAGTTTATATAAAAACTTTTTGAACTTAGTAATATTTTCAATCTTGGGGTGAAAAGGCCTATTCTTTTCCTACCCAGTATTGTTTTTTAATTTGTTCTATGTCTTTTTTTTTTTTTTTTTTTAGTCTTCAAATGTCAACCCCATTCATCCTCCTGAGAGTTGTTGGCTAAATTTATGCCTTAAAATAAAGAAAAGGAAACGTTTATTGAAAACATACTAGATGCTCAATAAATGTTTGTTAGGCTCCTAATATGAAGAGACACTACATTTACCATATGTCTACTCTCGCATTTGGTCCTCAAGAAGTCAGATAAGGAAGGAATTACAACCTCTGACTTGTAGGCAAGAAATCTGGGAGATCAAAGGCTTTGTTTGAGGTCACACCATTAGCAGGTACCCAGAGTGATTTGTCCTGGGGTCCCTTTTCCAGCTCCAGTGATCAACTTGATTCTGGGCCTTTAGCAATTCATAATGAATATTCAATTCTTAATTCTTTTAGACAAAGCTGTATTAGTGTATTAGGTATTTGAACAGGCTTTTGTGAAGATATTCAACTCCATTGTACATTTTTCTTTTCAGGCCAACTCAACAATCTGACCAACATGCAGGAATTCACATGCAGATGCACCATGTTGGAGCAGAGTATTTTAAACAACCTCTAAATAGTCTGTGTCTTCATCTAAAAGTCAATTACTGAAAGGTAGGTGGAAATCCAGAAACTAACACAGTTTTAGTCGTTGGTCTTCTCAAGCACCTTTCAATGACTGCGTAGGCTCACATTTTATTACTATTATAAAATAAAGATTAGTTGATTAAATGAAACTTAAAAGATCACCGAACATTTTTTAAAAAGTGTTTAATGAAATGACCCTTTAAAAACCACTTATTAGTTGTCAAATGACTTTCAAAAATATGTAATGCATCCTAATGAGAACAGAACAAACAAACAAACAGCCAAGGCCTTTAGGGTCCCCGAGATCATAAAACTTTCAGCCTCTATTGTGACACCACAGCTCTAGGCCCTAGCGTCATCCCTGGACAGTTGGTGCCTGAGGCTGCAGCCTTGAAAGGAAGCCCGCAGAAGCTGGGACTGAAGTTGTTCTGGCAGCAGAAGGAGGCCCTAAAAGCATCTGATTATTATAAAATGTGCTTTCATTGTGCTGCTTGCAGCTGTGAGTTAATTTTATTAAAAAAAAAAAAAAGGCCATTTGCTTCTTTAAAATCCAGGTTTTTTTCCCTCACAAAGCAGCTGCAAGGAGAGCAATCACTTCAAAAAGCCCCCTATTTCCCTGAGAACTCCACTCTGGGAAGACCCCTGACTCACCAGCAGGGAATCAGCTCCTGTTCCAGAAGGCTCCAGGTTCCAAGGCTCTTCTCACTGGCTGATTTGCTCTGATGGGCAAAAAGATACACCAGTTGTGGATCAGGGTCCTTAGAGAGCCTCTGGTTCAATTCCAAGCCCTTTTTACAGATGAGAGAACTCAAGGACAGAGAAGTAAAATGACTGCTCCAAGATTGCACATCTAGTTAGTGGCATCTAGTTAGTGGCAGCCCCATTGCACCTATAATCTGGATGCAGAGAGCAATAGAGTACCAGGAATAAATAGATGCCATCATTAAACAGATTCTACCAGGAAGCAGTCTTCTTCCTCAAGGCACCATTTATTACTGCTGTCCACATGGACATCTAAAGGTGCTGGGCTACTTGGCCCCTTTGTTTCTCTCTCCTTCGATTTCTGAATCATCTTCTCTACAGAATTCAAGACTACTCTCTTCCCAGTCATCATTTGCCTCAGACCCACCTCCCTTGGTTAAGCAGCCTCATTTATCTCTCTCCACTGCATGGTTGGTGCCTTACCTTCCTCTGCCTTGATAGAATGGGAGTATGTGCCCAGTTCACATTTACTTCTGGCTTGAGAGGTCTCCTTGGCTCACAGACTTTCTTTCCTTGACCACTCTATCAAATTATCCAGGGTGTTCTAGATCCTGACTTTGGAGCTTCTTTCATCAGTGCAAGATAGCTGGTGTCACTGTGAATCCCCTCGGGTTTCTGAGCCTTTAGAAAGAGCCCCCCGTTGTGATAAACAGTAGTAATCAATCCCATCTCTGTCACTGCCCGGTTAGCTACAGGGTGGCTCTGCCAGTCACTTGCCAATCAATTTCACAGAATGCAAATGTGCCTCACCCAATTCAAGTCTCCTAATTAATGGAGTGACAAAATTTGACATTTTGTTGGCTTCTCTGGCTCTTGTGGGAATTTGGGAAGAGAGTTGAAGGAAATAGAAAAGGGGAGAGTAAAGAGAGAAGATGCACTAACTTAATGGATCTCTGCCAGTTTTTAACTAATAGCAATCTTTTTTCTAAATAAGTATTATTTTCTCGTTATAAAAGCAATATGTGTTTGGGGTATAACATATTTTTCAATATTGGAAAAATAAAGAATAACATTAAAGCTACATTATTTGTTTCATCTATTTTATTTTCATATAATAAAAGCTACAATGCCATCTCCCTTAAACAATTTGCCATGTTAGCTCATCCTAAATTTAGGGCAAAATTAGGTGCTGTTTTGATTTATATTCTTGATGATGTCACTGGATACATTCCACTTCTCTGCTCTTCCTTTTACATGTCCGTTCATCTTCAGGTGAGCTTCCCCTTTGGTCACAAAATCTCCTCCAATATCACCAGTGTTCGGAGAGATTGGGTATGTCCCACCCAGACACTGAATAAAAGTCGTTTAATTCCCTCTGATTGTAACAAAAGAGTTATATGCCTACCTCTGAACAACATATTAAGATATTAGGCATGTGGATAAATGTTGATTGAAGAACACAAAGTGTCAGTTCTATAGCATGAATAAGTTCTAGAGATCTAAGCTGCAGTCTGGGGACTGTACTGAATAGTATCATATTCTATACTTGAATTTTGCTGAGAGTACATCATAAGTATTCTCATAATACACACCAAAAAAGTGACTGAAGAAACAGATATTTTAATTAGATCAACAGTAGCAGTCAGATAGCTATTTATTTATACATACATACATATGACAAAATATCATGCCTGGTGTAGTGGTGCTCTCCTGTAATCCCAGCTACTTAGGAGGCTGAGGCAGGAGAAGAGCAAGTTCAAGGTCAATCTTGGCACCTTAGACCTTGACTGTGTCTCTAGACAAAAATTTTTATTTATTTCTTTTTAGAGCTTCCAATGTAACTCAGTGGTAGAGCCCACCTGGGTTCAATCCCCAGTCATGAGGGAAAAAATAATTTTGCAACATACCTGCATACCTTAAATAGGTACAATTTCAATTAATTTTTTAAGGCCATGCAATAAATGACTTGGCCCTGAGTTAAATATTCACCTCTAACCTAAACGCTATAAGGAAAAGGATTGGATCATGCTGACTGATTTGACCCAGTGGTGAACCACCCAGGGAAGTCAAGCAGAGACCAATCTCCTCAAATTACAAGGCTGTTGCAAATGGTGGTAATGGGATGGAAGTAAGGAAGTCAATCACATTGTCTTCCGTACACCAGCAATCCCATTGCCCAGGGAAGAACTAGTGTTAATATTTTGCAATACAGTGCCAAACACCAAAAAAAAATTGTCTGAGCATGTGCACATTATAAATCAAAATTGTGTATATTTATTTTTATGACCTCTTTAAATTGGAGAGTTTTCGTATGTCATCAAGTATTCTTCTAAAAGTTATTTAAAAGGTCACATGGAATTTAAATTACACTTAAGATTTGAATACTTCTTCAACTGTTTCACTTTTTACCTTTACAAATTAAACTACCATTGGTATATTTGAACATAATATCATTGTTCACATCCAGATTTGTTTCTGTAGGTAGAGTATTATCAGCAGAAATGATGGATTAAATCTTTGGGATACTAAGTACCACTTAGAAGTACTGTACCAAGTACCAGGTACAGTACTTCATCAGTGCAAGATAGCTGGTGTCACTGTGAACCCCCTCAGATTTCTGAGTCTTTAGAAAGAGCCACATTAGGACTCAGAGGCTGAAGCAGGAGAATTTTCAAGTTCAAGGCCAGCTTCAGAAAGTTAGTCAAGCTCTAAGCAACTTAGTGAGATCCTGTCTCAAAAATAAGGGGGCATAGTGAGGGCACATTTGTAAGGTCAGTGGCAAAGTGCCTCTGGATTCAGTCTCTAATAAGAGTGTGTGTGGGGAGAGAGAGAGAGAGAGAGAGAGAGAGAGAGAGAGAGCCAATAGTTTTACAACTGGCAATAGTTTACATTAGCATATGTAAATTCCCACACCTGTTATATTTCTAAATCTCCAATATATATATATATATATATATATATATATATTGTTAGGACTAGTATTTAAATCTATGGGGAAAGTAAAAAAGAGAGATCAATAATTTACTAAAAACTTGGAAGTTAGAATATCATAACTCCTGATTTTTTTCAACCTGAGACTACCCTAAGAGGAAACATAAAAAAGATGATATTTGTGTGAGAAAGTGAACTAGTTTCCTGAATTCAAGATTATGTTTCCCTGCTACTCCTGGTTCTCTGATATTTAAATAACAGGCATGCCATTTGAGCTATCTTAGGCAAAAAGATAATCTATTGACTCATGACAAGAAGAGTAAGGGTATAATTGGAAATGACTAGAACCAAAGATTTGATGGCACCAGGATAGTTCCCCTCCTTACCTCACCTCTCTATTCATATCCCTTCCTATTGCACTCAGGATTCTCTGAGAAAATAGGACCCCACCTGCAAGAAGCTTCTGAATGTGCATTTTCTTACCTTCACATCAGAAAAGCTCATCCTGACCTCAATTTCAAAACACCAGCTACAACCTGATCGGCCAAGCTAGATTACCTACAGATCTCTTGCTTTTGAGGAGGGAGTGTGATGGTGGGCTGCTGTGGAGGAACCAGTTACTACATGCTACATGATTGACAGCCCCTAAATCACAGCCATGATCCTCAACTGGAGGAGCAGTTCCTCTAGAAGAGAGGGCTTTATCAGAAGAAGGAAGGTACACTAAATAGACATAAAGAACATATAAATATTATCTTTTAAAATCCTTAAACAACTCTGCAATGTAGTTACTACCATAAATGTATAGAGGAGAAAACAGACTCAAGGCAGAAGTCATCTTACTTATCTTGAAAATTCCCTTTTTCTCTCTCTCATACACACACACACACACACACACTCCAAAGTGTCGAAGCTGGAATTTGAAACCCAGGTCAATCTAATTCCAAATTCTACGCTTTCATGTACTTTAAACGCTTTTCAGAAATACAGTTATTATGTAAATAAGAACATCATGATTCCATGGCAGGCAGTACCATCATCCCACCCACCCCTTCCTGCCTCCCCCCATACAAGCAAACGTCTTCATCTTGTGGCCAGACTCTGTCCCGGCTTGCCACTCCTGGGCAAGGGATTGTTTCACATGGCCCACTATCAGCTTTCTCTCTGAGCTGCAGCTGCCTGCAACTTTGGTGAATCACAGAGAAATGGGGAAAGGCACATGCTAAAGGAAACAATCTATCCTCAGCCCTTTCCTGATCAAATTCTAACATTCACTCTTGCAGGATATGCTGAATTTCCATTTGTTCACTTCTCAATCTTTTTCTCTTCTCTACTCTAAGACAGTAGCTAACCTGTCCCAAAGTAAACATGAAAATCTCTGCTTCACATAGGAGCTGGTAGATTCCATCTAGTCCACCAATATCATTCCACAGCCTAGGGAAATAAGGGCCAGAGAAATCTTTGCCCAGGGTGAAATGCTTTGCTAATGTCATCCATGGTCCCAAACTCAAGCCTCCCATCTCCTAGGCTGGTAGTTATCCTGATCACACAGGATATTTCTGTCCTGCTAAACAAGAGTACGCTCCTAGGGGAAAGTAGTATCAGAAAGCAACTTCCAATGGTAGGATAGGTTTTTGCACAATCTCAAATAGAGGGAACCCCAGTGTCTCTCTAGAGAGATTCATGAACATGAGTCCAATGATAGGAGTGGCAAAGAGCAGCTGAGGCCAGCAGTTGAATTAATATCAATGGAAATTCTGCATTTATTACACACCTATGATGTGCCCAAATGCCTATTTGGTGGAAGGTGTTGGGAATACAACGATAAATGACAGAGATTACAGTTATTGACCTCACAAAGGCAGCTGTCCAGTGGGGAAGATAGACAAGTAACAAAATGTTAGAGGCATAATGGCTATTTCAAAAAGTCAAATGCAGGATGCCTTTGATGGGCGGTAGGGATGGCCTCTCAAAGAAGAAAAATTCAAGCAGAGAATTGAAGGATAAGGAGAGAGAGAGAGAGAGAGAGAGAGAGAGAGAGAGAGAGAGAGAGAAATATATATATATATATATATATATATTTTTTTTTTTTCAGGAATGTGGAGTGTGGAATGGTAGTCCAAGCAAACAGGAGGAGGGTGATGAAGAGCATAAGGAGTGAAGTAGAGGGTTGACTAGTTGCCTGGAGAGGAACTTGCAGAGCTCCATGAAGTACACTCAGGAATTTTCTCTTTATCCCAAGAACAATACAGACAGTTTTAAACAGAGAGTGGTAAAATGATACCTGTATTTTTTAAAGATTTTCTAATAGCAGCAGCCAGATATTAGAGGGGACCAAAGCCAAATTCAGTGAGAACCTCTTAAAGAGGCACTTGCACTCTGATTAAACCTTGGTGGTAGTTTAGATGTGGGTGTGGAAGGAAAGAATGCAAAAGATTTGCATCTACCTTTCCTGGAGTCATGCATAACAGGAAATTTAAAATCAAACCTAAAGTCTGTTCGTAAGTGGAGTCTCTGAGAATTGAGACAGAAAGGAATCCAAATCACCTCCTGTTTGCTAGGAAATGATTAGAGAAGTGAGTCTACAAAAGAAAAATAAAATTAGTTGTAGTAATTCTAATTCACAGACACTGTTTCCTGGCCAGATGCTGTTGTGGAAAATTTCAGAAACACCCACTAAAATCATAAATGAAAATCACATATTTGTAACATTTAATGAGAATACAAGCTGAATTTACAGCCGCTGAATGTGCAATATGGATGAAGATGTTGATTTACCCATGGAAGATGGAAATATATATGATAGAGGAAAACAATACCCAGAAATGTGATAAACATTTGCATGAAAATGAATCACTGGAAAACCTCAAAACTTCTTCAATACTTTATGTACCAAATTATCTTCAGAGCAGTCAAAAGAAAATAATAATAAATAATAATAGGGCATTTTCCTGCTGTTAATTTTTTTTCCCCACAAAACCTCTGTTGACTTCAGTGGAAGTTCTGCATCTAGAATGTGGCCCAGGAAATTTATAGTCTGTAACTCAGAGACCAAAGACCTTGAACATCAAGAAAATCTCTTACCCTTATTTATATACACTGTTCTTTATCACAAAGGAAGAGCTGGTACCCATTCCAAGTAACCAATCATTATGCAAGGAATATTCTGACTCACCCAGCATCCTTAATCAGTAAGAGCTGTGCCAATGGAAAGAGAGTGGAAAGAAGTCACAGCATCCATTAATAAAAAATGACTAGGGCTTTCTATCAACAGAAGCATCATTAGGAAATGTATGGTAGGAAAATAGTAGGCTGTAGATTTGTGGTGGCAGGGATGGCAATGGAATACTAACATTTATACCCTCTTAACCACTTTTGTTTTAGAATGATGCTGGATTTCAGATAACTATATACATGTTTAAAACAGAATTGTGCATTTTCCATTTCTTGCTAAATTCCTAACTACATCTCTAAAGATGTGATGGCCTTAGTTGTCCCTTTGGCCCTCCCTTCAGTCTCGAAACACAAATATTTCTAACAGGCAATTGACTATTCTTTCTTGAACATATCCCCATGAAGACACTGGTCAATTCTTGAGAAAAGATAATTCAAATATGAAGGGGAATAACCTCAAATTAATCTAATAATTTTTTAAACAGTCTCCTCTCTTTGCTATACTTCCACTCCCAACCATAAACCCTTGAGTAAATAAAGAATACATGATTCACATTTCCAATAAACTGTGCGATCTATATTTCACCGAGGATGCTTCTTGGTCACACAGTATACTTGTAATTTCAAAGTAAGTGCATTGCATTTTGAAAGAAAACAAAGCAGTCATGTTTCATTAACAGAAAACCTTCTCAAGTGTGTCTCCTGGTAGGTTACAGGGACCTGAGTCATTTGCTGAGGGTGAGTGAGAGAATAAGTTCATATAAAACACCTACAAATCTTAATAGGGGAATGAACTAAAGCCACAAAAGTTGCCGCTACTTTTCAAGTATCACTAATGCATGTCACCAGTGGATTAACTAATAGTATTCCACTTTAATGGCATTTCTGCTCTATCATTAACCCAAGCATGGTCCATAAAGTTACTTGAATATCCATAAATGAGCTTACTACAAGGTTATGTGATTTCCAGTTCTATTAGCCCAATAAGAACAGCAGCATCAAATTCTTCATCCAGGTTCTTTTGTGGGTCCGAGGGTTGGGAATAGGGTAATAATATCAACAATTAAAATGACTTCAAAGTGAACTCAGAATGCTTTATGTCAGTTTACCATGCATTGCTTTCAAAAGTTCATGATTCTGATCCTAATTCTGCACAACAGGGTTTGGCTTGCATATTTCACTGTATATTAGCTTTAATATTTCACTATTAATCTATATTCTACCTTCAGATAGAACCTGAATAGATAATGTTTCCAATTACCACCCAGTCCATACTGAAAATTATACTGGTTTGATAAGCACTTGGAATATACCACCTACCACACACACATACACCCCCAAAAGAGTCCTGTTTAATCCAATCTTCTATTGGAATTCCAGGATTTATGTCACTATTATAGAAAAACTCATTTTGGTTATAGCACCAACATGGCCAAATAAATGACTTCAAGATGCTAGAAGAAAGTATTTGGCCAAGACAAATAGGTGTTCAAAAAGGCCTCCCTAGCATACTCATTTTGCTATATGGAAAATGAACTAAGCAAGTTTAATGTACCCCAAATGAGATTTGGTAGCATGTTCTAATTCACTTCATTCTGTACCTGAAATGAGCAGTTTTTGATTTCCCTGCTTCCTCCCTTAACCCCTACAGTGTAGTCTTAATAAAATGGCCAAAGTAATCCTTTTAAAAACATACATGGGGTCCCGTCACTCCTCTGATCAAAACCCTTCCATGTCTTCTGTCGTGTGAAGAGTGCAAGCCAGAGCTCTGGCTGGGGTCTGCAGGCCCCATGCAATGTGGCCTCTCTGATCTGTTCATACTGTCCTCTTACTCACTTTTCTCCAGTCATCTGGGACACAACTGTTTCTCGAACACATCCAATATAGTCACATTTCAGGACCCCTGCACTAATTGTCTCCTCTGACCAGAGAACTCTCTTCTTTCCAATTTCTACACAATTAATTTCCTTATTACCTAAAAATCTTTGCTTGACCCTCACCATATCACCAGGCCAACCCTGTCGAACCAATTTAGAATTATACTTCACTCCCTTTTCCCACACTGTCAATACCCCTTGTCCTCTTCTAGCTTTCCTTCATAGCAACATTCATCCCTTTCTCACATTCTGAAGTTTGCCTATTTCATGTTTATTATCTCTTTTCCTCACTAGAGTTTAAACTCTGCAAAGACATGAACTTTAGTTCATTTTGTTCATTAACATTTACTCAAAACTTGGAGCACTCATGGAACATGCTTAGTAATATTGAATGAATGAATGAATTCCAAGTTACTAAAGATGGTAGATATTTAGTGCACTGAAAATCCACAACTGACTCAAATTCATGATTCAATTCTTTAAGTCTCCATTTTGTTCATCTGTGAAATGGAGATTATAGTAAAATAGGGCTATCATAAAGATAAAGGGAGAAGACAAATGGAAAGCATTTAATATAGTGGTTTGCATATCAATTCATAATTACGAGTTAAGGTTAAACAAGAATAATGAAAAAAAATATTTAATATTTCTATAGCATTTTACTCTTTATAAGGGATTCATTAGATCCTCCCAGGATCCAGTCAGATTCACTCCAGGAAAAGAAAAATAGCTGGATCCTCAGCATCTGCACCTTGGCCATGTCAGGAGATGTATTCAGATAAGTGCTCTAAAGAGTGGGGGAGGACTCAAGCCCTATGTTCTCTTAGTTGCAGAGCATGGAGATCTTACTTACAGCTCAAGTCTTTAACAAAATGAAAGGTCTTTCAGGCAGAATTTTTTTTTTTTTGGTTTGGTTATTTCCTTCCTGTGCCTAGACATCACCATAGAATGTGGCTGAAAATGAAGCCAGTCTCCAGCATCCATTACTTCCTGCAAATCCCAAGACACAGAGCTCCAACTACCAGGCACCAGCTCCCTAGGTTCTTTGACTCTGTTCTTTGACTGCACCCCATGTGATGGGTGCAATCTAGAATAATATCTAGACTTGGAATTATCCAAGGGTTTCCCAACGTGCTTCTAGACATCCCAAGAAAGACAGGGTTGCTTTGGGGGACCTCCCTAACTCCTAATCGACTCTTGTTCACAGGGTTGACATTTAGTAAATTCTTAATCAGTAAATGAGTGAGTGTTGAAAAATGGGTATGTTGCCTGGAACTGCTGACAGTAGCTTGCAACACAACGTATTTTCCTTTGTTTTCTACTAAAGTAATTAGAGTATAAGCAGATGTCTACAACAGCATGCTACCACCCCTCCCCACCCTCCACGATGGTGTTAATTGGAAAACTACTTCCCCAGAATGTTGTTGTGAGCAAAAGATTCACACATATCGGAAATATCGAATTTAAACACATTTAATCAGGTTGTCCACTACAGGACTTCTCAGAGCCTTCAGCACATTAATGCACAAAATAGTGCCTACAGCATTTTGCAAAATTATTGGGACATGCACTCCTCTTTTCATCCCCTAGAGAAGATCTTTGGGTGAAACTTCTCTCAAGTCAAGTGTTCCAGAGAGTATGTTTATCTATAACAAATACACTCAGAGTCTTTCAAAGCATAATCCGTAAAAAATAAAGCAACTAGGTTGGTTCCACAGTCTTGCTATTGTGAACTGTGCTGCTATGAACATCGATGTAGCAGTGTCCCTGTAGCATGCTCTTTTTAGGTCTTTAGGGAATAGACCAAGAAGGGGAATGGCTGGGTCAAATGGTGGCTCCATTCCCAGCTTTCCAAGAAATCTCCATACTGCTTTCCAAATTGGCTGCACCAATCTGCAGTCCCACCAGCAATGTACAAGTGTACCCTTTTCCCCACATCCTCGCCAGCACTTGTTG
>NW_026000080.1:936643-945540 GCF_001458135.2 Marmota marmota marmota | reverse complement strand
GGGATGAGAGGTGGGAGGGAAAGGGAGAGAGAAGGGAAATTGCATGGAAATGGAAGGAGACCCTCAGGGTTATACAGTGGAGGGGGTAGAGAGAGAGGAGGGGAGGGGAGGGGAGAGGTGGGGAGGGGGGAGGGTGGAGGATGGGAAAGGCAGTGGAGCACAACAGACACTAGTATGGCAATATGTAAATCAATGGATGTGTAACTGATGTGATTCTGCAATCTGTGTATGGGGTGAAGGTGGGAGTTCATAACCCACTTGAATCAAAGTGTGGAATATGATATGCCAAGAAATTTGTAATGTTTTGAACAACCCACAATAAAAAATTAAAAATAAAAAAAATAAAAATAAAGCAAAATGCCAAAAACATGAAGAAGTCAAGAAAAGTTCACATTTAAAAAAAAAATTTAAATGGATGGTCTACAGGGTAATTTAACTAGATTTACTGTTTACTTTCCATTAAGCCTAATACTGGTTTGCATAAGCCTATAGATCCCTGAGCAAGCATTATTTTGGTGAATATGCAAAAAGAGTGATATTTATTTCTCTGTGTGTGTGTGTGTTGTTGTTGTTGCTGCTGCTGCTGCTGTTTGAAGCACTGTTTTAGAGCCATGAACAATCTCATGCACTTTAACTAGAAGGCCAAAGCTCTTCATATACAAAGTGGATAAACTGATGATGGGAAGGGAAACAAAGGATGCTCTTGCCCCACTGTTTGAGCACAGGGTCTATAATTTTCCCCTAAGGCTCACATGAATGAAAACCTACTCTCAAAAGGCAGATGTTCCCCAAAGGCCTTTATCAGCTAATAGCATCTTCCTTAATTTAATTTACCAGATAAGTTGAATAAACCTAAAAAGGAACTGAAGGCCACAAAACTTAACAGATTTTGATGAAGCCAAGAAAAAAAAAGATGGCTGCAGGGTAAGGTAGTACATCAGGGGAAGACAGGTGTGGTCGGGCTTTCTGCAGGAAGTAATGGAATGGTGGCATCAGAAAGGAGTGAAGTGAGATGCAATAACACTGATTCCATTTTGTCCACTTTATGATTTGGCCACACAACCAATCTTGAATACTAGAACTTCCACAGGAAACATATACAGCTGGTTAAAGACACAGAAAGGCACAGGGAAGGAGAAAATGTCTGCATAGGACAGTGGCTTCAGACAATGAGAATGCACTGAGAGTATAAAGACCTTGGGTCAAGTGGAGTCAAAACAAAACAAAATGAGCCTCACATGTGGTTCATCCAAAAATAGACTATTTCTCTTCTTTCTTCACCCCATACCTCCATCCTAAACCTCAACTCCTAAATGAAGAGGAGATAGAAATGAGCCTGATTTTCTCCATTGCTGTGACAGATATTCATATGTACACATGCCCTAGTCATCACTAATGCATGTGTCCTAAATTTTATTTCTCAAGTTACAAAAATCTGCAGATCTTTTGCCTAGTATACAAAATCCCTCTATAAATTGTTAATAAAATTACTGGACTCTGAGATTAAGTCTCCTCATGGAGACTCTTCACAAAACTGTCAATATGAGAGTCCAGTTCCTCTTTTGTTCTCTTTTTGCAACCTGACTCCTTCCACAGGGTTTTGCGAGTGTTATATGGAGGCCATGTCTCCAGGCAGTCCCCTTCAAGCACAGATAGCTGAGGCAAAGGATTCTCCTAGGGCAGCTCATGTTGGGATATTTCAATGGGAGGATTTTTAACAGGTTGGTACTGACCCATGAAGGAGTCTCTGTACTGTTGACGTGGGACTCACTGCCTCCAGATGAGCAGAGCTCCCACCAACCAACAGAGTGAGTCCTCATCCCACTCAGTCTCGCCCACAGCTCCCTTCTAGAAGCTGCTGAAATCTGCTCTTCCTTTGTCTTCTTAAGAAGATCTAGCTTTCCCTGGCTCTGTTCCAGGATAAAACCCACTCATTTCCTTGATTCGCAATGTCCTCCCGAAAACTAAGTAATGAAAGCAGATGCTCTAGCTCAGACACATATTTTCTCACTCAAACGTTTATCACAGCTTCCCACCCAAAACTGAGGCATGATCTGCTGGGAAATTCACAATCTCCAAATCACACAGAAAAGTTGGTCAGGCTGTTCTTGTGGGTTCTATAGTTTCAATGAGCACAATTTTTTTAAATAAAGCCTTTGTGTACTCTTTCCACTTTAACTCTTATAGGATATCTGCAGAAAAATAGATATTCTTTTCTTCCTGAGTATCCTGTCTTCTATTTTGTTCTCATACCATTAAGAAAAAGACATTCTTTTTCTTGCAGGGAAATGAAATCTGCTAGAATCCTGGAATGACACCCATAAAGGCAAACTCTGCATATCCTTCATCTTTCATTTTACCCCAGGCTGTGGAGGAAGGCGATCACACAATTTGCAAGTCACTTCTGTTTCCCTAACCAACAGACCCTATACCTTGAACATGACCCTACTTATGATTGCATCATCTGCAACAGACCAATATTTTCATTGCAAAATTATCCAAAAGGCAAACTGTTGTAATAACCTTGTGTGTCTGATTGATTAGCTGATTCCAAAATAAATAAATATATAAATAAAATTAATTAATTAAAAAGACTCACATCCAGTATTTCATGTGACTGCTGTTTATCCTCTGTGACATGTTCAAACTTTTTTTTTTAGAAATTACGGGAAGTGTCAAGACCCTTACTTGTTACAATTTAATTTTGTGCTGCTGAGGCAATTACAGTTCAATGAATGATGATTCCAACACATCGAAGTTTTCATTACTCTTTGCTTAATTTGTCAGTTAATGCCTTTGAGTTCTGCAGTTTCCCCGGCAGTCTTAACTTGCCATTAAAAACCTGTCAAGGAAACACAACCTTCTGATTCCAGCAGGGTTTAAAGAGTATATATCCTTTCATTGTTAAAAAAAGTTAGAACTCACTCCTCAACCAAAATATTCATACTCCAGGAATCCACAGTTAGGAAAGGTTGCAATAATTCTAGATTAGTATTTTTTTAATGCAACAGCACTTCAATAAATACCAGAAATAAGTGTTCATGCTTAAGATACTATATATCATAAGAATGTTACTTTCTATCAATGTTTCTTAGAGGTTTATGGTTACCTGATAAATGTTGGACTTTTACATTCCTCTCCATGTCCCAAGCATCTATTACATTTACACATTTTATACTTCTCTAATATTTTTGCAATACATTTTCCTGAATCAGCTGATGACATTTAATAGAATGTTTAAGACACAATATAAAACCTTAAATGATTTTGCTTATTCTGGGGGGGAAAATGTGCACATAGATTGGATTTCAAATTAAAACCAACGACGGTGTACCTAACATTTTTGCTTCTGCTGTACATATTAAAATATAACTAAATGCTTCTTATGCAATACTGCAGCATCAGTACAAATAACAAGCTCTTGTACTTACAAGCAAGCAAGATGATTAAGGAGCTATTAATGAAGGGAAACAAAACCACAGTGCTGGGATGTAATAGTCCATGAAATTCTTATTGGTACAAAAGGAATCTGCAGTAAATAAATATTAACCTAAATGCTATAGAAAACATAAAGCAAACAGGGGAAAATGTGTTCTTTAAGCTAAAATATAGATTAAAAATTGCTTACAATGTAAGGAAAGTCCATTTGCATACCACAGGGCTCCATCTGCTGTGGAAAATATAAGCTGCAAGAATGATTTAATATTTAATAGAAGTAGTAGCCGTTGTTAATTATAATTTGCACATTTACAAATCAGCACTGATAGCAATACAAATTATGAAATATAAGGGTGTTCTGCTGGATACTAGGGAAAATAAGATGACAGACAAAGTTAATGGAGTATCCCTAACCACAGCTCTGTCAGAACACATCAGAGAACTAATCCAGTTACAAAGAGCCTGCAATGGAAAATCTATTTAAAATATTAAAATGCTGTTTGGTAAAAGCTTTTTCATAGTGCATTTTACTTAAACAGTTGCTTATTGCTCATGGGTCATTAGCTGTACACCCAGATGCATTCTGTGAACTGCCATTTAAAAGAATAGTAGAAATTAAATAAGAAATATATTTCTGCAGCTTTTTTCCTTGATATATAGAAAGAGTTTGCTAATGTCTAGTCTGGATATGGAAAAAATAGCAAATGATCACACAATAAGTAGAAAGCTGTAGAATTGAGCATTATACTTTGCCTACATTGAGCCACAAAATTCAACATAACTTTTCCCTCTAGACCTGATCCTATTCCCATTTATACTTAGATGCTAATAGTGATGATACAAATCGAGTCTTATTTAGTAAGAAGACAGAAATTACCATTGATTTTTTCATTAATCTTCTATTTCACCTCATTTCTCTCATCATCATATAATATGGATTAGTGGTAGAAGCATTTTATGCACAATGTTTTAATAGTAACTTTTGTTCTCCAAATCATGGATGCTGCTAATTTTAGCCTCTGGAATCTCTAATTTATGGAACAGATCCTTTATCCAAACTCATTCTATTTACAATGATTAGGAAATCCTTGCTCTATGACTACTGTTTCTAATGCATGCTAAAGGTGTTTCTGCATCTTGGAAAACATGGAGAACAAAGGCTATACCAGGCACATGCTTTAAAATATATAAACCCAATCAGGTCAAACTATTATATATCACATTTCAATGTGAAATTGGATACCATCAGAATATATCAGGAAATATTAGCACATATTCAAGTCTACTTAAAGTACAATAGCAAGGTATTTGTTGAGTCTCTGGGTCATGTGCTTTCAGGAAGTGTCTTTTTGACCATCTTCTTTTTAAAAATTGAATTTGATTCTCAGACAGTGTGTCACCAGTTCCTATTGTCTTATTTTTAGCAACTTCATGCCTTTACATTACCTGCCCGACCCCTGTATTATTCCTGCCAGAAAGAATTACATACCTTTTAATATGTTATTTCATCTGCTCTTAGATGTGTTAGAAGTATTTCTCTTTACCCAACACATCCAGCATATGTACTCACAGCTAAAGTGCAGTAATAGATCCATCAGAGATGGACTTCATTAATTTGAAACCTCAGAGGGGTTATAACGTTAGTGAAAAGGATGTTGAAAACATCTCTGGACTAGCAATGGAACATCATCAAGAAAGTATCTATCTTCATCAGGTCTCTAGTTGGGGGGAAAAAAAACAAAACAAAACAACCCACATCAATTCTCATAGTCTCTCCTGAGAATTAGACCACAAACCTGCTATGATTCAGGTCACAAATTCAAATATATATTATCCCTGAACTAAAATATTAAATTGGAGTGGTGCTCACTTTATGCAATAATACTTACCAAGTTGTTTCTGAAAGTAAGTACCCCCAAGTTAGGCCCCAAGATTCATACACAAATTCCACAAAATATGAGCTCTTAACAAAATAAAATTATTATGCAAATGAGCTTACCAGATATAAACATGAACGGAAACAAATCACAGATTTAGACTCTCAAGTCTTTTACAGTTCTAAAAAATATTTTATAGAATATAAAATAATTACAAGTGAAATATTTTTTAAAAAGAGAAAATATAAAGATACATGCTTAAGGAACAAAAGACTATCAAATATGGACAGTCAAATTCAGGAAATAAATGAAATGCTTTGAAATAATACACTGAATTTAAAGAATCAGTAGGCATTCTGTTTCCAATAATAATAGACTTTTTTATTTCAGATAACCTTTAAAACAAATAATAAATACGGCAAATATTTTAAATAATAGGTGTGAATCTTTGGAATTATAAAAAAAAGTGAAAAATTGCAAAGTTAAAGTTCAGATAAAGCTACAACGATCAACCTACACTTGAGTCGACTTTCTCCTATGGTCTCTGCTATTTCCAGAGCAAAGGGCTAAGAGATTGAGAAGCTGAGCAGTGCTTTTAACAGAGAAATTCAAGTTCAGAGCCCTGAAAGGAGTGGAACTAGCAAATCTCCTAAGCTTTGGAACAAAGATGAACAAAATATAAATGGCCTTAAATGAATTAATGCCCTATTTGGAGTAAAGCAAACAGATTACTATTGACCTTAGGTACTGGGCAGAAATAAAAATAAAATTTTGCATGGAAGATACAGTCACTCTAAGTCCCAAATTATCTTTTTGGTTTTTGTTTGTTTGTTTGTTTTTGTTTTTTGTATACATACACACATACACAAGGTGATTAGGAGTCAGCAAAAAATAATCAAATATATAAATAAGCAAGATAATGATCTAAAATCTAAGAGAAACAACAGAACATAGAAACAGATCCACAGGGAATCCAGATAGGAAATTATCAGCTAACCACTTAAACTATGCTTAATATATTTAAATAATTTTTTTAAAAACCACCAGGATTGACAACTTTAGCAGAGAACTTAAAATGATTAAAAACTAGAAATTCTGGAACTAATAATTATAATAAATGAACTAAAATATTCCATGGCTGTGCTGACAAAATAGAACTAAGAGAACTATTAATCTACTAATGATTTTAAATGTGGACATATATTCAGGATATGCTAAATGATATATCATTATGTCAATAGAAATATCACTATCAATAAGCAAAAAATTTAGCAAAAAATATCCAAGATAAAGTACAGGGAAGAAAAGGAATAGGGTGGAAAAATAGAAAAGAATATATAAAGCATAGGAAACACAAGTAAAATTTTGAATATATATGTCCTTAATATTCCAGAAGACATAGGGAAAAAATGAGACAGAAATCTACTTTAAGAAGACAATGACTGAAAATGTTTTGAAAATGTTTAGACACACAATAAGCCATAGTTTCAAAATGTACTACAAACTTTAACCAAAGTAAACTTTAAATACACCTAAGAATACCTGTAACCAGCTGGAAAAAAAAGATATTTAACTTCAGAGTACATCAATGAAATTGATAGTTGATTTCCCCACAGAAAAAAGCCAGAAGACAATGGAAAACTTTTTTGAAAACACTGAAAGAAAATACCCCACAATAAAATTCTATAATGAAGAAAAATTAAAGATATTTTCAGACAAAAAATGTTAATTCATCCCAAACTAAATAAAACATTAATAAAATTCTGGTTGTGTTTGTTTGTTTTTGATACCAGGAATTGAACCCAGGGGCACATAACCACTAAGGTAGATCCCCAGACATTTTTATCATATATATTTTTTTTTTTACTTTGAGACCAGGGTCTCACTAAATTGCTTAGGACCCTGCTAAATTGCTGAAGCTGGTATTCAACTTGCGAAACTCCTGTCTCAGCCTTTTTAACTGCTGGGATTACAGGCGTGCACCACTGCACCCAGCACAACTATTCATTAGGTAGGAAAAAAAATTACTCCATATGGAATTTAAGCATATTTTAAATACCTAAATAAGTTGAAAAATATATCATATTTATGGACAGAATGGTTTAATATAGTTAAGATAATGGTTTTAATTAATCTCAGAGATAATAAAATTACAGTCATAGTCCAGGCCATGTTTGAGAATTTAATATTAATTCTAAAATGCATATGAGCAAAGTGATAAGAACAACAAGCACTCTCAAGCGTGTCATTCAAAACAAAAGTGTCATTTGATTCATAAAATGAAGTATCACAAAGAAGTGAAAATTAATTAACCATAGGTATGTCAATGAATCTTAGGATCCTAGCATTGAAAGGGGGTGGTAAAGCAAGTTGTAAAAAACTAAATAGAGTATTACATTATTTTTATAAAGTTCAAGAACAGCTAGACAACACATGGTTTAGGGAGGGTAGATGATAGATGATAGATAAACAGAGAGACCCTACAAATATGCTATAAAGAAGTCCCTCCTAATATTGGGTTCTTTCCATTGTTTATATTACCCATGGCCAGAGTTCAAAAATTTTAAATGGGAAATTCCAGAAATAAACAATTCTCAATTCAAACTTTAAAATTATGTGCTATTCTGAATAGTGTGATAAAATCTTGCACCATCTTGCTCTGTCTTGCCCAGGATATGAATCATCTCTTTTTCAAGTGTATCTATGCTATATATGTTATTTGCCTATTTAGGACTTAGTAACTGTCACAGCATCACACCACTTGTATGGTACTTATTTTACTCAATAGTGATCCCAGAGTGCAAAAGCAGTGATGCTGGCAATGCAATTTACAGTATGTTCTTATAATTTTTATAATTACTCTGTTTTATTATTATGTATTGGCTTTAAGCTCTTATTGTGCCCAATTTATAAATTAAACTTGATCATACGTATGTATAGGAAAAAAAAATCACAGTATAGGGCTCAGTACTCTCTATGTTCAAGGCATTCATTGATGGTCTTAGAATACATTGCCCAAAGATAACAAGAGACTACTGTGCATATTATACACACACACACACACACACACACAAACATATGAATATAAGAATATAAAGAAAATAGGCAATGATGGACACTAAATTCAGAGTTTTATTTAGCCCTATTCAAAAAGGGAATGGGATGCAAATGAGAAGTAGCAAAAAAAACTTCCATGCTATCTGACTATTTTATGTAAGGTTATGAGTTCATGGTATTTATTTCATTATGACAGTGTATAATATACATAAACAAATATCATGTATTATTTTGTATATTGATATCACATAGGAAAGATCTAAGATTCACCTGAGGGCAAAGAAGAGGAAATGAAACTGCAAAGTAATTCAGTTAAAGAAATGTTAAAAATAAGGGCTAAAAATGCAGTAACTCAGTAGTAGAGCACTTGCCTAGCACACCTGAGATCCTGGGTTTCATTCCCAGCACAAGGAAGGAAGGAAGGAAGGAAAGGGAGGGAGGGAGAAAAAACCAAAAAAACTGATAATTTTGATTGCCAAATTTTTTCAAATAATTTTATCATCCTCTTCATTGTTCTGAATTTAT
>NW_026000080.1:831038-935017 GCF_001458135.2 Marmota marmota marmota | reverse complement strand
ATATATACACTAAACTTGAAATCACTCATATCTGTTGAAATTCTGAAAAATTAAGTATTTCAATAAAAATGCCAGCTCTACAGGTTGCCAATTTGGTGTTTACTGTCATTGTAAGAACTGCATTTAATCCTTGGGATTCTCCTGATGGTCTTCCAGAAGACGCTATTCTGGATGAATCAGTGCTAATACAGTGATTTAGCATAACTCTGCATGTCAAGTAATAGATTATAAGAACTATATCATTCAAACTTCAAATATTTCAATCAATGGCAAACAAGTTGGATGGATTATTTTTCCCATAGATTAATAAAAACACCTCTTTGTATCATGCAGGGTAGTGAAGAATACTTACCTAATTTTATCTGTTAAATGAAATTTTTGCATCTTTGCAGACTGAAAAAAAATGAGTTACAATTTCTCAAAATGTACCATTTCTATAATAACTATAGAATTATCATCTGAGTTCCAAGAATGATACCCAAGAGAGTCAGCTTCACGTTTAGGGCTTTGTTAATGAATGAATCACATCAAATACTTGGCTTCTTAGATTCACTGTCAGGAAATACAGTAATAACAAGACAACTGAAAACAACCCCATAAAACTTCAAGTCTTTGAGAAAAAAATTACACACTTGGTGATTCTGCATGTGTGTGGCCTTAATTTCTTTATTTGCTAAGTGAACAGATAACTATTGCTTTCCCACGGTGGTTATAAAGATAAATTAATAACTTAAAAAGTACTTAGCAAATATAAAGTACCCTGTATATATTAAGTACCAGGATTTGTGGACTAAAACAATGTAACCAGAAACCTAATAACAAGTTGTTTTTTTTTTTTTATCCTTTTAACTCTGGTCAATATGATGACTATTTCAGAAGAATATATTGAATATATTACTGGTTCCCTTTCTACTTTGATACAAAAATGTAGTAAAGAGTTCCATTCTTGGTTTCAGTCAATCCAAAACAACTTCTAAAATGTCTACCAAAGTTTGCTCATGTTCTTAGGATAATCAACATATTTCATAATGCATTAAGAAAAATATTTAATATTCTTCTCCCACTCCATTTCCACATATTATTATTTTAATCATCATTTGGTTCAATTTCTTTACTAAAAGAAGATAGAAAAATATGGCTAGATTGGACTTAGCTTTGAAGATAATCTTAAAGCTACCTTGTCTCATTTAATTATCTGTCTACCCACATGGGATTTTATTTAGTGATATCTGACCAGAGGTCATTTATCTAGACTTGGAACACTGTCATCAAAAGGATATTTATGCTGGAGATGATAGAGGCCGCTCCTACTGTTTACAGAATAGCCATGGAAATGATTTCTGTGATTTGGGTCCCAATTTGATACACCAACATTTGTAGCTATCCATGCTATTTATGCTCTCTAGAACAATAAGTGACAAATCCATTCATTCCTTCATGATCTTTCAAAATTTTGAGATAGTTGTTCAGATTGCTCCCAGTTACCTCTTTTCTAGTTCCTATACAGCCTGGAAACTGCAGCATTCTGAGTGATACTGTCAGAGCCTACTCTAGTTAGTATGTGCTCCTCTAAATATGAGGCACAGGACCAAATGTTCCATTTGACTTTACATGTGATGTAATCAAAGCAATCTCAGGAAGATAGTTGTCCCCATGATCTCTTACTGTAGATGAGAACAGCATTTTATCAGCTTTTTAGCAGTAGTGTCAGAAAGGTAAAGAAGGAAAAAAGAAAATGAGAAGGGAAAGGAAAAAAAAGAAGGAATGAAAGGTCCCATTTCTTCATCCAGGTTATGAACTCTAAAAAGAAAGAAACCATAATTACACACTGTTTATCTCCCCATAGCACTCATCTCAGTATTAAATCCACATTCAGAAATCTCCCTCTCACAGAAGGACTAAGAGCAAACCCTTAGAGGCCCTTGAAGAGGGAGCCCATATCATCTGTGGACTGATGTAAGTGGATACAAGGGGATAATAAGAAAGAGTTGAATAAATTAAAATATTACAGCAGGTTGTTAGCAGATGAGCAAACCTACAAGGCAATGAAACATCTCTCTAGGTTTCCTGCGAGAGTTTTAACAGAATTGAGAGGATATTGAACCAATCTGTGAGACACTCAGCTGCTGACACATAGAAAAAGGCAAGGTTGCTTGTGCAGATTGATTAGCTAGCAGGTTCTCCACCTAGTGAATGAGAAGAGGTAAAAATAAGCCCAAGTGGAAGAAACCTCTGTCCTGGAGGTAAGACTGGGGGAGAAAGGTCAATGGAGGAAATGAGGTGATCCAGGAGGGCTAATCAATTACAGGTCACAATGATCAATCACAGCCCCATCTATAAGACTTCCAACCAGAAACTCAGGTCTGCTTTATCTCCCTTTTACTTCTCCTCAATTTCTTATGGGTCTGATACCCCATCAATTCTAATCTCAAAATCAGTTCTCAGTTCACTCTTCATCCTGCCCTTGCATGAATTTAGACCTTTCTCATCTCTTACTTGGAAATTTTTAGCTATGTTCAACTCATCTCTATGCATTTATGTTCACTCTCTTTTCCTAACTCTTGCAAGAGTTTCTTTGAAATCACAAAACTGGTCACATTCCTTAATAAAACCCTTCGATGATTTTTCAACTACTTAATGAGTAAAGCCCTTAATGGCACTCAAGGTCCTTCATTATCAGACCTTGACACATTTTTTCTAACATCGCCTTCCATCAGACCACCCTCCAACACATACTATACTCCAATAACCACAAAGGACTTCTTCAACTTCTTTGCCTCCTGTCTCTGCTTAAATTGTTACCTCTGGTTGGAAAGTGCTTTCTTCTTCTCTCTACTTGATATACTCCTATCATCATTTAGTACAATGCTTAAATGTCAATTCCTTTTCAAAGATTTCTCCACTTCCTTGACCTCTCTACTAATCATTTCTTCCACTTCCTTGCTTCTCAGTACTTTCTCATGAATTTTATTTTGCACCTATTGAATTGTGTATTTTTTCATCTTAATGTGTCCAAATGTTCCCAGTAAATGCTGAATGAATGATCCAGAAAACAGTTTCTGTTTTGGAGATGATATGTACTTTCTCAGCTATTACTTTAAGTTACTCTTACAATGAGACCTATAAATCTCTTCTATGTAACATATATAATTGAGATGTATACCTAGAATTACAAATTTTATAATAATATATTTTGATGATTTTTCTTTTATCACCTTTACCATTTCAAAACATTCAAAAAAATATGCTGCCAGCATACTTCCACTTAAAAACATTGGTATAAGACACTTTCTAGGCACTGGGATTTCACTTGAGGAATAATTGACATTATAGAGGGAGAGAAAATGACATTAAATTAAATAAGTAAACAAATGACCTTAGACTATAATGCATGCTAAAGAGAACTGGATAATGTAGCACAGGAGCTGGGCAGGGATATTGTTAAGAAAGAGCTTTCCTAATGGCTGATATTTGAACTGAAACCTAAATGATGAGAGGGAGCCAGCCATGAGAAGATAAGGCTAAAGAACATCACAAGCTAAGGAACCTGCAAATACAAAGTCTCTGAAGAGGCTATGATCTTGTGTTTAAAATGAGAGAGTCACTGTGGTTGGTGCTCAGTAGCAAGGGGACACTATTAGGAAATGAGGTTATAAAGCAAGTATGGACCACACCACGCAGAACTTCATAAGCTATGAAAAGAATACTGAATTTCATTTTTACAATGGGATACCTAAGAGATCCCATTGTAGATTATTAAATTTATGACTAATCAATCTGTAGCAAATCTCTCTTTAACATGTTCTCTGATTTCCACTCCCACTGACTTACTTCAAACACTCACTATATCTTACTTGGAGTATTGAAATAGCTGAAAACAGGCTATCCCAACATTTATATACATATTATTGTCAGAGTTTCTCTTTCTATAAAACAGACATGATCAAGTTGAACACTCCTTACAAATCTGAACTGTCCATATGTTCACCCAATTTTCAATTGCTTCTTTTTTCTTTCTTTCTTTCTGTGTGTGTGTGTGTGTGTGTGTGTGTGTATGTTACTAGGGATTAAACCCAGGACTGAGCCGCCACTGAACTACATTCCCAGCCCTTTTGACTTTTTACTTTGAGACAGGGCTTTGGTAAGTTGCTGAGGGTCTGGCTGAATTGCTAAGGCTGGCCTCTAATTTGTGATCCTCCTGCCTCAACCCATAGAGTCACTAGAATTACAGGCACATGCCACCATCCCTTCCCCAATAATTTTTTTCTTTTCATTTTTCCCCAGCTATTTTATATGATAGATGTCAATCAAAAAGGAAAAAAAGAACATTCCCTTGGGTGTGAACAGACTTTGATGACACCACAAGAAATATCAAATAGTGTGATAGATAGTATTTAAATTTTCTATAACAATGTCAAATATCTTCTCAATATAGCTAAGTATTTATTTTGAAGCAGATGATAGCCTGGAGTTTAGAATTCTCTTTCCTGTCAAAGTTAAACCAAAATTTATACAAGTGTCTTGGATATTTATAAAAACTGACACAGTATGACTATGCCCTGATTATCATAAATTTGTCATTAGTAGCAGAAATATTTCTTAGCACCACTCTTGCTTATATCTATAATATACATGTAGATGCATATTCTTAATGTCTTCCACTGGCTTTGGCTAACTCTTTAAAATATACATGGTTTATGTGTACTTTGACAAATATATACTCTTGTATAACACCAACCCAATCAGGGCATAGAGTTTCCATCATCCCAAAGAGTTGCCTTGTATTCCTTTAGATGTACCCATTCTAGAATTTCATATAAATAAAATCATGCAGTATTCTGTCTTCCCTCAGAATTTATAGGGGATTGATTTCAAAATCCATGGATGTTCAAGTTCCTGCTATATAATGGTAGAAGGTTTACCTACAACCTATGCACATACTCCCAGGTACTTTAGTTCATCCCTAGATTACATAAGACCTAATATAATGTAAATTTTAGATAAAAATTATTATACTATATTATTTAGGAAAAAAGAAAGAAAAGTTTGTATATGTTCAATACATATTTTTAATCTAAGTTTGTTTGAATCTCTTAGTGTCCCTACTCAAGGGTAGGGAAGCCTGACTATATGTATTTGCATGTGGTGTAAGAGTATGGATTATTTTATTCCATATATTTTGAACTTCATGTTGTTGCATGGGTCAGTAATTTGCTTCCTTTTGTTACCTTTAAGGATGATTAATTGGCTTAATCATTTACTTGGTAATGGACATATGCATACTTCTAGTTTGGAGCTAATGACAACAGGCTACTATAGACATTTGTGTCTTTGTGTGGCTATGTTTTTACCTCTATTGGATAAATACCTGGGAGTTGATTGCTGTGTTAAGTGAATGTATTTTGTAAGAAGTCGGCAAACTGTATCTCCAAGTAGTTGTGCTATTTTATATTCTCATCAGCAGTCTGTAACAATTTTGGTTGTTCCCCATTCTTGCCATTCAAGTGTGTGTATGGTGGTTCCTCCTATGGTTTTAATTTGCATTTCCCTGGTGGATAAGGAAGCCAAACATTATTTGACATGTTTCTTAGTATTCTACATATCTTCTTTTGTTTGAAATACCCTCAAATATTTTGCTCATTTTTAACTGAATTGTTTAGCTTTTTTACACATGTATTTGTACTAGGGATTAAACCCAGGGCACTCAACCCCTGTCCACATCCACAATCCTATTTATTTATTTATTGACAAGGTCTTACTAAATTTCTTATGACTTAGCTAAGTTGAACTTGGAATCTTCCTGCCTAAGCCTCCAAGCCACTGGGATTATAGGCATGTGTCACCATGCCTGTTTTAGCTTCTTAATATTGAATTTTAAGAGGTTTGTAAAGATTCATTCCAAATATAAATTCTGTAATAGCTGTATGGATTCCAAGTATATTCTCTGTCAGTAGTTTGCCTTTTCATTTTCTTAATGGTATCTTTTAGAGAGCAGATGTTTTAAAAATACAATTAATCAATCTTTTAAGTTCACTTTTAATGCCCTAAGAAATCTTTGCCTATCTCAAGATGGTGAAGAGTTTCTATTATGTTTTCTTCTAGAAGTTTTACACTTTTAGCTTTTATGTTTAGGTCTTAATCTCTTTTTGGTTATTTTATTATTATTTCTTTCCCTGTCCCCAATTTGTATTCAATTTTCTCTTGCATTTGTAGTTTCTAAAATGGAATTTTAATCATTGACTTTAAATGCTTCTTTTCTAAGGTGCACATCCAAACCTTTAAATTTTCCCAAAGCACTGTATTTACTACTATAAATTTACTTCTGAGTACTTTTTCAATTGAAAAATTGATGTTGCATTTTTCATAATCACTTATTTCAAGATATTGTCTAGTTTCTTAATTGATTTAGAAATACAGTGTTTAATCCAAGTAGCTGGAAAATTTTTAGATATCTCTTTGTATCAAGAGCTAATTTAATTCCATCATGAGCAGTAAACAAACTATATGATTTCAATCATTTTAAGTGTAAAGATTTGTTTTATGGGCTGTAACAACATTCAGAATAGAATTCGAAAAGAATTTGTATTGTCCTGTTGAATGTAATATTTTACAAATGTCAGTAAGGTCAGATTGGCTGACACCATGATATTGTTTTTCAAGATTTTTACATTATTGATTTTCTGTCTACTTATTCTACCAGTTGCTGAGAGGAAAAGGTTGAGGTCACCAATTATTATTGTTAATTTTTTATATTCTCTTTTCAGTTCTATCAGATTTATTTCATGTTTTGAAACTGTCATTAAATGCACACATGTATAAATTTGCTATGTCTTCTTTATGAGGTGAGTTTTTGCATCCCTAAATCTGTTATCTGTTACTATAACAAAAGTCCTCTGACTAGGCAATTCATAAAGAAAATAAATTTGTGTCTTAAAGTTCTGGAGACCAGGAAGCCCCAAAGCATGGTAAGAGCTTTCATGTGGTAAGACAGAGCAAGTACTCCTGAGAGATCTCACTTTCATCACAAAGCTGCTGGCTCAATAACTCATTTGTAAATTAACCAATTACTCCAAGAACCACTAACATATGAATTTTTAGAGCAAGTTTCCAATACATGAAGTCTAGGGGACACATTGAAACTATAGCCTTTCCTTAAATCTCTACTAATTTCTTGTCCTGAAGGCTACCTTGTCTATCAATAAAATCACTCCAAGGTTCTGGTACTATTGGCATGGTATCACTTTTTCATAATTTTACCTTTAAGTCTCCTATATATTTCTTGAAAATTATATTGTTAAACACCCCTAGTTTTAATCAATCTTTGCATTAGGGTAGCTAGGGTCATTCTATTATAATTTTTATCTAGTTGGATTTAAATCTACCATCTTGCTACTTGCTATTTATTCTGTGTCTTTTGTTCTTTTTTTCTTTTTTTTTATTCAACCATATAAAAAATTGACTTTTCTTTTTAGTAATAAACTCTCCTCCTTGAGTTTATTAGCTATATCTCTGTTTTATTTTTTCAGTTGTTGCTCTAGGGTTTACAGTATCATTAACTTGTCACAATCTACCTTCAAATAATATTACAGTACTTCATGAATAATTTAAGGACCATACAACTGAATTTTTCCATTTTCTCCATCCCATTTTTATTGTTACACATTTTAATTCTATATTTGTTTTAGACAACCCAATGCATTGTTTCTTAAAGAAAAATTTTAGTGAAAAAAGTTTTAATATTTACCTATATATTTACTATTTCCAATATTCTTCATTCCTTTATATAAATTTGAGTTTACATCTAGTATAATTTTCCTTTTCAGTTTGAAAAATTTCCTCTGGTATTTCTTACCACTATATATCCTAGTAATGAATTATTTCAGGTTTTCTTTTTCTCAAAATGTTTTTGCTCTTTATTTTTGAAAAATACTTTTGTTTGATAAAAACTTTTAAGTTGTCAATGACTTTTTGTTTTGGACTTATGTTTTATAACTTTCATTTTCATCCAGCACTTTGAAGTCATGATTCTTAGTCTTCTGGTTTACATTTTTCTGGTCACTCATATCTTTACCTATAGGCACATGTTTTCTTTTCTTTTTTTTAATCTGACTGCTCATAGATTTTTTTTCTTCATAATAGATTCTCAGCTATTTCACTGTGATGTGTCTTGGTGGAATTTTCTATGTGTTTATTTTACTTAAGTTTTGTTAAGCTTTTTAGAACTCTGTATTAATTTTTTACCAAATATGGAAAAGTTTCAGCCACTATTTCCTTACATATTATTTCTACTGCACTACCCACCTTTTCTGAGATTCCAATTAAGTTGATGCAAAAGTACTTGATGTTGCCCAAAGGTCATTCTCCTCTGTTTTAATATCTTTCTCTATTTCAGTTTGGATAGTTTGTGTTGCCCCCTATTCAAAAGCACTGAGGTTTGCATTTTAAGTCACCTGCTCTTAAGTCCTTCAAGTGGAGTTTTCCATTTTGGATGCTGTACTTTTTTTTTTAATTTTTATGAAATCCATTTGTTCTTTTTAAATAGCTTTCATTGCTTACTATGCTTATACTTCCTTTAAATTATTGACATATTGATAATAAGTATTTTAATTATCTGTGAATTCCATAATCTCTCCCAATTATGAATTCAGTTCTACTGTTATAATTCATATTCTCCTTGGTTTTCATATGTCATACAAATTTTGGGTTGGAACTAGAAATTATGCATGTAATCATGTTTGGTGTCTGGGTTTTGTTGTTTTCATTTGTAAATGCTGATCTTGGTCAGACAGGCACATAATTTAGTTGCAGACCAGCTTGATTCTTCAGAGGTTTCTTATCTTTGCTATTATGGTTGTGGTCAGGAAGATATAGAAGTACATTCCAGGGTTACTTTGGTCTTATTCCTAAAGCTTATGTTTTCTGGGATCTTTATCAAGTAACCTGTTTTTGTGTTATTGTTGTTTTCGTTTTGAGATATATTTACACTGGCCAACTAGATATCATTTGGTAGCTGGTGTGTGACAGTTCTTTAGTAGCTATTTTTCCTTAGTAATAGTTCTTCACCAAACCTTGTCAAATCTGTACACATACAACTTACTCTTCAACAAAAAACTCAAGGGAACCCCACACAGATGTTTTAAGCTCTTTCTTTACACAGCTCCCCTCTTCCATGTTGCATCCACCACGTTTTCTCGGCCTCAGCTTCCCCACAGTCTAGTCTCTTGTCTCTTTAGCTCAGCAAGACTATGGGATCCTCCCTTGATTTCTTTTCCATTAACTGGAATCTCATAAATGCGTCCAGGGAGAAACCAAAGTGATCATAGTCTTGCCTTTTTTTCTTCTCTACCTTTTATGGATCTATGTGCTGCTTGTTGTCTGATGCCTGAAAGTAGCTGTTTCAAACATAAGTATACTTTTCTAGTGGTTTCCTCATCATTTATGGCAGGAAGACTAGTCCAGAATCAGTTGCTCTACCATGGCTTGAAGCAAAAGTTCAGCCACAAATAAAAATAATCAATATATTTCTGCAATCACATGTTATAACACAAAAATAAGTCTGAATCCTCACAATTAATAATATTCCCTCAATAAGTGTGACCTGTGCCCAAGATATTTGGACTAGGAGGTTATGTATACTTGTAAGCACGCCTCCCGCATTCTGTCCTGTTGTTCCATACTCAGTGAAAGATACCAGTACACTAGTAGGGGAGCATAATGGCACATTATGGATAAATGGAAATCTAGTTTTTACATTATCTATGACATAACTCACCTTCTGTTGCAAGTACATAGAGTTGCATGTGTATGTCCAAATTCTAAGTGTTAAGAACCACCATTAGTTTAAGAGTAAACCCCAAGCCCTAAAATGAAGAAGACAGGACCCTCAGAACCTCCCTTCAATAAAGGTCTTCAATCTCAAGTCTCTGTAGTCTATCTCATCCCTACCACGTTCCAGCCACAATGAATTTCACCTCATTCCCAGATGCATCAGACCTGTGTGTATCTCCACAACTTTAAATGTGTTACTACCTCTCTGAAATATTTAACCTTCTTCTACATATCAACTCCTATCAATATTTCAAGTCCCCTCAATCTTAAATTAATAATCTGTGTTGAAACATTTATTGAGTACCTTCTATGTGCCAAGTGATGTTAAAACTCTTTATGTGAATTAAACCACATAAAACTTACAATAACATTTTATCCTAACTTTAAAGATAAGGAAATGGTGGCTTAGAGAATTTGGAAATGTGCTCAAGGTTACACAGTAAGAAGGCAACAGGAATACAAATGCAGATTTGAACCACTCTAAAGCCTGTGCTTTTAGCCATTACACTTGTTATTCTTATTTTTGCTACATGTTAGATTTGTCTGGAAAATTTCAAAAATGCCCATAGTAATTAAATCAGAATTTCTTGGGGGTACAACTCAGTTAATATCTCTTAAAATCCCACAGGTAATATCAATTTGCAGACAAATTTCAGAATCAGTCTGCTACAATTCACTTTTTATTCATATAAATTTGGTATTTGTTGATGAGGAGTCAAGGAAGTAACCAAAACCAATTTTATTGTACTGGAATTTAGTAGCACTTACCAAGTGATTACTGATTATACCATGTAAAGAGGGCATGAATGAAGTAGAAATCAATCGCTCAAAGCAGTCTCAGACCCAAGCACTAGGCAACTGTTGAGTAATTGAATATCAAAAGTCTACCATTAGAGCAATAATAAAACATGCCTCGCTTGTTATTGTGGTTGGCTGATTCTGTCTAAGTTACTGTTCCCTAGGCAATGCAGGATATCATAAAGTAAATAAGAGACATTATAAAATTGCTTTGTAAGTATAAGTACAGAATATAATGCTGTTATATTGTTAAGTACAAGCACTGAGCACTGCATGCTATTAATAACTTTTGAGGAATAGGGTGGAATCTGGGCTCATGCCCATATCAGAGGAATTTACTTTCACCTATCCATAATTCTTGAGGACTACAGAATTTATATATCAGAAGAAAACATTGTTTTTTTCAAATGTGATGTCCTGGATGCTCCCAGGATTGCCCATGTACAGTGATTCTGTAGCACTTGAAACACATCCACATATGTATTGTGTTCTTAGTGACTTCCCTTAGAATAGAAGGGTCCCAGAAGGAAATCAAGTTCAGAATTAGAAATAATGAAATCCCATTAACTCCCTAAATTGGTTTGTATACTTACAGATACAAATGTCTCTAAGTTCTGTCTGTGTGTATCTATCTCCTGTTCAGATTCTGAGCTCCATAGTTTTGCTTAGCATTATTAGTATTCAGCCAAAATGGCATTTTATAATATCACTGGTAATGAGACATTTTTCTTATAGAGAGAGTAAGATTGTTTTCGAGGATCTTAAGTATTTATTGATTATTGTTTTGTTTTATGAAAAAGATATATGCCAATGTTGAATATTAAAACAGAATATTTAAAATGAATGTGCTCGATCAATATCTATTTGATATCTCTATTTTCTGACTGTGGAGTGTATTTGTCAGGCTAGGGTAGGCTATACTGTAATAAAAAAAAAATCCCTCAAAATAATAATGGCTTAAAACAACAATGGTTTATTTGTAAAACAAACCATGATCCATGCAGGTTTTAGGTTATCATGGTCCACAAGGATTTGACCTAATAGAAGGATTCTTGAAAGTTGCTGGTAGCCATACCAAAGGAAGAGTATGGTTAAACATTGTGTGGTTTTTAAGCTTTCTCCTGGAAGTAAGTCTTTGACTAAAGGGAGGAAGAAAATACAAACCTGCCATTTGTCCATAAAGAGAACCAGAATATCTTGCTAAATGGAGCTGATGACTATCACCATCTGCCCTTCTGATTTCCAGATATTTTGTCATCATTCTCATTCTTGCATGCAAAACATATTCACCCCTACCCAAGAGAAAGACTCAAAAAATGTCATGATTAACAAACAGCATCAATCCCAGGATCCAGAGATAATGCACAAGTGGTTTCTTCATCATTTGTCATCACTCTACTCAGAAAAAGGAAAGCAGAGAACTAACGGAAATTACTGGTCAATGACAGGTCTAAAATTCTGGGCACATATTTGAGGGTCCCATTCCTGGAGATAAGGAATATTGTTGATTAGGCTTTGATTTGTTCCTTACTCATTGTTTTCAATGGTTCTTGTCTTTGTTTTCTGGAATATTGTTCATTTTCCATTCTACTCTTTGGTCATATAGAACGTGGATATCAGAGACCATTCCCTCCTTGAGGGCCGAACAGCTTTTTAACTCACTTCTTACTCAAGACAGTTATAACTTCAAGAATCATTTTAAGTATTGAACTTGTGATTTATTAGGTGGTACAAGTTTTTGAAAAACTTAGTAAACTTCACCTTTATATTCTAGTAATTTCCATATACTGATACTCTAGTTCTATTATAGACAATACTTAGATCTGCTATGTTCCTCTGTTTTACTAATATCCATCCCCACACATGGTTTTCTGGCTTCACTGCTAGTATTTGGACATATAAGGTTTCTCTGGGAGATCCACAAATTCAACTCTTTTTTTTTAGTCTTTTTAGCCAACTGAAAGTATTTATTAGGTATCTACTTCATCAAGCCAAAAGTTACAATAATGGGTGTCCATTACAACCATTATAAGAATTTCTAATATTTTTTTCTTTTTACTGTTACTGTTGGGATTGAGAAGAAATCACACAAATCCCCAAACTTCTGAAGTCTTTCTTTTTACTCCTACTTGCAAATATAACACATCTTCCCCAAAAAATGGAATAACAGAGTCTTTCTTTCAATGCCTTGACACACACTACCAATAGCAATAAACACATGCTACAGTGCCTTGCATTTTATGTTACTTGTTAAAGCAGAACTCAGAATTCTAGGTTCCAATGCCTATGTCACACCAGGGAGGCTAGATTATGCCATAGTAATAAACACCCCCAATTCTCAGAGGCTTAGAAAAGACTTTATTTTGTTCATCTTGCATTGCTACTGCAGACTGATAGAGATATTTTGTTCTTTGCTGTCATTCAGGGTCCCTAAGAAATGGACAGTCACCAAAAGTTGCTGACCATGATGCTAAACTTAATGAGTGAGTGTGGTGAATTACACATTGTTCTTAAAGCCATCTACCCAGAAACAACATGCATCACATAGGTGAAGGCAAACTGTACAGCCACAGCTAAACCCAGGAAGGTTGGAAGTGTAACTTTACCCTAAGCCCAGAAGGAACTGGACATACCTGATAAGCAGCACTGGATATCACAGAGGAGAACTTGAATTCCATAAGTGAGTGACTTCATAAATGACAAAGTAATTCAGCAAATCAAGGGAAGAATCTTCTTGCCTATCATCAAGTCATCCAAGGAGAAGAGTTCCTAGATTATACACATTATCAAAAAAGCATAAAGTGTACAAGAATGGATTCTACTTAAAAGAGGGTAGTCAAATCACTTTTATATTTTAGCAAAAAAAAAAAATATTTTTTCTTTCCCATAGCTGCTGTTTACCAAAAACCAGAATTAATCTGGAAATATGTCTCAGATGAAATGATTTAGTAACTAAGATCCTTTATTTTTTTTCTCATATTAGTTCTAAATGTTCTATCTCAGCAGGCTCTATAGCCTCCTGAGATAATGTGAGCCACAGGAAAAAAAATCTGAGATAGGCTTAGTAAAGAAGAGAAATTAGAGCTTTGCTTAGGCATAACCTTAGGCAACTCACTTATTACTCACTGAGTTTTCCTATTCATAATGCTTGACACCCACATACACAGCAGGATGCTGGAAGGGTTAGAGATAATGTTTGAGAAGAGCCTTGAACTGCTAAACACCAAGGTGCTAGAGCCAGTTATCAGAGATCATCTTTTTGAATGAGATCCAATAAATTAATTTCTTGTTCCTCAACTGAAAATATTAACCGAAACCACAAAATGCCACAGTTCAGCAGAATTAGCAGATTGTTCCTTAACATACCTCAACTGCATAATCAGTACAATTATGTTCCATTATCTTGCCTTTCCTCAAGCTGTTCAGTGCCTAAAAGCTCTTCAAGCTTTACTATTCAAAAGCTGAATATGGGCCATCAATTTCTCCTTCTGTGCTGCTTCCAGTTACCAGGGTCTGAAGAGATCTTCAAAGAAGCAGTTATTCACATGGCACTCACTCTCATCAATAACTCATCATTGCCCAGAGACAGCAGAGCCAATTGGACTGTGTTTATAAGATCCAAAACAAAGATGGAGCAGAGAAGGGGACTGTGCCACACCACTTCCTAAGTAGTATCAATACCCGTCTGGCCTGACCTTGGATTCTCACCCCTCATTTTGATTTCCCATTCACTCTTCTCTCCTCGGCCCCCTTGTTAATACTTCATTCCATCACACTATCCATAGAGATCCAATTAAGATCTCTTCCATTAATCATACACCCATGTATTCACAAATGCAATTCTTCTTTTGTTGAAAAAGTAATCTTTTCTCAAGCTGTTAAGATCAAATTAGGGAAAAACTTTCCAATTTCATGCGATTAATCCAACTCCAAGCTTACCAGTATCACATACAAAAGACATTCTTATATGATTTGGCTTTGAAATACAGCATGTGGTTAACCAAACATTTGTCACAATGTTAATAAATAATTTCCACCGAGGGGTCAGCAATGTGTAAAGAATGACAATAGGATTCAATGTTTTTCATATCAAAATCAACAATGTAAATTTTTTCATTGAGAATGGACCTCAAGATCATAATGAATCACAAAGCTGACTATGAAACTATCCTTACACCATCAATGGAAGCGTCAGGTCAGATTAAACTTGTTAGTGGCCTCAATTAATGGGTTTCATGTATGAATACTTTTTGTCCCATGATTTTGTAGTCTCCTCCTACTCAGACTCTGCTTCAGCCACGTGACTTGCCTTGACAAATTAAAAAAGGAACACATTTAACCATGGCAGGGGCTCGAAAACGTATTTGTACATTTCTGTCGGTTCTCTTGCTCGTCTGCCTTCACCGTGTGTATCTGCCAGGTTAGCCTACTGGGGACAAGCTGTGTGGAGCAGAGCCAAGTCGACTCAATTTTCCCAGCCAATGCCTCAGACATGCTAGAGAACAGAGCTGCCTGGCTGACCTGCTGCTAGCCAAAGAGTCTCATCAATCCCACTTCAGATGAGCAGAATCATCAGTCAACCCACAGACCCATGAGTAAAAATAAATATTTACTGTTGCACGCCCCTTAGGTTTTTGAGGTTGTTGCACAACATTTTCATTGCGATAGATAACTGATATATTGAAGAATTGTTTAATAGAGATTTGAGCTTAATAGAATGCCAGACAATAGAATTCACATTGCCTAAATTTAGTCTTGAAATCTGTCAGTACAAAATTCTCTTGTGTGGTTACATAGTAACATATTATGAAACTTCTGAGGAAAAAAATATTAATTTAGAATGTTCTTTAAATGTCATTTTACCATACTGAGCAAGCAAACATAGTTCTGAAAATCATTCAACTCCTCTTTTATTTTTTCTTAAGCAAATAGATAAACACAGAAAGATAAGACAGTTTGAAGAAATAAAAAGAACCTTAATGCAAAATAGTTTAAAGTTGAGCAGTGAGGGCAGCTATACCTCCAAACCTACTGTTTTTCAACTAGGAATCTTGTGCCCTGAATCTGGTCAGAAACAAGAACTGGAAGGGGTCCCCAGAAAACTTCTCTGATACCCTCCCTCAGACCAGAAGTGTGTACAACACACCACCTTAGAAATGGTTGACTACACTCTCCCTTGTATCAGGGCTCCTTAAACAAAAAGATTTCACTCAGCACTCAGAATTTTGCCTTTTAAAGACCCCAAAATGAAACATGCCAGTACCAAAGTGTCCTGATGATCACCTATGGAATACAGAACATCACACAAGTTCATCAACCTGCCAAACTACATTAAAGAATTGAACTTGATTGTAGGCAACATTTTTTAGACCTTAAACTTACGTTTAAACTTATTAGCTTGAAATGCTAAGCGTCTCATATATCGTCTTAGCCAGAAATCACAAAGAGTTGAAGATGCATTTCTTTGAAAATAAGGTGAACTATGTGATTGTTCTGTCATCCTCATCTATTTGGTAATGAAGCCTGAACTTGAGAACCTCCAAATTTGCCACCCCGCTTCCCAGTGCACTGGTTCTATTCACAGTCTTAGCCTTAAAGTTAAGTTTGCTCTCCTCCTAACAATTAACTGACATACAGTTATTTATCCATGTAAAGAATTTATTACCATCTATATGTTATAATTTTAGGAACCAAGGTAAAAAAAATATGATGTGTTTTTATCCCTAAAACAATGAAAAAGCAAGACTATCAAAGGAATTTGAACCTTCCAACTCTCAGTTTGGTACTTTCACCATGAATAATACCAGATATTCAGTAGTGAGTAAACAATACAATAACCAATGCTAATATGCCATTCTCTAGTGGAAAGAATGCAATACTTCTGGAGCAGAGGTACCCAGCTGATGAACAACTGCAACAATCCTCCCACTTAATCATTGTTCTGATAATTATGCTAGATAAGCATCCCTCAAAGGGCCACGTGTTAAAGAGTTGATCTCCAGCCCATGGCACTACTGGAAGGTGGTAGAACCTTTTAAGAAGTGGAGCCTATAGGGTTGTCTTCTGGTCATTCTGAGTATAACCCTGAAGGGGATATGAGACCCTGGCCCTTGTGTGCCCTCTTTCTCTCACTCCTGGCCCTGAAATAGATGGCTTTCCTCTGCCATGCACTCTCAGCATGATGTACCACCTCACCACAAGTCCAAAAACATTTGGGCCAATCAACCACAGATTTAAAACTTCAAAACTGAGAACCAAAATAAACCTCTCTTTTTAAAAAGGCATTTTGTATGGTAACGGGAAGTTAACACACTTGCTTCTATAATCTTTTTAATTATCCTACTTCTCTCTTCTTCCCCTGTGTCTCTCCCCTGCCTCCAGCTCTTTCTCTAAAAGCATCAGTTTGTATCAAGAGTTCCAACTATGATTCAGAACTTTGGACAAGAAAATTCATTACTGAAGATTTTATTCAAATGTGTCTCACCACTCAATTTCAAACTTTAGAAATACTCAAAAGATCATGGAGAAACTGTGAAAGAACTTTATTCTAAAGATTAGCTGCCTGAACTTCATTGGCTCTGGATATATCAAATGAATTTTAGAGAATGATGTGAATTACATAATATACAAATTTTGAATATGGAAATTCACAAGCCTTTCTTTTTGGGCAAAGTTAATGCATATAAAAAAGATGAAAAATGAATAAGAATAATATTTAAAGAACTTTTTATGCATGCGCATATGAATTTATCACATATTTTTAAATACCATGATTTTACTGTCCTTACAAAAACAGTTTTCATATATTCTTGTCTTAAATTTAAACCATTGGTATGACATCAGCAAGATGGCTGACTAGAAGTTCCTAGCACTCTTCTCGACCACAAAAAAAAAAAAAGAAGAAGAAGAAGAAGAAAGAAAAAGAGAACAAATTTTGACCGAATATCTAAAGGACAGCACCAGAGAATAGCAAAGAAATAACAGAAAGTCTGTGTCCATAGAACAAAGAAACCAGGATGACATAGAGAAAGACTGAGAAAACACCTTGCCTCTGCTCTCTCCCAGTGAGGGTCACTATGAACCAGAAAGAATTTCTTCCTGTGAAAAAGCCTAGAGCACTGGGGAACCTGCAGTCATTGCTAGTGACAAAGTCATTGCTAGTTAACAAATGAAGAATCTGCATGAAAACTATAATATTGCACCCACACGTAACCTGCACCCTCCCAACCAGCATCCTTAGGCCCTTTCAGGTGAAAGTCCTTCCCTATGAAAGCTACTCTGCAAAATTTGTTAAGAGGTATTTACATAGACATTACAGGAGAAAAGGAAACACACAAAAAAAAAAAAGCAAGGAAATACGACGCTACCAAGGGAATAATTCTCTAGTAATTAACCCCAAAGAAATGGAAATTTATGAATTGCCTGCAAAGAAATTCAAAATAATGGTCTTATTAAAAACTCAGTGAAATAAACAGGATAAAAATAAACAATGCAATGAAATCAGGGAAACAATTCATGATCTGAAGAAGAAATTCAACAAATAAAGCCAAACAGAAATATTGAAAGCTGAAGAACTTGATCAATGAAATAAAAACTACAATTAAGAGCTCCAATAGTAGACTATATCAAAGAGAAGAAAGAATCTCTGAACTTGAAGACAGGCATTTTGATACAATTCATTGAGGTATACGCAGAAAAGCATAATAAAAAAAAGATACTTATAATACACCATTAAGTAAAGAAATAATTGCATTATGGTAGGTCCAGAAAAAGAAGAGACTAAAAGAAAGAAACCATATTCAAAGAAATAACTGCTGAAAGTGTCCCAAGTCTTGGGAATGATATAAATATGATATGACACTCAAAAAATTTTGTATGCCAAACAGGTAAAACCCAAAGAGATCTTCTTCAAGGTTATAATCAAACTGTCAAAAGTAAAAGTCAAAGAGAGAATTCTAAAATCAGCAAAAGAAAAGCATCAAGTCACTATAAGGGAATCTCTGTTAGACTGGCATAGGATTTCTTAGCAGAAACCTTGTAGGCAAAGAGAGAATAGGATGATATATTCAATGTGCTCAAGAAAAAAAAATCCTGCCAGCCAAGAACACAATACTCAGCAGTGCTGTTCTTCATAAATGAGAGAGAAATAGTCTTTCACAGGTAAGTAAAACCTCAGGGAATTCGTTACCACTATACCTGTCTCACAAGAAATGTGTAAGGGAGTTTTTTTTAAGTAGAAATGAAAGAATCATAATTACATTCATAAATATATGTGTGAGTATAAAATTTACAGTTAGAAATAAATATATAGTGAAACTAGAACATTCCAATACTGGAATAGTGATGTGAAAATCATACATATCTCCAGTATGAAAAGGGAAGATTATAGCAATAAATGCCTACATTAGAAATGAAGAAATATTCCAAATAAATACTCTAACATTATGCCTCAGGGAACTAGAAAAAAAGAAGAACAGACTAATCTCACAATTGGCAGAAGAGAGGGAATTAGAAAAATTAGAACAGAAATAAATCAAAATGAGAACAGAAAAAAATGAATAAAACTAAGAGTTGTTTTTCTGGGAAAAAATGACAAATCCTTAGTTTCATTAAGAAACAAGAAGACTCAAATAAATAAAATGAAAAATGGAAGTGAAGAATTATAACAGATACCTCAGAAATAAAAAGGATCACAAGGGACTATTATGAAAAACTATATGCCAACAAGTCAGATAGCTCAGAGGATACAGAGAAATTCCTAGAAAAATATGAATTACCAATATGGAGTCAGGAAGAAATATAAAGTCTGAACACACAAATAATGATAAAGAGATTGAAGAAGTAATAAAAAACTTCCCAAAGAAAAGCCTGGAACCAGATGATTGAATAGCTGTATTCTACTAAATATTCAAAGATGAATTAAAACAAAACTTTTTAAAAAAAGAGCCTGAGGGAATATTTAAAAATGCACTTTACGAAGCCAGCATCAACTCATACTGATAGCTAAGCCAAAAATATCACAAGAAAAGAAAACTACAGGTCAACCTCTCTGACGAGCACTATCACAAAAATTCTCAATCAAATATTAGCAAACTGAATCCAACAGCACATCCAAAAGATAATGCATCATGAGCTGGTGGGGGTTATCCTAGCATGCAAGCCTGGTTTAACATATAGAAATCAGGGCTGGGGATGTAGCTCAGTGATAACAGTGCTTGCCCAGTGTGCACAAGTCTTTGGGTTTAATCCACAGCACCTGAAAAAAGAAAAGAGAAAAATACACACACAAATCAGTCAATGTAATACGTCTTATTAACAGAATGAATGATTAAGGGGAGGAAAAAAAAAAACTGATCAGCTGGCGGTGGTAGCACCTGCCTGTATCCCAGAGACTTGGGAGGCTGAGAAAGGATGATCCCAAGTTTGAGGTCAGCCTTAGTAACAGCAAGACCTTGTCTCAAAAATTAAAAACCAAAAAAATTTAAAAGGGCTAGGAATATACCTCAGTGGTAAAGTGTGTCTGGGTCCAATCCCTAGTACTGGGGATATGTGTAGGAGAATCCACAGGATCACCTCAATTGAACAGAAAAAAAAAAATTCAACAAAGATCAATATCCTTTCTTGATAACAACTCTCAACATAATAAATGTTTTATTTTTATTTTTTAATTTTTTGTTTTAATTAGTTATATATAACAGTAGAATGCACTTATATACTTTGATATATCATACATAGATGGGATATAATTTCTCATTTTTCTGAGTACACATATTGTAGAATCACATTGGTCATACAGTCACATACATACATAAAGTATTAAAAATCTTACAGTTTACATTATAATGAATAGGCAAAGACTGAACGCTTTCCCATTAATATCCAGAATAAAGTGAATATGTCCACCCTGGCTTCTATTCTACAGAATATTGGAAGTGCTTACAAGAACAATCAGGCAAGTTAAATAGGTCTCCAAACCAGAAAAGAAGTGGTAAAATTATATCTATAAATAACATGATCCAATACACTTAAAACATTAAAACAAAAACAAAAATTCCATTCAAAACTGTTAAAATTAAATAAATGAATCCAGTAAAATTGCAAGATGCAAAATCAACATAATAAATCAGTAACATTTTTATACGCAAGTAATGACCTCACTGAAAGAGAAATCAAAGAAACACACTTATTACAGCACAAAAAATTCCTCCTATGAATAAATTTAAGAAAGGAGGTGAAAGATCTATACACTGAAAATGATACAATATGGAGGAAAGAAATTAGTGAAGATACAAATAAAATAGAAAGATACCCTGTGCTCATAGTTCAGATGAATTAATACTGTTAAAATGTCCAAAGAAATACAGATTCAACACAACCTCTGTCAAAATTCTAATGTCTTTCTGCACAGAAATAGAAACAATTCTAAAATCCACATGGAACTACTAAAGATGATATATCCAAAACACTGCTGAGAAAGAAAAAAACAGAGTTGAAGACTTCACGCTTCCTGATTTAAAATTATATTGCAGAACTATAGTAATCAAAACACTAAGACACTGGCATAAAAACAGCACATGGACCTGAGGAACAAAATACAGAGCACAGAAATAAATTCACACATACACCATTAACGAATATTTCGCAAGGGCATCCGGAAGATAAAGTGAAGGAAGAAGAGCTCTTCAGTTAATGGTGCAGAGAAAACTGGATTTCCACATGCAAAAATGAAATAAAATGGACCCTTATCTTACAGCATTCACAAAAATCAACTCAAAACAGGATAGATCTAAATGTAAGGCTAGAAACTATAAAAATCCCCGAAGAAAAGAGAGGAAAAACTCCTAGACACTGGTCTTGATTTTTTTTTTACATATGTGCAATTTTACTTAATGGTGCCATGTACATAGTGAACAAATTCTTATATGAAAGAACTAGTGTTTCTACACATTTAGAAATGTTTGATGTAAAAGTATAAGTAGCAGAATAACACTTTGTAAATAGATTTTATGTTAAACCACTTTTGTAAACAGTAAAAAAGAAGAAGAAGAAGAAGAAAAATCCCTGATTATTTCTACAAATTAATCCTTATTCAAATTTTCTCCATTGTCTCTGAAAGCTCTTTTGGAGTTGGTATTTCAAATAAGGATCCAGTCAAAGTGCATGACTGCCTTTATTTTTCTTTGCTCTATGTTTTTTTCTTTATTAAAATGATTTATTTATTCTAATTTTTTATACATGATGGCAGAATGCAATTCATTTCATATTACACATATAGAGCACAATTTTTCAAGTCACTGGTTGTACACAAAGTATTTTCACACCATTCGTGTCTTCATACCTGTACTTAGGGTGATGATGTCTAACTCATTCCTACCCCTTTGCCCCCTCCCTTCCCCTCCCTCCCTTTTTCCCTATCTAAAGTTCCTCCATTTCTCCCATGCTCCGCCCCCCCATTATATTTTTTAGATATCTCGCCAAAAGTATAGACCATCAAAGAGAAAATAAATAAATAGGATTACATAGAACTAAAAAGTTCCTGAACAGAAAAGGAAACAACAGAATGAAACAGCAGCTCTTGGACAGGGAAAGAAGATTTGCAAACTATCCATCTGATAAGCCAGTAATGCTCTAATTTTATAAAAAATACATACAACTCAATAGTATAAGAATAAATAATCCAATTAAAAAATACTCAAGCGATCTGAGTAGACATTTCTCCAAAGAAGACAAAAAATGGCCAGCAGGTATAAGAAAAGGTACTCAATATATTAATCAACAGGGAAATCATTACATATATAAAGTACTATATATATGAATATGATTCAGCCATTTAGCCTTAAAAATAAAGAATGAGATTTTATCATTTGCCATCACATGAATGAGTCTAAAGGACACTTAACATTTTGTTAAGTAAAATAAGCCCGGGAAATAAAAATGTACATGATCTCACTTATACGTGAGATCTGAAAATAAAAAACTTCAAACGTACAAAGATAGAAATCAAAATAATGTGTTAACAAGGGCAGGGTAGGAAGTGGGGGGGATGCAGTTCAGAGGATACAAAACAACAAATATGTAGAATGAGCAAGTCTAGAGATCTAATGAACAACATGAGGTTGAGAGGTAATAAAATTATGCTGTGTATGGGATTCATGCTAAATGAATAGATTTTAGCTGCTCTTGCCACAAAGAAAACAAAAAGTAATTATGTGAGATGATGGATATGTTAATTTGCTTCACTATGGTAACCTTTATACTCTCTATATATGTCCCATAACATCACATTGTATATTTTAAATATGCACAATAAAAAATTTTATTAAAAATTAAGCCATTTGATTATGTTTTAGATACTCTTTCAATATGGCATTTTCTTTGGGGGAAAGGTTTGATATATAGCAAGCAATTTTAATTTTTATCAACAAAGCCCAAGAAAAATTCCTTATAATGTACCGATGGTGATTCTTTTTATTTTCCAAATAACATTATCTTACCATAGTAGAAAATATAGGCATTACTGGGTTTCACATTTTCTTTGTGGCAGTATGACATAAAGATGAGTTGTGATTCTGAACCGTCTTCGGACACAACCCAAGTTTCCCAGCCTCCTCATGGGGGTTTCATTCCAAACCTGCCATATCTTGGAACATCCCCAAACCTATCACAGTTTCACGAGTGATTTGTCTTACTGATAAGTTCTCCCTGATTAGAACAATCCACAGTGGAATAATTTAGGAACTAGCTGCTTGGTCCAATAATTTGAAAAACACTATTGCTTAATAGCCATAGGAGCACTGGAGGTTCCTAAAGTTTTCTATCACTAACATCAATTCAGAAATCACGCATTTGTGCCCCTTCCCCCTTCACTGGAACACAGCCCAGCCACTCCCCATCCAGGCTTTCTAAAGACACAATATACATTTTGATTTTGTTTTTCAGAGCATGTTCCCAATTTTCACTTTCAATAGGAATATTTTTAGAGACCATTGAAAGCAAAATGTCTTGAAAATGTCTATAAAACTTCTCTAAGTTTCTTTCCAAATGTCATGATTTTTGGAAAAGACCACACCAAGTGGTAAAGAGATGGACAAGACTGCAAACACTTCTAAAATCTCTTTGGAGATATTCCATGTACCACATTATATATGAACTGAGAAATGAAACATCTGTGACTAATACAAAATTGAGTCTGTCTTAAATTATAATTAACAGCAATGAGAAAATGTTGCCTGTTCACTTCTTCAGAGAATCAAGTCATCTTTTTACCATTAAAAAGCTTGAGCCAATGATTATTATTTGTATCATCTCTCTGCCCAGTGCTTTTCAAAATTGCAGCTCCATCCTCACAACAGAATAGGAACCATGACGACTCTTACCACAAATTTAATAAGGTCTTTAAAAATTGGTTTTCAGAAGACTAAGCCCTCTGTAATATTTAATCTGTAAGACCTCTTTTTGGCCCCATATCAAATATTCATACCATTTTTTCTTTGTACCAAACACTATGTTGATAGAACTTAAGCTTTTAGCTTTAGAAAATGTATAATACTAATTTTTCTCCTGAAAAAATTTCCAAGAGAGTTTAACAAAGGAGAAGAGCATAAATTAAATTTTGGCAGGGTGGAGGGTACCCATGCTGAGGCCTCCAGGTTGTGCTCATGAAGTGCAAAGGAGCCCCTCATACATCAGTTCTTTATCACAGACATGGCGCCTGCTGCTTGAGGACTCCCCGTCTCCTCCCTTTGCTTAAAATCCTTTAAACAGCCTCATCAGCATGGGTCCTGCCAGCATTCCCCACATCTTGGGCCCTACCACTACTTCTTTCCAATTTTCTTGTTCCAATTCATTCCTTAGTCTAATTCCAGTCTAACCTTCTATTTTGAATCATCTTCGATAATCAACTAGTGCTCTAATTTAACAATCTTGCTGTGTCCTCTGAGTTCCTACAAAAGCTCAATGGTCTTACTGCAGTCATTCAGTAGGTAGGGCCTTGTGTTTTTCCTCACCTTCTTAAGTGAGTGGGTGCTCTATCTCTACAACTCAATGAAATGCTACTTGAAGGCAGGATGCTGCCCTATTCTTCATTAATATAAACAGCAATTCCGTATACCTATGCAAACACTTTGGAAGACTATAAAATTGCTTTTTGAATTTCAAATCTCTTACCTATTTCTATTTCCATTTCATGATAAGCCTAGGTAAGCTAGGGAGTCCTCATAGATATGGCTCCTCCTGGCAGACTCTCTCCCAAGGCCAATCAGGACCCACCCAGTGTAATGTAAATCTTAGCTTCACTCAAAGGAACAGCCCAGTTCTCAACCTCCATCTGCATCTGGACATTCTGGACTATTGAGTTGCATGTCCCTGGAAAAAGGAATTCCTGCACAGGTTCAGAAGAAGCTGTATCGAGCATCAGCATGTACAGAACAATACATTAGAAACTGGGGACATCAAGGAGTTACTATTTTCAAAAACAACAAATAACTAGGAGACAACTTTAACTTAAAATGCTATTAATGATAAACAATTAGTGTTTTGACATTTTCTGTCTGCTCTCTGACAACCCATTATTACTATTATCACTTCCTCTTCTCTCCCTCTGTTGCTACCCAGCTCCTTTGAAGGCCTCATTTAACTTTAGCCTTGAAGTATATGAAAAATGTTCACATAATGAAATGGTGCAAGGGAATTCTAGGGTCTGCATGGGCAAAGGCAGAAAAGCATGGATGGAAATGTGTTTTAGTTTAAGGATTAGAATCTAGAGTCAGGGAGACTAGGGTTCCAATTTTGACTCTGGTACTCTCTGGTGGTATGACATTAGGCAAGGGGCAAACATCTCTGAACACTGGTGTCTTTATGTATATTTTGACATAATACAATAATTTATTATTTTGTATAATAAATGAAGTAAAACATCAAAAAGACTTGGCACAATACTTATCATATATTTAATACCCCCCAAATGATGGATAGATGTGGCTAGTGTGTAGGTAATTAACATTAATGGAGGGACCCAGGAGCTGTGTTTGGTGCCTTATATACACCATCTCACTTTGTATTCCCCCAGTAGTGAGGAGCTTGAGGCTTAGAGAAGTTAAGTAGCATGCTCAAAAATCAGGGAGTTCTTCAGTCAGCTGAGCCTGCACCCTTAACAATGCCTCCATTCGACTCTCCAAAGGCAACACTGGTCATGGAGACTTCTGATGTGAACCAAGACATCTCCATTTCATTCTCCAAGTAATTAAAAACTCTTTACAGATGTTTTTTAAGCAATTTCTAGCTGATCCTCAGATTGGTGTCTAGAAGATTGAAATGCAAATCAAAACTACGATTTAATTTCACTCCAGTCAGAATGGCAGTTGTCAAGAATAAAAGCAACAATAAGTATTGGCGAGGATATGGGGAGAAAAGCACACTCATACATTGCTGGTGGGACTGCAAATTGGTGCAACCAATCTGGAAAGCAGTATGGAAACTCCTTAGAAAACTTGGAATGGAACCACCATTTTACCCAGCTTTCTCATTCCTCGGTCTACACCCAAAGAACTTAAAAACAGCATACTACAGTGATGCAGCCACAATAATGTTTATAGAGCACAATTCAAAATAGCAAACTGTGAAACCAACCTATATGCCCTTCAATAGATGAGTGGATGAAGAAACTAAGGTACATATCCACAATGGAATATTACTCAGCATTAAAAGAGAACAAAATTACGGCATTTGCAGGTAAATGGATGGAGAATATCAATCTAAGTGAAGACAGCCAATCTCAAAACACCAGGTAACAAATGTTTTCTTTGATAAGTGGATGCTAATCCATATAGGTGGGAGTTTATGGGATAAGCGGAGGAACTTTAGGTGGGGCAAAGTCAGGGAAGGAGGCAAAGGGGTAGTCGAATGGAAAGGACATCATTACCCCAGGTACACGTATAACTGCACAATGGTATGACTCTACTTTGTGCACAACCAGAGAAGTGAAAACTTCTCCATTTGTGTACAGTAGAGCTTTCTACTGTCATGTATAACTGATTACAACTAATAAATAAATAAATAAACGAAACTGTGGGATACATACACAATGGAATATTACTCAGCATTAAAAGAGAATAAAATTATGGCATTTGCAGGTAAATGGACGGACTTGGAGAATATCATGCTGAGTGAAATAAGCCAATCTCCAAAACCCAAAGGCTGAATGTTTTCTCTGATAAGTGGATGCTAATTCATAATGGGGGAGAGGGGGCATGGGATGAGTAGAAGAGCTTAGGACTGGACAAAGGGGAGAGAAAGGGACGGGAGGAGGCATCGGGGTAGGAAAGATGGTGGAATGAGACAGACATCATTACCCTAGGTACATGTATGATTTCACAAATGGTGTGACTCTACTTCATGTACAACGAGAAGTGAAAAATTGTGCTCCATTTGTGTACAATGAATCAAAGAGCATTCTGCTGTCATTTATCTGATTCAAAAAATTTTTTTAAAAGATTGTGCAAGAAGGACCAGTCGGGAGGCTACTAAGGCTAAAGCCCCAGTTGAATCAAGAAGTGGTGAAGGCCTGAACGGAAGTAGTGGAAGTCAAGTGATGAAAAACAGAAGAGGTGTGTGACCAAGGAAACTGAAGAATCCAGGGCTACATTCAGTGGGTGGGGGGGACATGAGGATGGTGGAATGTGGTTTGAGAAAGATACAGAATAAATGGAGAACCATATATATTCCCCAACCTCATCACACCTCCTCCATTTGGAAACTCCTGTAAAGTCCATCTCCTAAAAGGAATCTCTGAAAAGTGCTCAGATGGGCCCTTGGAAATAAGGGAAATTATGTATGTCTAGTTAATGAGTCTCTTCCAAGTACCTTACCTGCCATTAATGTCAGCACCAGAAGATAAGGAATTCTTGAAAGTTGGTGCTGGAACTCAGTCCTAACCCATTCAGGAAAGCCGAATATTTCAGAAGTTAAACAATCTCTCATCCTTACACTTCATGCACATAACAGTGCTTTGAGTACTATCAAAGCATGTGATGGCCAGTGATGTTTCTTGGCACATAAGACAGAAAATAGTTCCTTACCAGTCTCTATGGTATGAAATAATTGACCGGCTGATTATTATCCAAATCAGGTTTGCCTGATTTCTACTCTTTTTCCATTAGTGCTCCTGTAAGATGTTTATTCTTTCCAATATATCAGATTTAAAATATCAACTCTGGCGCCAAGTATTAAGATATTCACATTAAAATCACTAGCTTAAAGTTTAATTGTATTGATCTGATTTTAGAGGCAGCACTCACAAAAAAATATTAGCTATGCTAAGCTGCAATGCAACATTGACTCAAATAGGTATTGAACATAAAACTCACCAGACAATAGTGCAACCCATAAATGCACACAGGCAGAAACAAACACGCATGGTCTGGACTGAATCCCATCCCCTTCCCTGCTGCCATGGCTTGAATGTGCCCCCTGAAGTTCATGTGTTGGAAACTTAATTCCACATGCAACAGTGCTGAGAAGCAGGACCTTCAAAAGGTGATCAGGTTATGAGGACTCTGCCCTCAAAAATGGATTAATGCCGTTATGGCTGGAGTAGGTAAGGTATTGCTAGTGGGTTCCTGATGTATACACACATCTCTCACCTTCTTAGCTTATTCCAGGGGATGACTCAATAAGAAAACCCCCACCAGATGCCAACCTTCATATTGGACTTCCCAGCTTCCAGAACTGTTTGGAATATATTTCTTTCATTTACAAATTACCCAGTCTGTGATATTCTGTTATAGCAGCACAAAACAGACACACAGCTGCTGATTTTTGTCTCTTCCACTATCTCTGTAGACATCTGTAACAAAACCCTCAAGCAGAATAAAGGGAGCAGGGAGGGTGCTCCATAAATGAGGAGTTGAACCAGCTAGCAAAGCATCAACTCCTGATCAGATTTTCAGAGAAAGGTAGATGTTACAGAAAAAGTATGCAGGTCTAGGAAACAAGCAAAAACAAATATACATAAAACAAATATACAAGCCTAGGTGGTGGCATTAATTTCTCTACATCTCAATTTTGGACAACCAAGAAATTGAGATGATAATCTTATTTCCCCCTACCTCCACCTGCAAAGTGGACAGAACTAAAAGTTTGAGAGCCACATAGATCAGGGGTCAAACTGTGGATCCCCCACTTGCTAACAATGGAAGACAGGGCAAATCGCACTCTGTGTGAGCCTAATCTTCCTCCTGAAATTCAGGAAATTGTTCTCAACTTAATAGTGCTATGGCAAGGATTAAATGAGATAATGTGGTGAAAGTATTTGGTACAGAAGATATTTAATAAATGTTCTTTTTCTTCTTATTTTAAAAGGCTGTTATAGGAATCCAATTATAGCAGAAATAAATATGCTTGAAAATTTTAAAGATCTATGCAAGTTTAAAGAATGGTTATGATTGTTCAATTCGATTTTATGCTCTTATCCAGACACTGGTCTTCTTAAAAAAATATCTATATCTATATCTATATCTATATCTATATCTATATCTATATCTATAGTGGCGGCATGTGGATAAAAGACATGCTGAGAGGAGCCCGGTTTAATAACTGAGGCAGACAGTGAAAAGCTTATGTGCCTTCATTTGTTTCTGGCTTTGTGGTGCTTGAAAAATCAGGAAATAAAACTAATCAGTTCCAAATAAGTTTTTTGAAATTGTGAACCAAAGTTAAAAGAGCAAGTTATATGCTTATTTTTTAAACCTTCTCAGTGCTAAAAAGCCAAAATTTGAATAGTAAATAATGACAAAATGATGATAATGATGATGATGTGCAATGACATTACTAACCAAATTCTAATTGCTACCTGAAAAAAATTTATTAGACACACCAATGAGTGGAAAAGAGAAAAATCTCTGAGTTTCCATGCATATTGCTCACAATTTGTTCATCCATTTGCTATTTACTATTTCTATCCAAGGGCTACTACTGTGTGGTTATCCCAAAAAAGTGAATTTCCAAGGACTGTACCCTGAATTCAGCAATAATGACACCTCCCAAAATAGTAATCAAAAGCATAGACTTCAGTCTACTCATCGTGTGAAGATATCAGTCAATGAGGAAGGCTGACATATCAGCAGCTACCAGAAATGGCCTCAGTAATGCCAGTGGTAGAATAACCATTCTTACAAAGAAACACACATAGAGGGAAACCACAACTGGACACTAGCTGGGCAGTGTAGGGAGACAGAACTGGAGTGGCATTCTCTATTTAAACCCTGAAGAGGCATTTCTAGGCTCAAGTTTTGGGACACAATTAATCCATTTTTTGTTTTTTAATTTAATATTACTCCTCCATCTGTTTTTAAACAAAGATTTTTTTTTTTTTTTTTTTTTTTTTTAGTATTGTCCTCAGAGTGACTTAATTACACATAGGCAGCTCCTCCAGAGCCCTGTTTGCTCCTATGGAACCCTGGGCTAGCATGTGCCTAGCATTAAAAAGTTGTTAAAACAGAAAATATTGTAAAATAGTCATTTTAAGCTTACCATCCAAACAGTTTCTCCTTCCTATCAGCTTGTCAGGACAGGAAGAAATTGTCTTCACCAATTTCTTCTCTTCACCCACAATGTCTGTTTTACTTCACTGAGGGTCCTGAATCCTAAAATCCAAACATTATCAAATAGGTCAACTCTTGCAATACCCACATTTCTCAAGTAGGAAATAACCTCACATATATTATTGAACCCAACAATTCCTTGTCTAAATATCGCAGCTTTGTTGGGTTGCCAATTGTTAACATTACGACCAATAAACAGAAGATTAACTGAAAGGAAAATAAAATAGCACTGGTGAACTGCTGCTCCTGGATTGTGCCTTAGAATTCTCTTCACCGTGGGGCTTTTTCATCTTTATGGAATTTGGAAAGGGGGTAAGATACATGTTAATTTTTTTTTTAAGTTCACACCATCTAAGAAAACCATCCAAATCATTTTGGTGTGCAGAGATTTTTATTTCTAATCTTTCTGTGCAAAATGCTTTGTTAAATCCTGATGACAACTTTTATGCATAATGCATAAAATAAACTTTGCCAAAATCTGAGACACTTTTAAAAGCATGTAAACCCCCCTTAGAAACAAAATGACACATTACGGGGTATGTGGTTCCAGTACACTGGGAAAACCACACTTCCAGTTTGATGGAAACTATTGTGCTTCATGCCATTAACTCCCAAATACCTAATATGTGTAGTTACCTTGGTTTACTCGTATTCAAAATTGCATGCTATTTTTTATGAGATTCTTCATATATTGATGCCTAGTTTATGTTCTACATAAATTCAGTTCTGTCTTCAACACTTCTGAGAATCTTCACACTTAAAAAAGACCAGATACATATTTCGTATAACTGAGAAAGTCTTGTCACTGACCAAAATATAATTTTAAAAAAATGTTTTTGTGTTTGTATAAATTGGTATCTGTATACATGTCTATCATTTGATAAATCCTACAGGTAACTCCAGTTCAAATCATATGGCTGTTTTTGCTTATTTAAAGCCATAAAAACAGACACCAGGAAGGAATAAGACTTAGCATTCAAAAGTAGGGGCTATAAATCCTGCTATGCAAGAGCCCAATAAATAAATAAATAAAAATCAGAATAATAACAATGTATCACTAGCCAGTGTCACTAAAATGATTTGTTTTACTCCTCTAATCTTTACCGTATCTAAGCTGACTATAATAAATGAATAATTGCTCTGAATACTGAGCAGTTAATTGAAAAACTGCACCAAGTATAAAACCAAGAAATCATAACACAAAATACAAGGTTTCATCAGTGTTTAGGAACTTGTCTTTGTCAATATTTTTTAGGTTCAGAGTAAACCATGCTGTTTGCTATCATATATCATAGACCATCATGAATTATGTTAGATGTTCCCATGAATATTAATGGCCTTACGTTACAGGACATTCCATCAACACACATCCAGGTGTGCTGTGCTGAGGCTGTCTGGCTGCTTCATGAAAGGAAATGGTGCAATCTGAGTGAGTTTTACCTTAAAAGGTGGATTTCTAAGGGCACATCCCATCAGTAGGTATGCACCAATCTGAAAAAGGCAGGGGAACCCCTTGACTGTCTAAGATGTAGTCTCTAGCTCCTAGGCAGGTTGTTTTTCCAAGTTCCCCTCTGGACATTCATTTACCATTGTGTGTACAAAACAATTCGAATCCTAGGGGGGGCGTATATTAGAATTCAGAAACAAAAGCTGTGTTGTTGACTTCAAACACTGTTTTCCTAGGAGAGCACACACTTGCATAGCCATCCCATGGTGGACAAAATCATTTAAAAAATTAGTTGAACGAAAGCAAGGGCACAAAGACGAGTGGTTAATTATCTGGGCCAGTGGAAAAAAAAATGTCCTTTCTGGAAAATCTTTGAAAACCTATAGCATCCAAATTTGCATGAAAGTGTATTATATGAATACCTCTTTATTGAAAATAAAGCACTTCAGGCTCAGTTCAATAATAACAGCTTACAGGAGAGTAATTGAAGTTATCCAATTCTCTTCCCATTGAAAATGACCTACAGTATACACACATAGAGATGCAAAAAAAAAAAAAATCTGCAATTTTATTGAGACTGAAGTAAAAATGAATTGGGGTTAGGCACTGTGTAAGCATTTAAGGCACACCAAAAGATGATATGGTCGGGGAAAATTATCCCTTTTTCTTACAGTTCCTTTACCAAATTCTCATCTTGTTCCACCCCCTGCTGAGCTCCTATTGACTTCAAAGTGAGGTCCATGGGGGTCCAGAGCTAGATGAGAATTTGGCCCTGCATGCATAATTTTTGTTCTCCCTTATTCATAACATACACAATAAGCACTGGATTTGAAAAGACTCTAACAGGGGCTGATAATGGCTCCAGAATGATCACGTATCTTCTTAGTACACTAAAGGATGTCACCAATTTTGCTGTTGGAATCACTGAAAGCTCTGAGGAAAAGACCTGCCGAGTCTTTATTATTATCCTCGTCTATTGTTATTACTCTAACTAATAATAACAATATTTACCTGGCATTCAAATCACAATCTCATTCCTGTGACTTTTATATGATCACAGGCATATCAGAATCTTTGTCACTGGGAGGTCATCCAGAAAAATCCTGAAACCTTCTCCCAGGCTATCTTACCACCTCAAGGTGCAGAAGACATCATGTGGACCAGCACACCACAGCAATCGCATAAAATTACTGCAGATAATGATGAAGAAATAATAGGTGGGATAAAGCCACTTTTTAGAATACTGATAGGAAGGACAACTTATTCTATTCCGTGACTGCAAATGACACAGTAGGGATTAGAAGGAAAAGCTAAGGAGAGAGAATGCTGTGAGGCGGCTGTGGGATGAACCAGCAAAATATTTAAGCATTGTGAAAAGAAGGGATATGGAAGTGACAATGCCAAATAGCAATGTAATGGAATCTGACCATCTTGGGAAGGAAGAAGAGACCATCTCGTGACTTTAGTTGACTATTCACAAACAACAGCGTTCAGTCACTACACACAAATGAGAAGCCACTACAGACAAATCAGTCTCCCTGGGGTGCATTTTGGCCCATCATTATTTCATCCTATAAAGTTTTTACCTAGATATGTGGTTAATTGAAAGTGACTCCTTATTTTCACTGTCCTAATAATAAGGAGGATAGTTCACCTCCTCCAGCATTGATGATTTTATCTATTCTACTAACTAATCGATTCTAACTACCAAAGACAGACAAGACCTTGGAACAGCTGGGCACCTTGTTTACTTTCATGATTTTTCGATAGTAATCATTTCAGTATCTCTTGATACCCAGGATCTTCATAAGCAACTGGGTATTTCATCCTACTTAAGGAGCATTGGTAAACTTAGTAGCAAAAGTGCTCTCCTCTATTTATAGATAAGACCTACAACTTACAGAAGGTAGTCGACAAAATTAAAAATGATGTCACCAGTCTATGAAGCACTTTATGGTTTGTTTACACAGCAGTTTCCAACATATTATTTCATTTGATCCTCTCAACAATACTGTAGTTCAGTTCAAGAAAAGAAAATGGAACTCCTAATTACCCAGAAAGCTTCCAACAGACCTCTTTGCCCTAACACACATGACACTTAATTAAGAATTAGACATATTGCTTCTTTTGCCACTGACTTTACTTTCCTGGATATGTTGCAACATCCTCAGCATGTGACCTTTTTCTCAGGTTTTGGCATTGCTATTATCACGCATATATGCAAAAGGAAAAAAAATGACAGTAACTCAGAGACACTATTATAGGTGTTAGGATAGTAGTATACATACCCTGCTTTTACTTCTTTGAAATGCACATTATGTAGACACAACATTATCTGTTATTCTAGTTACATGGTTCATTAAGGCATGCTTTTGAGGACCAAACATGGAAAATAAGACTTGTACCATATCCTCCTGTTTTTTTCTTTACTTAGTTCGCTATTTAAAAATAAAATCTTAGGACTTGTGGTTCTATGGAATAAATACTTAATACATAGTAGATACCTGACAAATACTTGTACAATAAATGAACCAATCAATTCTTGTATTGTGTGTAGAAACAACCTCTTAAAATAATTATTTGGTCATTTGCCTTTTAGAAGTTATTCTCAACTTGAAGCCAATTTGAAATTTTAGGCTGTAATTTTTTTTTAACCTGTTTGGCCTCACTAACATAGACATATAAAGTTGAATCCAGCAAGAGGAATTATAACACAGGGTTTTCCCAAGTCATCCAGGAAAAAGAAAAAAGTCTTATCTTAAAGAGTCCTTTTCTATCTCTCCTCCTGTGGTTGAGGAGCCCACAACAAAAATACAATACACAGGCAAAAAATCACATGGAAATGGTTGAAGCACGTGACATACAACTGTCTCACATTCCCACAGCCTTAAGTAGTAGAAGATTATCCTTTTAACGAGGATAATTTTATTTTTCACTAGATTTCTATCAAAGGAAAGATTACACCACGGCAGCTGGAACACTGGAACCTACATAATGTATTGCACATTTTAATCATGTTGGATAAAACACTCTTTCTATGGATATCAATTATACTAATGACTCTTATATAATACTCTCGTGTGCCTACGGGATATGTATTGTCACCTCTCTTTTGTCATAAAAATAGTTAGTAGCTCTGGATCCACACTGAAGTAGTTGCTTTCATTTTTATATAATGAATGAATAACACTGTAAAAAAAGACATTTTATCCCATATTAGTTTAACAGAGTGAAGAGATTTCACATATGACAGTGCTAAATATACTCTTAAGCTGCTAATAAAGCCAAAGCCTGCGGGGGAAAATTCTAATGATGAGCAATGCCAGAAGTTTGTATTTCTCAAACTAAAGCAAGAATGTTCCACTTAGGTATAATTTCTAAATATCTTTAAAAGGAACAGGGATTTCTAATAATTTCATTTCCAATAAATCTCCCTAGTCAATTTGGAATCATTTTCTTTGCAATAAATCTCCTCAGTCAGCCTAAATGATGAGCACATTTTTTTTCTCCTTTTCCCAGAGTGCAATGTTATGGAAGAAACTTCTTTGAATGCATCCTTAAAATTAATCATGACAACAGAAGGTATGATTCATAGCCAAACTACTGCATGCTTCCTTTTTGTCAACGGAATGTGAATTTCTGCTAGAACGGTTGAAGATTATTCACCTAAAAATAAATAAATGAGCACGTGACCAGGTCCTCAGGTTGTGCTCTAGAAATGCCACAGCTGAGGGCCTATCACTGTCCCCATTCTTCAGAGTACCTGCTAGCAATGCTAGAGCTGAGGCTTTATGAGAATTTCCATTATAAACCTCTCGTTTCCAGGTTTAATAAATCAGTCATAAAAATGTGCTCAAAGCCGAAACTTGGCAAAGCAATTTAAAGAAAAGAAAAGAAAAAAAAAAACTTCTGCCTGGTCATTTTTAAGTTACACACATATGAAAAAATAAAGCTAAGCATCTCAGAGGCATTCCCCCTACAAATACTTTTAAAGGCCCATGATTTTAATTATACAGAAAATTGGTCAAGTGATGGGTCCACACATAGTTAGAACGTTTGGGATGGTTTGGAGAAAAAGGTAAAAATAATGAAGTTATTTAAATTCCACCTAGAAGCTTTTAGTGTGCATTTTGAATGCCATATTCTTTTCAGTTAAACAGAGTTTTTGAAAAAAAAAAAAAAAACACTGGATCATTGAGTGCCTCTCTTTTTGTTCACCTAATATGATATCCATCTGAAAAGATCTTGGAAATTCTTCTCTAATTTAATGCTGACATTTACAAGATATGTATACATTTAATTATTTACGTAACAAAATGGAATTATCTATATTCATAGAGGTTTCTATTTTTCCTACTTATCTTTATAAGAATTGCTTCTATTCTTTCATGGGTTAGCTTATTCAAATAGGTCATTAGGTTCATTTAAACTCTAAGTCTTTGCTTATATATGTAATATTTCTTGATCTCTCTTAAAATGCTCAGATAGATTTTTGCTCATTGATTACATGCTCTATCCAAGCTTAATGGTCATAGGAGGCCCTGGTGATTTTTGTCCTGGCAGTCCAAACCTTAATATAAAGATAAGGACCAAAATAGCATTTTTAAGGCATAAGTCTTTGTAACTTAAATCTTTTCCTTTCCCCCCAAATGGAGATATTTATTTCTTAGTATTTATAGATGATTTTTTTTTACTATTTGAGATATTCTAATAGTTCATGTGTGCTTATTTTTAAATATTTGCTCTTGTCTATTATGAAACTGGTATATAGGAAGAATAACTTAGCTTAGTGAGTGAACCTAGCCAGAGGCTCAGAATCCTCATACCAACTTACCTTGGTTTCCTATCACATTTACGTATTCTATAATAGCATCTTTGTTTCTTTGGAAAACAAATATATCCCTTAAAAGAAAAATAGGATAGACTAAAAATCAGTCATGATTAGTTATAAAAACAATGGAACAATATAATACAGTGTCTTTGCAATGATTCTGAATTCAAACTCCAGTTTCATTCATTTTCTATGTGTGTGAGTCTGGGAACAGTATGAAATTACTCTAATGCTTAATTTTCTCATCTGAAAAAAAAGGGAGTAAAATAAGAAGGATGCTTCCTCATAAGGTTTCTGAGAAGTGAGTTTCAGCACTCACCAGAGTGTCCACATAAGTGCCCAAGGAGCTATTGATATCATTGCCATCAATGTCACCATCATCATCAACAACATGAGAAAAATACAGAGGCAAAGTCTAGAAATATGTTCAGGCATCTCGATATAAGTCCCTTATACTTGTATGACAAATATTCATTTTATTAATTATTCATTATAGATAAGAAAACTTATTAAAGGAAACAATGGCTCCTATAGTCTTGACTTTAAAATGATCTCTGACTTTAAAATTTTTTTACCATAAAGATGGAAAACACCCACACACAGTAGCTATGATCAGAGCTACCTTATTTTGTCTGCCTTTTCTAGACTGAGCCACTATTCTCCCTTTCACATTCTGCCTGATTTGGTTCCCAAATCAATGAAGACAAAGACAAATTAAATTAGCAGCTTCATCCCCTCAGTTTTCTGGGGAATGGAACAAGGTCCTCCGTCCACCAATGTACTGATCCAGTCTTGTCCTGGATCCCAAATGATGGCCTGAGTCTCAGCATGACCTATCCTACTCAGCACTCAGTGTCTGCAAGAATGACTCTGTATACACATTCACAATTGACCCTGAAACTGAAGCTCTTCTTCTTTCTCACCTCCATTGGCTTAGTTCTTATAACCCAAATTCTACATTAGCCTCTCCTCCCTAATCCTTGTCAGTTACCCTTTCCAACAGGGACTGCAACAGAACTTCAGCCTAATTACAATAAGAGATGTAGAGGGAGCTTCTGCTCCTGTATCTTCATTGTTTGAGCCTCCTCTTAGGACTAGAATTTGTTTCTATATGTGGACCCAGTAGCTGAATCTAGCACACACACACACTGCTAAATGATAACTATCTGCCTCCAAGTGCTACATTTCTATTGCTTTATCTGCAAAATGAGGTCCTCCTATTACTAGTTCTCTTCAGAATTATTAGAACCAAGCCCTGTTAGCCACTTGCCTAGCAACTCTGCAACATTTCCACAGTTTGTCTCTGCAACTTCCTCCTACCTATTTCATGGCCTCAAGAAACTCCCAAACTAAGATATCCCAAGATTTTACAGAACCCATGTTTCATGTCAAATATTTTTTACCATGTCTCCTTTTTTTAAGTTCCTTTTTTCCTACTTATGTCACCCCCCACTCAACTTGTTCAAAACTAAACCTAGTTCAAACCTAGTTCAAAACTAAACCTAGTTAGCACAACTTTCCCTTCTTAAGTAAATCCAAGGGCTTCCTGACCCCTTCCTAGTTAGCAGTGGGAATAGTCCAGTTTGCGTTAGACTAGTCTTTAAGTATCTTTATCAATGACTTGGATAAAGATTTAGAAATCATTCTCATCAAATTGACATATACACAAAGTTGACAGGAATCACGAATATACAAGATGGTAGAGCCAAGATTATAAAGGACCTGACAGACGAAAATGATAGGCTGAAACTAACAAGCAGATCAAGTCACATTTGGAACATTGGGTTTAGTTCTGAGAAAGAACAAATTAAGCTGCATCCAAAAATCTCTTAGAATTACAAGAGGACATAAAGATCTCTCTATATAAGGAAAGTATGAAATATTGTGACCACTTTTCCCAGATGAAAACTGGGGAGTTAAATAAACCTTATTCAGAGATGTAAACTGTTCTCATCGTATTTCCAGAAAGCTTAACCCAGGGCCAGTGAATGTAAATTGTAAGTAGATTTCAAATCACGACTGAAATTTTTTTCAGTAATAATTTTCTCTTTTTTTCATGTGGAAGAAATTAATTTTTTTGTCAAAATTTTCTTAAATAAATAATTATCCTCACGAAGTGCTGAATTCCTAGTTTTCTCACATTATTCTTTGAGCTAGACCATGACACCCGTATGTTTTATATGCTGGTCTCTGTCCTGAACTCTAGGATCTCAAATGCCAGCTGGTTTTCCAACAGATCCCTCGGAGCATATTCAATATCTGAAAAACCCAGTTTTCTCCTATTTTAGACTGCCTAGCTCATTTCCTGTCACAAAAGACAGAAACTTGAATTTCCCTGTTTCTCCGTATACTCTTTAATTGGCGATGATGATAATAATTACGATGAAGGTGATGGCAACTACTTCCCATTGGGTTTTTACTACGTGAAGTCATTGTGCTAAATTTTATGTACATTATTTTATATACTCTTTATAGTGACTCTGTATGTACATATTATTATTCCCATTTTACGGAAAAAGTTGAAGTCCCTGAAGGTTAAGCCGCAGTGCCTGGATTTGTATCCGTTGCCATCTGACTCTAAAGCTGACATGGTTACCCCTTATCACACAGCCTTTCGAATTAGTCACCTCTTCTAACTCAGAAAGGGCTCACTGCAGGCATCCCACCTTGGGCTCTGGATCTTTTCATGGCTGATTTCTTTTCCACTCTTTACGTTGCACCCTGGCTATCTTAAATCAGGAGACCCTCTTTCCCTCACTCTCTACCATGGTACTCTGATCATTTCCCAATGGGCTTATTATTATTATGAGTTACTTTTTTATATATTTACTTACTTGTTTATTGCCCAATTCTCTAAATAAATGGAAGATTCCAATTCTTTCCTTACTATCCAGGACAGAGTACTGATTCCTTGGTTGATTGGTTGGCTGACTAGATATATTTCACTCTGTCCCCCATGTGTGGTGGTCTTTCTTATCATCTCCCCTGGAAAATGTTAATAACCAGTCATTTTGTCTCCATCTCTTCTAACTGAATCGAAACACAGAAAGAATCATGTCCCTTCTCAAAATTCTTTAATAGCTCCTCTGACTACAGAAAAAGTCAAAATTCCTTAGCATGACATTGAAAACTTAATATTAATATCACAACCTTCTGTGTGCCAGCCATACCTCATTACTACTGTTGTATGAACCAGCTGTATAATTTCATATCCTGGCATCTCTTTAATACTGTTCAGTTCCAGAAACTCTTTTCTCCCTTTCTTGAAAAAAATTATTAATAATCCTTTAGGAATGACTTCTTCTGCAAAGTTTTTCTTGGTTTTCTCCTCCAGTGAAAAGTTAAACATTCATCTACCACTATATGTTTCCATTAAATTTTACCCATTATTTTCTGTCATACTTACAACATTGCATTACAGTTAATTATGCAATTTTCTTATCTTTTCAAACCAGATTTAAGATGACAGAGGTGGCATATATTAGTTGCTTAATAAATGACTAAATTTTGAATAAAGGAGAAAGTTAAGCTTAATGTTATCTAACATCTTCTCATATTTAATATTTCATATAACTTTAATGATTCTGTTATTTTCAAAATGAAAACTAGTTTTGATATCCCATGGCAAGTTCTCTTAATTTTGATCCATGCCTACTCATTAAAAGCTATTAACTTTAAAGAAAATATTTTTACTGCCAAAGGCGGGAAAGGACTATATAAAGATATTCTAGAGTTCTTAAATGTTGACTTCTATTCAGCAATTACATTTTACTATTTAAATTAAAATCCTCTCATACATTTCTAGTAGAAATTTAAATTAACTAATCTATCTGATAGAGGGCAAACTGGCAATGTTTCAAGAGTTCTATGAATGTTTGTGATCCAATACTTGAATTCTAGAAAATAATTGCCAGAAAGATGAAGATGCAAGATGCATTGTATCATTAATATATTGTTGTATAATATACCATATTATTTTATTCTATAATAGCCTAATACATTTGAAAACAAAAGTTCAATAACATGAAAATTATGAGTGGTTAAATCAGGGTATCTTATAAAATTAGAAAACATTTTTTGAATAATCAAAAACATAAAAAACAAGTCATAGCAATGTGAATAAAAGTAGCAAAAACATACATAAAATCCCTAATGTATACATGAGTATGCATACATATACATATATATGGGAGAGATAGCAAACATTAACAGTATAATCTCTGGGTGATAAGATTATGTTCAATTATGATCTTCTTCTTTATATTTTTCTATATTTTTCAAAAAGACAAAAATGAAAACATATTCCTTACTCATCAGATCTTAAAAAAATTATTGAAAAGCACTTGTATCCACGTACCTTACATTATCTAGAATCTCCCCTAAATTGAAGCCTCTTAGGATTATTAGCAAACCATAAACTTTGTGTCAAGCAAACGCATTCTTCACACAAAGCACCTTCTCTACAGCATAAATTATAAAATATGTTATAAAAAATTAACAAGTTTTTAACCAAAAACCTCATTTAAAAATGCTGTAAAGAAAGGGGATTAAATCTAAAAAACAAAAGGCACACAAAACTTTTGAATAAAGTTGATATATGAAAGTGACGAATGGTTAGCATAATGTGCGAAGGAGAGAGGGATATGTGTGAGAGAGTTGCCCTAATATATCATATGTACATATTCATATCTAAGTAGAAAATGCAAAATATATCCCATCTGTTTTCACCATCTTTGCATCCTCTTCAGTTCCTCAAACAGCTGGGTGAGCAGCAGTGTGCTTTCTTGGCAATACCTTCATTAGGGGAAGAGGATGGTTCCCATTATTGCCTTATAATGGACCAGAGATGGCCAATGGGATCAATCCAAGATGTCAGCCTTTGCCACAACTTAAACACAAATTTTCTGGCAAAATAAGCGGTCCTGGGCTGTTAATTCTGTCTTTAATTTATTGTTCTTGCCAGGCATATTTTTTCTATCTTTAGTTATAAAATGTTGAAGTGTCAGGATACTTGCAACAAATTCCTGCCTCAAATGAGGTGGAAGTAGGCAAGAGAATAGTGCAGACTGATAACAAGGTAGTTATAACATCATATATACCATATGAGCAGTATTAAAAAAATATTCGTAGTATTTGTTAAAATGATAAGGCAGACTTTACTCAAAGATAGTTATAGGGACCACTGCAATGGGATTTTGTAGGGAGGGAGAGAGAAAGCTCAACTACAAATGCTGCAGGGCAAGTGGGAATTTGTAACCAAGAAGCAAGGTGAAGATCAGAGGATGGAAATTACTAAGAGGAAGGAATATGTGTTAGGGAGGATTCTAGTTAAACCAACCCATCAGGATTCTTGCTGAAGGCAGGCTAGCATGATCAGACATCACCTAGGCAATGGTGAAGGATGGTAAATGCATCTGAAGGAGGATGGAGGTGGAGCGCTTCTAGTTAAATAGATTTAGCAGGATTCTTACTGAAATTGGACAATATATGACAAATGGACAAGCCCAAAAGTTAGACCTAGCTCAAAAAGAGCTCAAGAACCTGAGTAGAGTTTGGGCAATGAGGATCTCTGTTAGTAGTTGGGTGCAATTTGATTATCATCATCCAGAAAACACTTATTTGCAAGATTGAACTAACAGCAAATTAGAATCTTTTTATATTTCATTCATATAAATACTATATTCTTTCTGACTCAGTTCTGATGGGTGCTGACTTCAAATGTTTGTGGGTCAACAGACTATTTCTTCTAAAAACAATATCTGAAAATTATGTGCTATAATGTAAAGAACACTGCAGGAATGACAAAATCTTGCTTGGGTGTTATCTCTGCTTCTAATCAATTATGTGATTTGGGACATGACAGGAAGCCCATTTGCCTCCAAATTTAATATGCATAGAAACTAAAAAGGAGTAGAACTCTAGAATTCTATGCTTCTACTCCAGGGGTTCTCAACCAAGTTGATTTTGCTGCAAGAACATGTATACACATTCACACACACACACACACACCTTCTCCAATCATAGAAAATTTAGCAATGTTGAGATAACTTGTGGTTGTTACAACCAAGAGGAAGAAATTGCTGTCATAGAAAGTAGAAGGTAGGGATGATACTACACATTCTACAACACATTCTACACATTCTACAACAGTCACTCACAGCAAAAATGTATTTGCTCCAAAATGTCAATAGTAGAGCTTTGAACCCTACTCTAATTACATAATATTATTGGAGAGAAATTTCCCAAAATTAATATATCAGAATCTTAAACATTTTTATACCATTGAAATTTGAATTATAGACTTGTTCACATGGTGGTTGGTAAAATTCATCTTTTTGTTTTTTAAAAGATGGAAAACAGAAAAGTCTAGAATATCAAGACTTATTTCAACTTTCATGGTTGTTTATTTTAATATGGGATTACTTATATAAAATTAGTCTTCTACACTTCAAACATATGGCACATTTTCTATTATATCAGGGCAGTTTAAAAATCTGTTCTCAGGCCCCTAAATGTGATAATGTCCTCTGCGTGACTTTGAAATCAATGTGGGCTCATTCATAGGTCAGAGTGTATTTAAATACTTGGTCATTTACTTGGCTATTTTTCTACCCCTGAGCTTGGTTATTTTTCCTAACACTAAGCTTGTCAATGGCCAAGTGTATTGTTGCAGTAATATAGTGATTACATGATAATATATTCATGTTTTGGGATTTCTCTCCTGAAAGGCAAAGAGGAGCTCCTTCTAGAAATTATCATCATTAACTAAATGCAAAAATTAGGGAAAATACAGTTAGTGTATTTTTTCAAAAACTATTTTAAAAGCTTAAGTTTTATGAGATTAAAGAAAGCCATGTATAAATGATTACATTTGCTCATTTGTTTCCCTTTCTTTAAACATTAGTTATACTAACCTATACTGTAGGAAGATGTTTTCTTTGAAAAAAAATGGAGAAGAAAATCTGCTTTATCACTTTTTTTAAAAATGCAGCAATTTTGAAATAATTCTTGTCACCATAGATCCTTAAGAAGGATAGTTCCATCATGGAAGTTTCTACTACCATCTTGACTACTCCAGTTGAGATTATGTCAGCCTTAAAGATCTTATTCTCCATTGGCCTCTGGAGTTGCCACACCCTATTGATATGGTAAGTAGAGTGCAAATGTACCTCAATTTGGAAATTCCAAATAGAATTGCAAGCACACACTTCAATGAGAGTCTCGGCCAAAGAGGTCTACTAAAAGTCTTTCTATAAACACAACATGATTGTTTTCTCATTGATTGACTTAAACCTCAGTGAGTCCCTGAGTATGAGGACCATAATGTTATAGAACCAAATGAACTTATATATCATAGAAATCAGAGGATTGTTACATAGATGTAGGTAGACTTGACCAACCCACAACTTGGTTTTATGTCACAGGCTTTCCTTTGAATCTCTGCATAGATACTTCCATTTCTTTCACTTATAGTTGATGCAATTTTAGCAAGCTCTAAAAGCCTTATGCTAACAGTCAATCAGCTCTTAAAGTGCCTCGTCATTCTTGTCAAATCAGCTTTAATGTTTCTTGGCAGAAAATCCAACTGGTTCCCTAATGGTGGACTTAAAGAAACCCCAAGTTAATGCTGAGAAGGATTCTTCATTTTATGAAAGAAAAACTCGTACAAATGCTCCAACTTGATTTGAGCATTTAATCTTTAGGATTTTGACAATATAAGTTCTGCTATGTCAGTCTGTTGTTGTAGAGAGAGTGCTGGACTTGGGGATCAAAATTCTGGCTTAGAATCACAGTTGTACCATTTAATAGTGCTAGGTCCTTGGACATATTACTTTACATCACAACCTTACTCACCCTCAGTAGATAAAACACCTAACTGAAAGAGCTATGGTTGGCATTAAAAGGAACAATGTTGTGAAAGTACTTTGTAAATTAAGACTCACTATACAAGTGTAAGTCATATCATAGTTTCTACCTTTGAAAATACATTGGATGGATATTATGAGAAAATTAATGCAGAGCTGGAGTGATAGAACACACACCATAGCTACCCTGCATGTAACATCATAAGAGCACATCTGTACATGGTTTACAATAGTCCATTTATTTGTGGAGGAGGAACTAACTAGCTCTTACTACTCAAGATTGCTGTTCTTTTTCCCCTCATTGTAAAACATGAAGCAAGAAGATGATCTCATGAGTTTCTGTTTTTTATGAAGAAGTGGAGGAGATGAGTTTGTAAACTATGGGTGCACAAAAAGAAGACACTTTTGCAAGGAAATGTGTCACTGCTGGGGAAAGTGTTCCCAAAGAGAGGCTCAGATTCATACTCTTATTTAAACAATGTTAGATGCAATAAGTGTAACTGAATATAATTTGCCTAACTGATAGTACTTCTGGCCATCCAGATGTGTGCACAATGGTTTAAATAGAGCTTTATAGAAGCTTCAGAAGCCACCATCACATGTGATATTCTTTCTATAGGAAAATACATTTCGAATACAGTAGTTCCTCCTTAGTCATTGTTTGGCAGTTTCAGTTACCCATGGTCAATGATGTTACAAAAAAAATGTTAAATGGAAAGTTTTAGGAATAATAATTCATAAATTTTGAGTTGCATGCCATTCTGGGTAGCATGACAATATCTTGTGCCATTCCCACTCTATCCAACCTGGGATATGAATCATCCCTAAGTTCAGTGTATCCACCTTGTAGCAGCCTTCTTGACTACCAGAAGGCTGTCATGGTATTGCAGGGCTAGTGTTAAGTAACCCTTCATTTCCTTAATATTGGACCCACAGTACAAGAGGAATGATTCTGGTATTTCCAATATACCAATTAGAAGCTATAAAGTCTTTCTTTAAGTGAAAGGATAAAAGTTCTCAATAGAGGAAAAAAATGCATATGCTGATGTTGTTAAGGTCCACATTAAGAACAAATATTCTATTTTGAAATTATGAAGCAGGAAGAAGAAATTCATGCTAGTTTTGTTATTTTTTTCTTAGTAAAACAAAGGTAGGGTCTATAGGACTGCAGTTCACTAAATATACTATGGTGCCTTCTGCTTGGAGCCCTCTGCCTCCCAAAGGAACTCATTTTCTTCCCCTCCAAATGTGTTGAATCACAAGCTCACCTACACGGTCTCCCTACACCCTTCATTCCTCTCCCAGACCAAACACAAGCTCATGTGGCCCACATCCCATTCTCCAACGTCATTTTGCACTTACCTAGACACATATTTACATTACCATCTTAGTTATTTGTGTATCAGTTGTTCACTGAGGACAGTAGATATATTATTCATATGTAGTAACTATACAATAAACTGTGAATCAAGTAAATGCTCAAAAACTACTTTCTGGAGCTGTTCTGGAGCGCTGGTGCTTGTCCTATGGGTCATGTATAAGCTGGGTTCCCCAAGAATGGATGGGCAGCAGACTTGAGTTTGGGGGAACTCAGCCATTATACTATCTGTGTAAATCAGAGAAAGTTAATCTCTCAGGACTTCTCACATTTGGAAAATGGGCTTGATACCTATTCACAGGGTTATAGTAAGACACTATGAGGACAACCCCCTGGAGATGAGGATCACTCGATGTTAGTTCCATCTGCCTGTTTTCCCTCTCCACTTTGTTCCTCCTACAACAGCTAAATTTGATGAAACCATGTTGAAGGTCATCCTAGTGAACTCAGGAATTCCACTTCGGGGAAAAAGTGAACATAGAAGTAGAGATTTCTATGAACACTGTTTAAATTACTCTCCAAAACCTCATGTATTTATTTATTTTTTTCCATTTAAGAACCTTCACTAAATACCTAATATGTGCCAGGCACTTTTTTAGGCTTTTAGTATGAAACAGTTAAAAATACAAATAATATCCCTTGCCCTTATAAGACTTTAGTAATCTTCAATTGAAGAAACCAAATGCCTCTGATTATATATAAAGTGAGAGAACAGTTTACACTTTCTAAGCATAAATAAAAGTTATTTTTAATTCTTAAAAATATTATTTTGTTGGGCTGGGGATGTGGCTCAAGCAGTAGAGCGCTCGCCTGGCATGCACGGGGTGCTGGGTTCGATACTCAGCACCACATAAAAAAAAAATAAAGATGTTGTGTCCACTGAAAACTAAAAAATAAATATTTAAAAGAAACTTCTCTCTCTCTCTCATATATATATATATACACACACACACACACACACATATATATATAATTTTGTTACTGAACAGTGTTTTTATAGTGGGTTATTTCCCAAAACATATTTTTAAGATTATCACAATGTAGAGTTGGACATGGTGGCAAACATCTGTAATCTCAGTGACTTGGTAGTCTGAGACAGGAGGATCACAGTTTGAGGCTGGCCTCAGTAACTAGGCAAAGCCCTAAGCAACTTAGCAAGACTCTTTCTCAAAATAAGTAATAAAAAGGACTATAGGTGTAGCTCAGTAGTAAAGTACCCCTGGGTTCAACACCTTAATACCAAAAAAAAAAAAAGTTTATTATAATATCTTGTATATAATGGCTGTTTGAAACACATTTTTTAAATGTATAAAGTTTTTAAAGCAGTTTTATTTGTTTTAGCTTTAAAATGCTTATGAAGATATAATAAGCCCAAAACGACCTCACAAATAGTCATTGAATCTTGAATGTGGAGCAAAAGAATGTGAATTTCATGCATCATGCCAGTTCTCCTGCCTCTGCTGGGAAAAACAGACAGGCTGACTACCTAAATAAATATTTTTTTTTTCACAGCTGATGATTTTGCGTATTTAATTATGAGATGAGAAGGAACTGCTTTTCTTACCATAGAGGAAAATGAATCGGTCTCCCCAACTGGAATGACTTAAAAAGCATATGATACTGAGAATAAGTTCCACAAAACAACTAAGGAGAAATATCCACCCACTGGCTACAGGAGAATACTAAACATTCATTCCATTGAGCTTACTGTCAACTTCCTCCCTTTGCTTTTGTGAAGAGATCTAGGAGCCTTCCTTTTTTTTTTTTTTTTTCCATAAAAGAAATGAATTCTGTTGTAGCTGGGTGGCTAATGGTGCTTCATTGAGTCTCTCTGCACTTAGGATGCATCTGTATTCCTGAAGGGATTGAGGCTCTCACTGTATCAGATGATGAAGAATACCCTTGCTCCAATACCCACATGGCATTGTGCAATGCTTGCCGAGGCAACACTAACTTTATGCTCTGTACTGGAACGATGGTAAAATTTGGGAGCTAGATGTGTACTTAGGATTTCTTAGTTGTTTGATCACATTGATGAAAGGATATGCAATCAATCTCCCCCTAAGACAGTGAGTGGTATTGGCCATAACTCATTACTCCGTCAAGGATTTGGCATTTCAATCGATGGGAAATGATGTGTGATCATTCTAATTTATTATACATCATTTCCCATCAATCGACGAGCTGAAGCCTTGACATAATAAGTACTTACAGACACTGTCAATCATTCTTGGTCCAAATACCTCCCAGTGCTGCCATTTGGGATATTCTCAGAGTCATGAAAATGGAATGTGCCCCCAAATAATAAATGCAATGATTTCATTCAGCAGAAGACTTTGAGATGACCTCTTACTTGAGGATTCCATCAGCAATTGCTTAAACATTGGGCCATCCCCCAATCTAAAGAGGCTGAATTGATGAGTTTTCTGATTAGCCATGATTTTCCTCCCAATCTATCCAAATGGAATTCAAAAATGGTGGCGTTGGCAGAATCATATGGTTCACTTCTGTTTTTGAAAAATGCCAATCTCCTCCACCTACCTCATCTCAAAAAATTTACTATATCCTGAGTGCTTTTTGGAATATAGTCAAACTACATTGATTTTTCTGCCTTTTGTCACTATGGAGAATGACATCACAAGAGAAAAGTACACCAAATAGTATCAAGATAGCACAGCTCATGGGTTGCCTTTTAAATAAGAAACTTTTAAATAAGATACTTCAGCTGTTATTACAGCCTATACTGAAGCACTGGATGAGCACTGTCTGGTTTGATTCATTCTATTTGTTTGAAGTTTACGTCTCATGAAAATAAAATAAGAAAAAAAAACATTCTCGGGTGCATGTACTAAAGCAATAGTGTGGAAAGTCATAACGGTGGATATTGCATACTGCATATAGTTTTCATGGTGATTCCAAAAACTACCTGCTGCTTCACATAAGCATTTTGGGGAGGTCATAACATTTTCAATTTCTACTTTCTGATATTTTTCAAGAGAAAAACCATATTTCTGTGAGAATTTGTATGTGTGCTTGGAGGAGAATTTTTATTTTTATCAGCAGTGAAAGGAATATTTTTCAAAGAAAAGAGGGTGATGCACCCGCTATAACTGACACACTTGGCAACATTTTTGTGAGGACAGAAGGAAATATACTGCTTTTTTGTTGGAAAATGTTACTTCCATTGACTCTGACAAGATTCTCTTAAATTTGTGGGAAAATAACAAGTGAAGACTTTCCATTCATAATAAACTTTAAAAAAAAAAAAGGAAAAATTTTTCTTGTTTGGTTTTGTTTTTTTCCCCCACTCGCAACATTTGTGGAATCAGTCGAGTTTTATTTGTTTGTCTTCTTGTTGTTGTTCAAAATCTAGCTACGGAAGTCTGATCATCCTGGAGGAGGAAGCTTAGCCTAGCCCCGTGTTTTGTATGCAGTGTGTGGGCAGGATCTGAAAGTCAGTTTAGGGACTCTGCATCTCATCTACAAGAAAGTGGGCCTTAACAGAACCAGCTAACTTGGAGTGTAGAAATGGCATACTCACACGATAGATTTTAATAGAATCGTTCTCTATGGATTTCAGAGCATGCACTAGCTCATTCGATCCTCAAGATTTGCCTGAGCCAATAACGTTCTAATCTTGGGGGGAATGCCCTCCTCACTTCTCCCAGCACCAGCATTTCCTCTTTGCTTCCTCGTCAGCAATCAGTGGGTCTTGGCAGAACCAGGGCTTACTGGGGAGCCAGCTGGCTGCTTTAGCTCTTCATATGCTCTGGGGTTTATCCAGGCTAATGGAGTATCACAGTTCATTATGCACCTTCCTCCTCTACCCCCTGCAAGGAAACTCCAGTGAATACCAGGTTTGGGGCAAGTAGCATCATTGCTGCTGAAGCTGCCAAAAAGAGCTGCCAGTATCCCATGGAGGAGCTAAGGGATATCAATATCTGTAAAAAAAATGTGTCCTAACCCCCAAAGTAGGCTACAAAAGAATTTAAGCATGCAGGAGAATTAATATTATTTACTAGTTTTACCTTATTTTACACTAGAAGGGCAGCAGTAACTATCTACTTAAGCTCTTGCTATATGCCAAGGGTTTTGCTAAGCCCTTCATACTTAACTAGTTTATATAGATCTTAAAGCAAGACTAAGAAGTTGGTACTGATATTGTCTCTATTGTTGAGGCTCAGATAGACAAAATAACTTGATTAGAGTCATATAGCATAAAGAACTGGCATTCTAACCACAGTCTCAATATGCCCCTCTTCTTACCTGCTACACTACACTGTACATGCAGACTTTAAGGAAGCAAAGCTGCCATTCAGTTCAAAGATAAAGAGGAAAGTCAAGAAGGGTTTTATTATGCACAAAAATGGTAGAAGGAAAGAAGAAGGAAAATGCCAGGCATCCAGGAAATTTTCTAAATAAACAGTACAGGAGCATAAAAGTATAAATTAAAATATCATAAGTGTATCTTCATGATAATTAGGATATCTCTTCTTATAAATATTTATTTCTGGAGAACAAAAGCTACAAATACTCAAAAACTCATTTTTCTAGGAGAAAATGATTATAAAAAGGAGAAACTTGTTTTCAAAAATCTGATGCAGAATCAATCACACTCCATGTCACTCTAAGAAATGAGGTCGCACTTTGGAGGCCACGGTAACAAAAGAAACAATGCCTAGAGTGAGCACTCATATGTGAGGTTTGAGTTTGATACAATTTGAAAAGCTTGAGTAATAAACTCCTGAAAAATGGGGTTTGGTAATGAGCAAGCCTTTAACTATATAGACATGTTGCCAGGTACCACTTTAATAAACTATTACAAATGATCGATGCAAAGGTGTTTCCAACAGCTGTTTATGCAATGTGGCTGGAAGAATTCTTCCATAAAGAAGCTGTTAGTGGGAAAATTGGCTATGCACGGTTGTGATGTCAAATCCATACATAACAAAGTTTTTCCTGTCAATCAACAATCTCGCCATAAATTAATCCATTTATAACAAGCCTTTTTTGAATTGACAGCTTTGAGGTGAAGAATAAAAAGGACTCTTAAGGAAAGTGAACTCGGAATGGCTTTTTGCAACCCTTTAACACATGAGAAGTGGCAAAGCCTTGTGATTTTTAATTTATATTGAAAAATGTTGGCAGAAGCTCCAAACATCAAGGTAGCCTTTCAAAGACTACTAAACACAATAAAGACAAGTGATCTCTTAGGTTTGGCAGAAGTTAACCTTACAAAGGTTAAGACCTGCCCATAGCCAATGGATGGAGACAAATGATAGAGGATTTTTCTTGACTGTCTTAGGTATACAGATCAAATCCAGATGTAGTTATTATATAAACACATTCTCTGCTCTGGGCATAATGGCTGCAGAGCTTTGCTTTGAGGACACCAGAGCTTCCTGAAGGCAAGCAAACTATGTGGACAATGCACAACAGGTGCATCAGGTAGGCCCTTGGACCCTATAGTCGGACTCTGTTATCCTGGCTTTTTAAAATTAATTTACTTATTTTAATTAGGTATATATGACAGCAGAATGCATTTTGATTCATTGTACACAATTGCAGCACAACTTTTCATTTCTCTGATTGTACACAATGTAGTGTCACACCATATGTGCACTCATACATGTACCTAGGTTAATGATGTCCATCTCATTCTACTATCTTGCTCCTGCTTTTAATCCATATTATTTTTCAGGCTTGGTTATCTCTGTTATCTGATGCCATTACTAAACAATTTCAATTCACAAAACCACAAGGTTGTAAAGAATGCTGACATCAAGTCTGGTTTGCCATTCTGTGTATCAGGCAAAATGATACCTAAGGCAAGAGCTATGCTCTTGAAGATGACCAGAGGTGGGATGCCATAATCCCAGGGATCCCTGACCCCATGTTCCTAACTGTGCTGAATATTTTACTTTCACATAGTGGAATGGCCCCTTCTAACATCACTAGAGGCAAAGAAAACTTAATTCTTTCTCATGTCTAAATCAACCATGCTTCTTCTTCTGGTCAAATAACATCTGTTTTTCACAGCTAAGATTCTTTCTCCAAAACGCCTTTCACACATATAACATTTTTGCCCTCTTCAATCCTCTCTTCACTTCTCCACTTAATCGAACCAAAAAGTAGATTGAATAAACTACTCTAAACAGGGATGAAAACCAAAAGTGATTGAATATACAAACAAACCTTTTAAATATATTAAGAGTTTTTGTTTGCTTTATATTTTGTTTTCCTGCAATGGATTAGAACCACCACTCTTAATTCTCTACCATTTCTTCTATTAAATGTGTCCTTCAAGAGAGAAGCCCCATCCTGGGCCTTCAGCCCTATTCTTCACAGAGGCCTCATTACTCTCTGTTCTGCAAGATTATTCCAAGATGCCCCTGTTCTTGCTCTCACCTTGCCTGGAGACTGCCCACCAGCTCACGGGTCCTCTTGCACCTCTGACTGCTGGATCTCCCCTGTAGGATTCACTTTCCGACACAGCAGCCAGTGCCTCAGCCTATGTATTCCACAGCTTTATTTTCCCTCTGGTTTTCAGTAACTCCACTTCCTCTATATCTTCCTTTCATCAAAGGAAATGAAGAAATGGAATTCTACATCTTATCTCCAAGGTCTACAAGTTGGCTCAAGTAGGCCACACATGCCTCCAAAGAGCCTGTGTTCTCAATTCCACCATCAAAGTCACTGAGGAAAAGAACCAGGCTTGATCACAAAATAGAATCTAATAGATTACAGGGACTTTATATGAAGTGAAAATACTATTTTGAAAGACAGTGAAAAAACTTCCAGGTATAGTTTTATCCTCTTTCAGTCTATAAAAAAAATATTTTCTATTGGACTTACTTTTCTTGTGTTTGCTTAATAAGCAAATGAACAATGAACAAACAAAAGAATAAATGATTGGTCCAATGAAAATGACCACACGTAGGCCAGGCTTAACTTGTCCAAACATTATTGCACATATATTTAAGTTTAAATTTACTCAGATAAAGTTCAGTACAATATCGATAAGTTTTTCTATATAAATAATATCTTTACCCCAAGATAGTCTCATCTCTTATTATAATCATACTCAGCCCCACAGTGCTACCAAAGATCAAAATACTTGTTTATTAAAAAAAAAAAACAATTATAGACCTACATGCAAAGCAGAAAAAAAATCAAGCTGTACTTATTTTTAAGAAATACATTGGTCCAAAATATGTGGAACATTTTGCTAGTACCTGTTCTTTCTAAGAATCTCAGTTATTTTCCCAAAGTCATTCAATAAATATGTGTCATTCTGTGGGAAGCTAAATTTAACCCACCTTTCTTCCTTTCTGCATTCAGTATTCAAGTATTCACTGAGCTCCTGCCATGCAGGCTGTGTTGTCCTACTCAAAACCAAGTGTACCAAGCTATGGTGCTCCAACTTGACTCTACTGGTAGACTAAAGTTGAGCTAGCAAGGTACCAGCAAAATTTTCTTTGCATTTCTTCACAAGAATTTATTGAGGACCAGGTCTCTTCTAAGTATCAGGGTTCCATCAGTGTACACACACACACACACACACACACACCTCTACTATCATAGAAAAAATATATGCAAGTAATCCCTCCAACTTCTTTATTTCTATAATTTATTTTACTGACTGAACTTATTCACATAGTATGGAAAATGGAGGAAAAAGGCAAAGAAAGGATGATGAAACAGGAAACATGGGACACGAAGTCAGGAAGATAGGCCTGAATTATGTAAGGATCAGAGGTTTGTTCATCATGGTGAAGTTCAGAATTTGCTACCCTCAAAATAGAGCAACCCATTGGCACTGGAGTAAACAACAGAAACAGGCAGGCTCTCTTTCCCTGCCCTTACTCCCCTGAAGCAGCCATAAAATCCAGGAAAACTACTCTGATTTTCTCCCTCTGTTCATCCCTAAAGCAGGTCAGAAGACCCTCATAGGAAAGGTACCTGCCCTACACCCAAGGAAAGGAACATCCTTATCTCTGAAGCAGAGAACAATCCGAACAGGCCTCCATAAATCCGCCCCCCCAGTTGATTACCACTAGCCCATACTTCCTTTGTCCAATCATAGTTCTCCACAAATATCTACTGCCTCAGACCAACACATAAAAATACCGAGGTTTCTTATTTCTCTGGATCTTCATTTCTGAAGGGTCTCATGTCATGTAATACTTATTAAATCAATTCCTAGCCTTTTCTTTTGTTTAGTTGTCTTTGTTACAGGGGCGTTAGTCCATTTTCCTTTGCTCTAACAGAATATCACAGACTGGGTAAATTATAAACAATAGAAGTTTATTCAGCTTCCAGATTTGCAGACTGGGAAGTCCAAAAGAGTGGCAGTGGAATGTAGGAAAGGACTTCCTGCTGAGTCATAACATGGCAAAAGGGAAGCCAGCCTAGGTGGGACAGGGAGAGAAAAATTGGGCTTTTATGAGCCCCCCCCCCTTTCAGAATAATTAATCATTCCAGCAATAGTGATACTAATCCATTCAAAAGGTGATTAGGTGACCTGATTAACTCTTAAAACACTTCACCTATTGAAAATGTCACATTGAGGATTAAATGTCCAACACATGAATTTGGAGAACACATTCAGACTATAGCAGGGCCTCAACCATGAACCTAGTGATGGGTGACAAAAGCTATTTTCTTTTCCGCTACAAGAACCTCCTACTTTCTGTCTTCCCTGCCATCTTTTATTTTGGATGCTTCATTACCACCCTGCCATGAGCAGCATCGCTGCAGGAAGCCCAAGAATTCAAACAGGCCAAGTTTAACATTTACAGATATCTAAGACTTCCTTCCAAATCCCTGGAAAATTGAGAGCGGGTTGCCTATGATGGATAGATCAATTGTTATCCTTAAAAATCCATGTATAATGAAGAATAACAACTGTAATCCTAGATAATTACACAGCTCCACTGCTCTCAAGCTTCACTTTAGCACTATTACAGGGAGTCCTTCAATAGAGGCAAGTGTCTCCTTTTGCCTGCCTGCATTGTTTCTTAATTTCACATTCCCTATTCAATTAAACAAGGATGGGCTAGCAAAGTCTGACACCAAATTTCTTTAACTGATTATTATTTGAGAACAATGCTTCCCCAGAAGGAAAAAAAAAAAGAAAAGACAGAGAAAACTGGGTAGAGCTGAATGCTTAGGTGAACATTTTTTTTGCTTTGGCTCCAAATGTTTAAATTAGGAGCACTGCAAATGAAGATCTTAGGGGTAAAGTTACTGTAAATAAGATCTTTGTCTCTAAATGAGACTAGTTCCTCAAAACTCCTTTTTCTTTTTGACTTGCACTGTTCAGCCCCACTTTCAGTGAAATTCAATCACATTCATTAGCATTTCTAAAGATGTAAGCTACTCAAAACAGCTGCATTGTCTTTCCTTTTCAACTAAAATGCAGCTTTGCCTTCTAAAGGGAGAAACCTCCCTTTAGTTACCCGATTCTTTCTGCTTGGCACCCATAATTTTCAATGGTGGAGCCAACCCCTCATGAAACAGGAAGTGCAATCCCATTTGATCTCACTTGAAAGGAATTGTAAATACTTGGTAAGGACGGATACAGTGGCTCAAAGAAAAAATACAAAAAGTAGATAAATAAATAAATAGCTGTGGAAGGGGGTGGAAGCAAGTGAGACAAAGGACAAAGTAATAATCATTTAAACGAACTAACTCTTTGTCCCTGGAACTAACATTCTCATTATCAAGGGTATTTAATGTATTCCCTATGGGGAACAGACTGCTATCTAGCTATTTCAGCTTTGGAGGAAAAAAAAAAATCATTTCATCATTTTAATGTTTTGGGCCTACATAAAGAATATTCCATATGCTTCAGATCATAAAAATTACCTGCTTTTTAAAAGGTGACTATTGATGGAAATATTATGGCAAGAAAGAGCTAAGAGTTTACAAATTACTCTTTTTTCACTGACTTAAGAAACCATCTTTTATGGTGCCCAGTTTAAAATTCTGCCCGTAATTCAAGTGCAAACCCAATTTTGTGTGGGTATGGCCTAAAGAATACATACTGTTCAGGGAGATGGTGCACACAGCCATCTGAGAAGGACTAGCACTGGAGCTGTTTTCTAGAAAAGATTTGCTATAATTGACACAGATACCAATCGTCCCCTTGTGACCGTGCTATTAGGCAAGGATGGAAAGGCTTTTAGGACCATGGGCTGGAGGACCTCACTGGTTTCTGGTCCTAACCCAGTGAACTCAGCTGGTACAAGGATCAGAAAGGTAATGGAGAAGGCTAAAAAGGGAAATCATCCCTTCATAATCATATCTGAACAAAACAAAACGACAAAAGAATTCTTTTTTAAATTAAATCAAGCTGATATCAAATTGAATTAAAATACTCGAATTTATAGAAAGCTAACCATAAGAACTTGAGAAAATGAAGCAGCTCCTTCTGGAATCCCCTAACAGTAGCTGGGTCCGGTGCTATGAAGAGTGGGAACAGATATAATCTGGGCTTTTGCGACTAATGGATGCTAAAAAATAAAAGTGTTTCATATGTGATTTACTCAAATTACCACTCTTATGTAATTAGTAAATCACAAAACAGGTGTGTCAGAGCCACTTTCTATATTAAAACCTGGCAAACCAATTCCCTTCACAGGACCTGCTGTGTGACCTGGGCTAAAAGATTCTCATAAGGAAAAAAAAAAAAAAAGGAAAAAAAAACTGATTCTGAGACGACAAATGATAATCAGACCTATTCTAAAATTTTGTGACATGCAAATCCTTCCTAAAGGAATTTTCAAATTCATGCTTATAGGACATAGTAAGTCAGAAATGTCAAACTGCAAGTGACAAGTACTTGTAGAAGTACTTCTTCAGAGACTGTCAGTCCCTGAAAAGATGAGTTGGTTAACTTTCCTACATTCTTGGGATGCAACTGAAAATTGTGTGTGGTTATATCCATGTTTCAGGGAACTAACTGGAGAATACCTTTATAAAGTAACTTATAGGATTCATTTGAGGAGTACTGGTAAATTCCTGATGTCTGTCTTTCACTTAGGCACTCTCCCAGATGGGGGAAAACAATAGTATTTCCTTGTGCTATCAGCCCAAAGAGGACAAATATATAATAATTCTTTTCTCCTGACCTATCTTCCTAGAATGTGCAGCACATTACTAACTGTTGGTGTATTATTTGGAAAGAATATACTAGTGTTAGAGATCACCAATGAAATGGAAACAGATGTGTTTGATATGTGTCTTCATCCTGAAGTGATTATAATAACAACACTAATATTAGCTGTCATTTATTGACCTTTCACTTTGTACCAAGAACTTTATATGTATGAACCTCTTTAATTTCTACAACAAACCTATAAAAAGATAATGCTTGTTACTCCATTTTACAGTTAAGAAAACTGAGATGCAAAATGAATGGAACCCTTAACCTCACCATATGGTTGTCAAGTGGCAAAACAGAACTAGTATTCCAATCTATTCATCACTGATGCATTTTGCAGTCTGCTGTTTATAGTGGTCAAACTATTTTTTTAAAGAGAGAGAGAGAGAGAGAATTTTTTAAATATTTATTTTTTTCAGTTTTCAGTGGACACAACATCTTTATTTTATTTTTATATGGTGCTGAGGATGGAACCCAGCGCCCCATGCATGCCAGGCAAGCGTGTTACCTCTTGAACCACATCTCCAGCCCCAATGGTCAAACTATTTGTCCTAGTCAACTATTTGTTCTGTGTGTTTTTGTATGAAGAGAGAGTCATCCAACCATTTGCCAAAATTTCTACACGACTTTATGACATATGTGGTCCAGGTTTCAGTAATTGCATGTAAATGTAAACTTTCTAGAATAGCACTAGCCAATATAACTTTTAGCAATGATAAGAGTATTCTAAAAAGTTGCACTAATGTGGTAGCCACTAGTCAAATGTGGCTATTGAGTGCTTGAAATGTAGTGTAACTGAGAAACTGGGTTTTCAATTTTATTTAATTTTAATTCAAATATCCACCCATGGTCAGTGGGTACCATATTGCAAAGCTTATCTCTAGAGGAAAGAACATGAGGCTCATTGAACTGAAGCTATTTCATTTACTCACTAATAATTTTTGAGAGCTTACCATATACCAGATTCTGCACTAGGCATTATATTACAAAGAAGTAAACAAAATCATCATTGGTTTCTGACCAAGACAGAGAACAAAAACCAGAAAGGTTTAAGTCTGTGTCATCATGGAAACTCAAAAAGGAGAAAGTTTCTAATCCGATCTGGATCTCAACTGTATTGTCAAGTGCTGCTGAGGAGACAAAGAGGACGAAAAGAGAAAAAATAAGAGCCAGATATGTCATTACCAAGATAGTTTTATTCCCCCTCTCAAGAGTAGTTTTAGGGGATTGGAAATCAGATTGGAATGGATTAAAGAATAAATGAAAGGTAAGAAACTGAAGTCAAACATGACCTTGTAGAACACACTTATTGCTAAAAAAGAGGAGTAAGGAGATGGAAGTGCTATGGGAAAGGTATGCATGAGCTAGGCCTCTTGGATGATGCACTTGTGGAAGCTGAGGGGAATAATCTATGGAAGAAGAAAAAACTGACAAGCCAGTGCAGTGGGTGAGAGTTTGGTAACTGATGTTCTGGAGAACTCAAGAAGTGAGTAAAGTGCCAGTACTGGGGAGAGGTTGGTCCTGGCTGGGAGCAAGGCCATTTCCCCAGGCGAGAGAAGAAAGAAGTTGATCACGAGTGAGAGTAGGACTGCAGCTGACCCAGCTGCTGCCCTGGAGCCTGCCTTAGCTAGGAGTTGCATCCACAGAAATGTCATTCTAGTATCTAACACAATTGAAAAGCAAATACAGATTTTTTTTGCAAGTCTTTAAAGAAAACCTCAAATAAAATTACATTAAAAACACACAATAGAAAAAAAAAACAAAACTTTGCAATCTTCTTCCTCTCTCTCCCTCTTTCTCTTTATCCCTCTCTTCTAGTCAAGTCTTTTTACTTGTTCTCTAAAATCCCAAGAAAAACCTCTTAGTAAAAACAAAAACAAAAAAAAATGGAGTGAGATAACATGTTGTGTAGTACTAGCTGTAAAATATTATGATTCTATAAATGATAGAACTTGATATTTAAAGCTTCACCTTTTCATTTGCGAGAACCAGAGCCAGCCAGGGGGAAGGCTGAAGGTCACCGAGAATGTTTCTTTTCTTTTCTTCTTTTTAAAAATAAAGTCACTAAGTTGTCACATCAAACTGTATGTAAAAAGTGAATGTGGAAAACTTCGAAACTGCAAGAGAAATAGCATGGGGGAAAGGAGGATTGGGACAAGGAAGGAGGAGAAGGAGGACCACAGAAAAACAGGCAAGTCAGGGCCAGTATTGCCAAGCCCCGAGGAGAAATTGGAGGTGTAGAATGAGGCATAACATCTGTTCTTCAGTTCCAAGAAGCTTTTGTTTCCAAATTCACCTCCTCTCCCTTCCTTGAGGATGTATCTCCCTTTTCTTTGAAATAATAAAAACCGCCAGGGTTTCTTGCCAAATAGTGGAATCCCTCTTCCCCACACTCAAATCAGATGAGTGCACACAGGCATGTGAGATGGAAATAATACAACCAAGTATTTCTTATCTTTTCTTTTCATTTTTTTCAGGGAGAAGAAGAGGGAGGAGGTAGAGTAACCTACCTCTTAAACTGTTTGTTTGAAAATAATATGCAGAAAGAGAAAAACAATCCTCAACCAACGCCTGCCTTTCTTGCCATCTGCTTAATCTAAACATTAGCATATCGCGTATCTGAGTGAACTCAAATTGCACTGGAAATGGAGTGCTGTTCCACTTTTTTAGACTCTTAATGGGGGAGTCAAGTGAGAATCCTCTATGGGATTCTATGGACTTTAGGGGCTTCCAACACATGCATTCAGGGCCACATTTTTAGTCCAGCACTAACTCATCATAGGAAGACCAGAGGCAAAATTGTGCCTGGCTTAATTAGCACAAGTACTAATCAAGTACTAATGAAATTTGCCCACAAGCAGTGCTACAGACCGAGGCACAAGTCACACACACACCACACACACACACACACACACACACACAACACACACACACACACAATTTCCGTATATATCACTTAGCATGTCAGCACAAAAGGAGGGAAGAAATGAACAATTCCTCCTGAAAATGTGCTTCAGGCGAACCACAGGCAAGCATCATCTCTACCCAGAAGTAATACATTTGTTTCATCAGTGTAAACTCTAGAAATCCTAAATCTGCAAACTGCATCCCAATTTGCCACATTAGGTTGTAAATTTATAAAAATATAGAGAATGCTATCAATGAAAACACTCCGTTCTTACTGATCTATGAGCTATTTAAGACCTAAATTTGGAAATGAGTGTGATCTGTAGTATACCTTAAAACACAGAGGAAGTCTCTCAAGCTCAAATATCAGTTCTTAAGAGGTGGCAGTAAGGCTGGAAGTAGACCTGTTTGTTTAAACTTAGAATAATGACCAAGAAAAAGAAAAACAAGGCCCAACTGTATCTCTCCTGTCAGTCTTCTCATTGCGTTTTAAATCTGCTGTTAAGATCTGTCCAAGCGTAAGAGCATATTCACAATATAAATATTAATTACACTGAGGAAGACGCTTTCAATCTATCAATTAAATCATACTAATCGGAAACACAGCAAGCACATTGAAAAGAGTATTTACATAATCAAGCTTCACATAGGAGAAACATTTTCACTCTTATTATCTCAGAGTACTTTATCAAAAACAAAATTCCGGGTCATCCCATTTGGGGGCCACAAAAGGAATAGCAATTACTTCTCAAGAGCAAGGTTACATTAGAAAATGAAGAAAGAACTCCACAAGAACCAAATGCTGCCATTTCTTCTACCCAGTAAAGATACTCCTTCCTCAAAGTGCTGTTACATTTGTGGTGGGAAAGGATCTCACCTTTAAGAAGCTGAAACTTATCCACTTGAACAGATGTAAGAGCCAGATGACCTGTGGTTCGCTTTATGGACTATCGACAAACATCACTTAAAAAAAAATAATGATTGGTGAGTGCTAAAGACAGCCGACTCACGCAATGCCTTCATAAAATGAAATTCAGGGGAGAGGAAAGAAAATAATGCAGAAAGAGGACAACCTCAGATGCAACCAAACTGTCACCTGTGGTCCCCTGCAGCAAAGGCTTCCTCCATGATAGCTTCCTGAGTTAAGAACAACAGATTAATACTGACATGGACTTCTCTTGATCTTTCAAAGATGCTGCTATCCAAGAATTATGTTCTACTCACTTTTCCACTTGTAAACAGATCTCACTTATCCCTGTAGAAGAGTACAAGGGAAAGAAGAAAAAAAGGACTTTTGTTATTAGTGAGTTTTATTTTCTTGATTAAATAAAGGTTTGTGAACGATAAAAAGTGCAAATTTTACATGCTGTAAAATCAACAAGAAAAATTCATGTGGACCGCAGGCATTAACAAAATTCAAGCCCTGACATTCTTCAAAGAAACCAAGGGCCCCATCTGCTGATGCTTAAATGTACTACAGTAGCAAATGAATTAAAAGGTACATATGTAGAAAGAATGTATCGAACTTTACAGTAAAGAGCCTCAAGCTGCAGAATCTTTGAAAGAGAAGGGACTTCTAAGTCCCTTTAGAAGTCAGAGAACCTTCCCCAGATCCAGTACCTCTGAATCTCTTCTGTATTGGGATGTAACTGTATAGAAATCAGTCTGTGCAGATGAGTAGTCATTTTATCTTTGGTCCTCAGGAAAGGAGCACTGAGCAGTGTCTCCATTGGCCACCACCTCTCTATGGAAAGGACCTTTGGTTGAGGGAATTTTCTTGTTCCTCTAACTGAAAACTCTTGTTTTGAAGTGATTGAATGGTTAGGGTCTTTAAAATGGGTTTTGAGGCTGCCCATTTTGATGGTGATAAAAAAAGGCATTCCAATTATTTCCCAGTCTTACTTCCAACACTAGATAATGCTGGGGTCCTTTTGCCGACTTTGATTTTGTTTATGATCCTTCCAGCAAGTGAGTGAATAGGTAAAGCATAAGAGATAGACCATAGATAGGTCAGGAGAGTGCAGTGTAGGGTTCTGTTTCCAGTTGTGTCAAATACTCACTGTCTGACCTTATTATATGTAGTTCTCCTCACCTTAAAAATAAGGAGTCAGATTGTATGATCACAAAGCTACTTTATTCCTGGCTTTGGAGTTCATTCTATCATCCAGAAGTACAGAGGGAATTCTTGTAAATCTTGATATTAACACAGTACATTGCATATTAAATGTGTTCAATAAAAATTTGTTTAACAGATTTTCGGTCAAAAAGTATTTACCCTATAATTATCTTCTTCATTTATTTCTGCAACTCTTTGTTATCCCTCGTTTATACATTGATGGGTTTAAATTATTGTAGTGGACAATTATGCTTGGCAAACCAAATTCATCTCATCTTTCCTTAGGAAATTAGCCTGGTGGCTTTGGAAGCAATAATTGCTCCTCCATTGTGAAGAGTTCTGTAGAGACCCCTACTCCAGCTCCTCTGACCTTTCCTAGCTGAGTTCTGAGCACATGAACAAAGTTTACCCGCTCCCCACTCCTGTTACTTTGATTCTTGAACAGAATGAAACAGGAAAGGAAAACCTATGGGGTTGGTTCACTCTGGTAGTATGACCCCAAATGATGATCAATTGATTTCTATTACCTCAACATATCAGTGTCTGCCTTTCTCCCTCCTTTGGACAACAGCGTAAAACCATAGTAAAAACAAAGCAAAACACCATATTCATGGGGATATTGTGAGAGACCTAAAGCCTGAACTTATTAGTTATATGAGGCAATAGATTCCCTTACTGTTTTAAGGCACTTTGATTTGGATTTCCTATTACTTACAAATAAAATCATCCTAGATACTATCCAGAGTGGGTTTCTGTTGAAAAGAACCAAAGCACTTTAACAGATAGTGTTCAGTTAGGAATCTGGCTTCCTAGGAATACAAATCTCAACACATTTGACTTCTATTTAGCTATCCCAATATCAGATGTTTTTATTTACATTACTGGATCCTGTTTATTTGACCTATCTTTTTCTGCCATTCTTGATTGAAGTAAATCAATCATTTATTCAATTATATGGATAGTTTGTCTTTTTTTTTCCTCCCTTTGTTGACTAGCCTTAGTGTTTCCTCATTTACCTTGTTTTTCTAATTTTCCAACTTATCAAAGTCGTGTTCAGACATTGAGCTTCCTATGTTATTTAACAGAGCATATTGCACAGCAGGAATCTGTTCAAAGAAGGAATGAAGTACTTTATGTTCCAAACTATGCTTCTCCGTTGGTTTAATAAATACCCTCCTGTTTCACCATCAGTGTTGAAGGGAATGAGTTCAACCAGAGGTCTAGCAAGTCTTAGTGTAGAGCGTGTGGCTACTGGAACACCAGATGGAGAGGCCATCTACAATCTATGACTGAGACTAAATCCCTTTCAGAATGAAGCTTTGGTTTCCCCTTTTTATTCCTGTCTCACTTATTCAGCTCCCAATGGTACTTTTTTTCTTGATATGAAAAACTTTGATGGACCACTTTACTGCCATTTATCTTCCTCTTCATCTGAGTCATTTGCTTCTGTCATTCTAAGTTCTCAGACACCCTCAACATAACATCTCTTTCAGTCTTACCTCTCTCCTAACACCCCTGCCTCAAATTTCCTCTCCTTTGCTTCTTTCTCATCTCAACTAATGACACCACCATCTACCACATTCATCAAACTGAAAGCTAGACTTCTCCTTCTCTTTCACCTTCCACACTTAATGAATTACCAAATAGAGTTGATTCTACCCAAGAAATAGTCTTTTAACCTATTGCACCCTCTCTATTCGGACTTGCATTTTCTAGTTGAGATACTTCCAGCCTCTTTCCTGAACCATCCCTTACCTGTGTTCCTGCCCCTGATCTTAGCATGTCCATAAACTTTTCCTTCCCACTACCAGGGGGGATTATATATCTAAAAGGTAAATGTGACCTGGTCACTCCCCTACTGAAAGTGATGTGATGGTTTTCCATTACTTCCTCTGGACATCCTAACATGGACCCTGCCTTGCTCTAGTCTCGTCTTCCACCACTCTAGACTTCATAATTCAAATTTCAGGATTTTTTATTAAATAAACTACTTGCAGTTTGGTCCCTGAAACATTTATCTTTAGGACCTTATTTTTTTCTTCATGGTATTTTCTCTGCCTGATACAGCTGCCCACTTCTTTACCTACTTCTCTGACTCAATCTTGGGGGTCAAACCCACCAAAGGGTCTGTTCTGACCATCCCCAGACTCAACCAAGTTGTCCTATTCCGTGTCCTTAGAAATTCTGTGTACTATCACACCTTGGCACTTACAAGGCTAAATTGATCTGGACATAGCAACACAATGCCTTTACCAAGCCTCCTTCTGTAGCCTATGATAAACAAACAGCTCAGACCTGTAGTCAAATCTGAGTTAATTCTCCTTCCACTGCTGATTGGATTAGGGGTTAGCACAGAGTGTCTAAGGGTAGAAGGGTTACTGTGGAAAAAATGTGGGCTAGACCAATGTAATTTTTCTAAATATTCTGAACTAAGGAATACAGAGATGAAGTTAAAACAAGGGGCAAATTCTAAAGTCCATTATGTAAAGTTATGATTGGTTCTTATTATGGTTTGGATCTTAAATGGACCCCAAAGACCCATGTATTAAAGGCTTGGTTGCCAACCTGGGTGCTATTTAGGGGTGGGGGAGCTCTTAGGAATTGGGGCCTGGTGGAAGGAAGCAGTGGCTATGTCCTTGAAGGGTTCATCTTGGTCCTTTCTTATTTTTCTCTTTTTATTTCCCTGCTGCCATAAAGTGAAGATATCTCCTCTGCCATAGATCCCTGCCATGATGTACTGTGCTGCCACAGGCCCAAAGATACCAAGTTAGATGACCATAGACTGAAACCTCTAAAACTAAAAACCAAAATACAATTTTCCTTCTTTCAAGTTGCTTTTCTCAGGCATTTTGTCACAGCAATGGAAAACTGACTAACACAGTCCTTCACAAGAATATGTTTTAAGAGAATAGAAAACACAAGTAAGCAAAAGATAGGATATAGAGAAGTGAAGAGAACATAGTAAAGGCTCATGATATCCTGCTCTGAAATTACTAAAACTCTGTAACTACCCTTCAATTCTGCTCTTTCTGAAGTAGAGAGGCTCCGTTTTCCTTGGGCTTTTGTAGTATTATTCTCTTATAAATCTTTATAATAACTGCTCTTTCTAACACATGAGGAAGTATGAGCAAAGGCTTCCAGAAAAATAAGAGTCTCATCAAACCAGAATTAAATTTTCCCTTTCCTCATTGGTCTTTACACTAGTCTAAAAGCTTTGTATGGTTAAAGTACAAACATAGCATCTGGAGCCTAGCAAACACTTAATAGACACTGAAATCCACAAATGAAAAACTGAGTGGGAGAAGACAGAGAGAAGATGGTGATCTGCTACCACTAAATATGTATTAAGGAAATTTATGCAAAACAATAAGAAACTCTACTTGTCTCATCAATTATCAAATGATATCTCATTCTTAAATGATAGTTATTCAAGAGAAAATTCTACAACATACTTTATTTTGTCAAAAATGGAACCAAACATTGATGCTATGTGCAGTTCTCAATCACAACAGTCCCCCAGTGGATGCCTAGACCAAAGACAGCACTAAATCTATATACACTATGTTTTTTACTACCATAGCAGCCTCGGCATATATTTTTTTTCTCTCCTTTCTGAGAACTTTTACCCTTTCAACTAAAAGAAGCACTTTAGACTTCTCCTTGGCATGTCCAAAATGCCAGGCATCAGTATGCTACCCTTGTACTTTGGGACCATTATTAAGTTAAATAAAGGATATTTAAATGCAATCACTGTGACACCATTACAGAAAATCTAATAAGCAAACAGCTAAGTTTCTAAGAGGTGGGTATCTTATACAGTGTGGATACAATGGACAAAGGAATCATTCATGTCCTGGGTGGGACAGAGCAGAACATGTGAGATTTCATCATACTACTCATTTCAGTGCCCAATTTAGAACTTACAAATTATTTTTTTCTGGATTTTGCATTTAATATTTGCAGATTATATTTGACTATCTGTAACTAAAGCCATAGCAAGTAAAACTGTGAATAAGAGGACTACTGTATACTTTTACAGATTAATTGAACAAGGACTAATAACCACCTACTACATGCTTAGCACATTCCTACATGCAATAAAAGATCAAAACAAAAAGTGTAAAATTGTTGCTCTCAAGAACCTTATTTTGAGCATCTTTTCTTTATAAAGCTTCATTATCACCCTGCTTCCTGATCTTCACCAAGAATTTGAAACTAATTTAATTATCCTGCACCTTGCTCATAATAAAGACTTCCTAAAAATGGATTATTAAAAAAATGCCACAAGTTCTAGCTTCTTGCCCCAGTTAATCTAGTAAAGGCACAGTGAAATATTATCAACAGTAGACTTCATTTTTTTGACTGCTTCAGCCACAATAAAGAGATTATGAAAATTCTAAATGCCTTACAACTTAAAGCATATAAACTCTATTTTTCAAACTATATGAATAGCTGGAAGAAGCAGCTAAGAGTAAAGGCAAGCAGGGAATTGTAGAATAAAACTTTCATAAAGTCTCTGAGATGTCTAGTGAGGAAGTCTCAGGGCTGACTGTTAGGATGATTTAAAACCTTAAACACCATTTTGTTGACACATAATTCTTTTATATATTTTCAGTATATAAATTGTGAGCTTCTCTAAAGGAAACACAGTTTTTCACAGCAAAAAAACAAAGGGAAAAGCCTCTAACTCTTATTACATTTTAGGCACTAGATAACTTTGCAAGCGAGTAAACCGAGTTTATGAAATCATGTAAGTCAGCACTCTGTGAATCAGTGTGGCAGGAAGAGTTTCCTAAGCAGACTTGCTATTGACACATATCTAACCATTTTCACATTTAATATCTTTCCTTGTGGTTATTAATGCACCTCAAAAATATGGAAACGTGAAAACCAATAGATTCCATGGCTACAAATTGGATTGTAACTAGCACGGATAGGGCTTGGGTTTTTTGTTTGTTTGTTTGTTCTTTGCTTTTTCCTTTGAGACCCTGAAAACTTTTGAACAACAGCCAATGGGCTTTTTGCTCCTTTGAAGGAAGTCGATCTGATTCATACACTATTTTCATTAAATGTAAAGTCAGGATAGAGGTGGGGCTTATTTTTCTTCATTAAATGATAAAAGAATTGATGCTCAACATATATTTATTAATTGTGTATTGAATAAGTAAATGGAATATGAAAGGAGCCAGGGGTAGATGGAAAGATGTGGAAGGAATTGGGGCCACCAGCAATTTTTTTTTTCCAGATTTTCCTAAATTCTTATGCTCCAGCCATATCTAGGTTGACTATCATTATTGTATTCTGTAGTTTCAGAGGATTATCTCTTCTATGGTTAGATTAGGTTGGTTAATAAATCAGATGACCATAAGTATTTGTTCATCCATTTATTCAACAAAAATTTGGGAGGGAGACAGAGTTACACTTTTAAGCAGCTTGCATTATAGTAGGAGAAACAAACAATAAACAAAGTAACAAATAGCCACATAATTTAATTTCTATTGGCCATAAATTCTACACAGAAAAAGAAAGCTGGGCAAATGGCAGACAGTGATGGGAACTATAATTTCAGGTAGAGTGGCCAGGGAGACCAAAGATCAAAATGAAGTGAAAGAATTAGCATGTGAGTATCTGGATGAACTTCAGAGAAGGCAGGGCAGTGGATCTGCATAAGGAGCATGTGATGTTCTCCAGGGGTACCAAGCAACCAGTATAGAGGAAAAGGGCCTTGACAGCCATGGTGATAACCTTGGATTTTATGCTGTGTGTGCTGGGAAACCACCGTGATATTTAGTTAGACTTCACCTTTACCTAGAATTTATAAACTTGAGAATGAATAGTCTAGGGCTCATATGCTTCAAACAGTTCTCATGCTATCAACCTCAGGCTCACAACAAATTTTCAATCAATTCTCCAAATGCAGTGGCAAGCTCCACACTTGAGGGAAGGTAGACATTCATTTTCTTTTTTAAATCATAGAAATCTATCAAAGATTTATCAACCCTAATGATGGACCTAAAAACCAACTGACAGTTTCCCATCAACAATGGTCATTCTCAGGATCCTATTAAAGGTGAGCCTCAGGAGCGAGCCATTAAGCATCCCAGCTCATAGAAGTCCAAGATGCTTTGCTAAAACTTAGCCTATGCCAGCTCAGCTCACAGTGAGAGCCTGGGACAGTTACAGCATCTAACCTGGAGTAAGTTTTTCAGACCTGGTTCAGCATATAATAAATCTGATGATGAATCATTTTTTGAGAATAGTATTTTACTGCTTTCAAGTACATACATCTTAACATCTAATAAAGCATTCCTAAAGAAAAGTACTTCTTTAATGGCTCATTAATAATGAATAGTGTGTGTGTGTGTGTGTGTGTGTGTGTGTGTATGATATATGTATCCACCAATAATTAAAATTTACTAAAGGTCTCAAAATGAGATGTTGGTACCTTCAAATCTGTATCAATTCTTGTGTTAGAGTAGGCCGTCAGCTATTTTAAACAAAAAAAAATTTCTCAGGCTGGAGATCTGACTCAGTGGTAGATCACATAAGAGGCCCTAGGTACGATCCCCAGCATGGAAAAAAAATCCCAAATCTTAGAAGTCTAATACAGTAAAATTATTGCTTTCCCTCAGCACAGTCCAGGTTGGTGGGGGAGTCCAGGTTAGTGGCATGGCTGGACTTCATGCCACCGTGCATCTACCCGGTGAACAGGCTCCTACACCTCATGATTCTCTTCCCCTCTGGGTCCTGGGACCTTTGCACTCAGCCAGTGTGTGGGAAAGTGAACATGTATGCAAGCTTTCACCCAGAATTAAGGTACCCCAGCCCCATGATTTTTCTCCAATTTCACCAGTGATTCCTTCTTGGTCAACTTTTGCTGATTTCTCATTTCATTAACTTTTTAGGGGGATGGCAAAGTGTTGGGAAAGTTCTAGGGGGATCTACTCTGGAGCCTCCTTTCTTCCCTATCTGGAGTCATCTCCTGTTGATATAACCCCATATTGTGGCTTTCTGTTGAAGTCTCCAATTTTACATCTGGATTTGGACCTCCCTTTTCAGACTCTAGACTTACATACCTACCTGCCCATTCACATCTTTCCTCAGTAGTGTAACAGAAACATTAAACCCAAAGCTGAACTCTTGAGTTCCTCCTAAAACCTGCTTCATCTACTACTTTATCCACTAATACTTTCTCCCAGTTGATCAGACGAAATCCTTGCAGTCGTCTTTGATGACCCTTTCCTCCTACAACCTCCTGCTCTGTCTTCAGAATATACCCAGCCTATGACTTCTTTCCTCTGCTACTGCTGTCATCTGATGCTGGCCACCATCATTTCTTTCCTCTATTACCACAATGGTCTCCAACAGATTTCTTTAATTTTATCTTGGACCACCTTCAGTCTTTCTTATCACAGAGGACTGAGTGATTCTTTTTTAAAATACAAGTTAGGTGATATCCTTCTATTCAAAACTCAGCGATGGCTTCTCATTTTCTACTTCACTCAGAGTAAAAGCTAAAGTCATTCCAAGGCTTTAAGGCCCCAAACTGTGTACCCTCCCTCCAGCAACCTGTCCTCATCTCTGACTGCACCCCCTCTTGCATACCCTGCTTCAGACAAGCTGAAGCTCATTACTGGTCTCAGAACATGCCAGGAACGTTCCTGCCTTACTGCTCTTAACTCTGTTGAGAATGTTCTTCTCTCTGAAATTTGCCTGACTAATCCCTTTACTTACTTCAAGTCCTTGTTCAAATTATTCTTCTCGATAAAGGCGATCCTGCCCATGCAATTTCATCCTGAACCTCCCTACCTCCCACCCTGACACACCGGAACTACCTTACTCCCTCCATATTTTATTTCATACACTGAACTTACCGCCTTATTACATGTTACAATTTCTTGTTTATTTTTTTTCACAGTCTAAGATTTAAGCTCAGGTGCAGAGATCTTTATCTTCTTTGCTCGAAGATTATTCCCACTTACCTTAATCAATGCCTGGCCCATAATACTATTTAATAGATATTTTTCAATGAATGAATGAAGGGTAAACATCATATTAAAAATAGCAGAAATACTATTTATCAAAATTTGTTTGATATTCCTGGCACTTGATCTTCTGCTCTTAACCTCTAGTAGGTTCTATTTCCTGTCTTGGTTATATTCGTGGACTTTGGACTTCTATTCACATTTGAGCCAGTTCTTGGTGACTAATGTATTATAGCAATACAACATGTGATATTAGGGTATAGACTTTCAGCCAGCTGTGCCTGAACTCAATTCTTGGATCCACCATTTAAATAAGTCCTTCTTTAGCCCTCAATTTCTTCAACTATAAAATGGCAATTATAATAGTTCCTATTTTATCACAAAGTGTGATAACAAATGCTGTCTTCAAAACACCTTAATTTGATAACCATTCATCACTGTTAGCTTTCAGCCTTGGATGGTCTACTTAAATGTGCTGACCCAGTGGCCTACAGCACTTCTTCCTGTCAGGACAAGGTAACACCTGATTGTATGATGGGCTCCATCTCTCTCCTCTTGTCACCTGTGGACTAGGTCCCAGGGTATTCATAAAACAGCCCACATTTCTAAGTGGATTCCACATTTGTATTATATAGAATTTATGTGAAATTGAACTACACAAAATTACCTATTTTGTTATCTTCTTCCTCTCAACTCATCCATAATTACTCAGCCTTCCTTGCTATGTTCTATTTGCATGGATGGGTGGGTGGATGGATGAATGAATGGATGGATGGATGGATAGATAGATAGATAGATAGATAGATAAAGTGAGGACTCAGGTAGACTGGTACCACTTCTCCCTGGAAGGCAGCAAGATGACAAATGTGCACAAGGAGGTCCCTCATCCACCTCATCTTTTGTACCAATTACCTGGCTTCTTACCTGACCAACAAGTATATACCTACCCTACACTATTCCAAGGGTGGCATACATTCATTGGTGAACTATCTATAGATCTCTATTTCCTATTTGTTCTGTTTATCTATACTGAGAGACATACAGAGAGAGAGAATTTAAAGAATTGGTTCATTCATTTGTGGGGGCTAACAAGTCTAAAATCCATAGGGAAAGATAGAATGGTGGGAATTCAGGTAAAAATTGATATTACAATGTTAAGTAAGTCTAAATTCTACATGGGAGGGCAGACAGGAAACAGCATTTACATGCTGTGGTATTTATTAAAAACTATTATTGGTTGAATTTTGTTTTCTGGTCCTGGGGATCAAACTCAGGATCTTTTGCAAGCTAAGCAAATGCTCTACCACTTAGATAGACTTCCAGCCCAGAATGGACATAATTCACAGTACCTTAAAATTGTTTGGAAATAGGATCAGTGTAGATGTAACTACTTAAGATGACATTGTACTGGCATAGAGTGGGACTCTACTTCAGTGACTGGTGCCCTTATAAAAAGAATTCTATGTTAAAGAGAGATATGCACACAAGGAGATCACCATTTGAAAAGTTAAAATTATGCTGCCACAAGCCAAGAAATAATCAGCAACCAAGAAGGAGACCTGGGACAGATCCTTCTTTAAAGGTTTTAGTAACAACATGGCTGACACCTGGATCTTGGACCTCCAGACTATGAGAAAATAAATTTTTATTGTTGAAGCCATTCTATCTGTGATATTTTTATATTTTGTTACAGTAGCTCTAGCAAACTAATATATTCAGCAACCCAGAACTATCTTGGATTCTTCCCTTTCTTTTTCAGTTTTCAATTGGTCACTATATCATGCCAACCCTCACATTAAAAACATTTGTCCATTCTGGTTTCTTCTCTCCCTTTATTTCAGGTCCTTATCCCTCACCTTGTGTACTATATTCTCTTAAGTGGTCTCCCTGGATTTCACCTCTTCTTTTAACATTCCTTTTTTCCATACAGCGTCCAGATTCCTTCTTAAATAATAAATGAAATGTATATCACATCTGGTTGGAACCCTGTGTTGACTCCACCTCATCAGCTGCAGAAGCTGGTTTTCTTAGCATGGCACTTAGGGTCTTCAACACCTAGAACTAACCTCTCCCAGCTTGATCTCTACTTTTCTTATTTATACTGAACCTTTCTTTTAGCCATGCCAAACTCCTCTAATTTTAAAATAGACTATGATCTCTCATGCCACTGAATTTGCTGACTAATCTCTTCACCCTTATGCAACTAGGTCCCTGTTCTTTGATTTAATGCCTTTTCCAAATGGTTATCCTGCATTGTCCAACACTCTGCTTCTCTTCCCATCCCAAGTTCAAATCAGAGTAAAATGTCAGTAACAGAAGAGAAGTTCAACATTAGTTCATAATTCCAAAACAATGTATGGGGGGAGAGAGGGAGGGTTGGGTTCAGAGGATGGTAAAAGGTAACCAGTTTAAAAAATACAGTGAGGACAATGGCATACAGCAGACCAGAGTTTGAGGTTGATCTCAGTTGCAGAACCAGCTTCACAACTTCTTGAATTAACTCTGTTTCTGTTAGTTTGGATTCCCTGGGAGGTATTTCAATACCATTTTTCCCAGCCTTGTGCTCAGGAATGTTAGCAAAGGTGAATTAGCACATTGTGTGCAAGGCTCATTTCCAACAGCCAAACACATCAATTTGATTAAGTACAATAAATAGTAAAGAAGATGGTGCTATATAGAATAAAAGCTGTGGCAATACCATTGTAAGATTTGCTAAGACTATACACTTGCCAGTTTTTACTACCAGCTGCTCAGGACAAAGAGAAAAGTATAATTCCAACTGGTCAGTATTTAGAAGGTAATATTCAAAACATCCTACCACATGGATAAACAAGAAAATAATTAGAAATCAAAATGTTAGAGAATTCTGCAGTGAGCATGAGTGTAATCCACAGGATAAACAACACTTGGTTGACATTTGACTGAATAAATTAAAACCCAAAGTAATTTGAATAAAAATTCAAGACATGTATCAGAAGTTCAGGACAGGAAACAAAAGATGGAATCTTCCCCTTGCCATTCAAACTCCACTGGAATTTATAGGTAGGCTTGGAAAGAAAGGTCAAAGGACTTTTTGTTTTTCTTTGAATTACTATCCTACAGCACTATGGGATGAACTTCATTGTAGTAAGGCCATAACTTGACTTGAGAAATCCATTAAGCTAAAATGTGTGCATTCAAGATAGTGTGTTGAGTGAAATTACCATACTCATAGCAAATAAAAAGTCAATTCAAACCATCCACCTTGTCTCATGTTTCCTTGAAGCAAGATTAATAATAACAAATCAAAGACATTCTACTAGCCTTTCATTACACTCTGTAAAACAGCAACAATAACCAGCTACCTAGTTATGGTGCTGGACATCTGACTGTCACATGCAATAGCATGGGTACTCACACACACACATACACACACACACACACCCCACATAAATAATGGTTTTCTCTACACAAGAGGAACTTCAATTTCATGAGGTACACATAATTGACTCTATAGTTGTTTTACCCTGCAGAAAATATTTACTGCAACATAGATAATATCATGACACTTTCAGAGAGTTTAAGTTTTATACTTTAGGGTTTATAGAAAAGTTCCATCATTAACAAATATTCTCCATGTTTAAAGTGTTTGTTGTATCTTACACACACACACACACACACACACACACATACACACACGTAGGTTTTTGTTTTAAGGGGTCTTTAAAAATACTTGAGCTGATGCTTACATAACTAGGGTGACCACAAAGCTTGGGGTTCTGGATTGCTCAAAATACACTCATTTGTATTACCAGTGCATTTGATATTTAGAGGAGAAAACCACAGATACTCAAAATTGTGATTGGAGAAAATGCAGGATGAAAGGTTTGTCCTAGTGACCAGCAAAGATACAGCAACTCAATAATAGTACAGTGAGCAAGGCCATTGCCTAATATATCAAATCCATCAAGAAAAATAATTACATCCATATCAATTATTGGTCTATTAGAAATAAAGACCTGGTGGAAGGACGCTATCCAAAGGTGATTGTCTAGTGCTTTCAAAATAAATGTCTTATCTCTGCCTTGGCATTTTCTGTACCATCAAAAGGCTATTATCCCATGACAGTTCCATTCCACAGACATTAACATTAGATACCAATTCTTTCTAAAGGCTCTTTACAATGCTTTGTCTCATTTGGTGAGTTTGCCAAATGTTCTTCACATTTCATTAATAAATTGACCCACACAAGTCCCTTAGGACTCTAGGGAAAATTAAGTTTCATTCTTTTTTTCTTCTTCTATTCTAATTAATAGTATTAAGAATGAAAAGATGTTATCAATAGATCAATCAAGTCTAGTAAATTAGGCAGCACAATTTAAATGAAATAACATTAAATGGACAGACTATATTAATAAAAATAGCTATATGCCATTATAGCTATATTTAATGGTTGTATACCAACTGTAATGCTAAGAGCTTTGCATATTTTTTGTTTCTGCACACAAAAATCTTTTAAGACTGTATTCTTTGTTCAGGTTACAGTTGAAGAAACCAAGGCTTGGGGTTTAACTGAGTGCTGAATTTGGAATCTCAGTCTGTTTGACTTTAAAGCCTTGGCTTGTAAACATTCTGCTTTTTTGTGTGTTTTTGGTAGTATATTCTAGAAATGTCTCAAACACTGACTTAAGGAAAACCATATAGACACTTCATGCCTCGGTTTTCCTACTGATGAAGATAATTGATCTCCCAGTGTTATCTCAGATGAGATGATCTTAACCTCTTATGTTAAGACTAGAAGTTCTATCTTTAGGCTATGGCTAAACATAGTGGTGAAAAATGAAAGTACATCATTAGACAGGAGAGTCATATTGCAAACATCTTACCAAATCATGTTGTTTTCCAGCCTCTATCTTTTCAGTTGCTCCAGGTGGATATTAACTTCTGATTTATAAAAACACAATACAGATCCCTCACCTCTAGAAAGTCCTACTCAAGCTTGTTCCAAACAACTGCCAGAGCTGTATGTAGAAATGACACTGCACACCTGGGTTTTTGTTCATTAAACGTTCTACTTGCTCCTAGTCAATCTTTCACTTCATTTTACTCTTTTTCATAGGAAATTGCATCATAAGCCCTTGAATTTATGGGCCAGCAATAACTAGCCCATGGTCTACAGTTCCTTCTGCCCTGTTCAGAAGGGAAGAGGTTGTAACAAAATCATTATAAATCCAAGAGAGCCTTCATGTATTAACTTTTGTCAGTAGCCCAAAACCAGGAACACACTGGTTCATCTTGTCCTAGACCCAGGTCTGTCTTTATACACACATCACAGGGAATTGAGGTTAAGGAACATTAGCAGAGTTAACCTGGATGGAAGGAGAACCATTTCTTAGTACAAATCTGTTTTCTCTGCTTGCAGATGACAACAAGATTAAGGTGCAGAATTAGCAATACTTACAAGCGGGAAGGAACCCTGAGAACCTATTTGGCCCAAACCACTGCCTGCTGGAAAGTCAGTGGCACAACTTTTCCAGACAAGGCAGGGGGAATCTCACTTTCTCAAAATGAAACATTTTACAGGGTTGTTGTCCAGCCATGGGGAAAGGGAAGAAAGAGATGTTGAGATGCTCAAAGGCAGAGCAAGTGTCCATTCTCCCTCCTCTGCTCTTCTCTGGGTAACAGCCTGAAACAGAAAAATGGTCCTTCCTAGGGTGAGGTAGATGACCCTACTGCCAGCCTCTCCATTCCCCAATGCACTCCCTCAGCGCCTCCCATCATGGTCACCGCAGTCTCCCTGCATTCAGCTCACACACTTCTGCAGTGTAGCTTAAAGGTAATATTGATATTATTCTTTTTATAAACTTTGTAATATTAAAACTTCAGGTCCGTATCTCAATATGATTTCCATTTTCTTTTCTTTCTTTTTTTTTGAAACTAAAATCTAAAATCATTTTTGTAGAAATATTTTAAATATCTACTTTTCATTATGATGTCCATAGCAAATTCTGTTTTGATTCTTATTAATAGATTTATAGACAGATCTAGGAATTCAATTGTGCATAGGTTGAGGAATCCTGCATAACTCAATACATATAGGTTTTCAAATATACAGGATGATAGAGCCGGGGAGGAAGAGAATCATATTTAAATAAGATCTATGAGACATGGGGCTAATTCCCTTAGTGTAAGACTTAATCTGATGAAGAGTAGATGATGAAGGCCTTAGATTGAATAGTAGATCCCTCCTATGGATAAGGGGAAAAAAAGAAAGTGAAAAGTAGAATTGGTGGTGAAGGGAAGAAGCTATTTGGTTATCCTTTAATTCCAAGTCACTTCCTAGCCACTTCTTCAAGTAAAGTTCTGTACAAATTATCTTGGCATATACCCATAAAACTTGAGTGAAAGAAAACTAAACCATCAAATTGCATTAAAGCTCTGGTCTGACAATTTAAGACAAAAATATTCAGAGTGAAGGTTGCTTCTCAATCCTTTAATCATCTGTTATGTCCTGACATTCTAGGGGTCTCAGAAGAGCGCATGACAAATAATGTTCCATATGTGCAGTTAAAACTATCTGCAACAAGGGTAAGTGACAACTGAAGCACCCTGGCTCCAATGATTAATATCAACACACTGGAGCCATCTCTTCAGTGATCTACATGATGGATAAAGTCACACACAAGAACCCCATGAGCTGGTTTGGTTGTGACCCAGAGAGACAGCTTTGATCTCTACCCTCTTGGGGTCTGGGGGGAGATGTTCACAGTTCACTCGTTGTGCAAGTTTTCCTGGAGGCTTTTGCATACAATTGTTGATTATCTGCCTGCAAATTATTCCAATCAGAATCTAACACACTCCCCCCACCACCACCTTACCAGGATTACTGGATTAATCCATATTAACTACCACTTTTTTTTTTAATTTAAAGAGAAAAAAAATGAACTTTCTAAAGCCCCTTACAGTGTCATTCACCACTATATTCAATGAGTTTTCTGTACTTCTGAATTATCTGTGCCCTTTCAAGTACAGGCACAGGGCAACTATCAGCACAGTTTCTCTGAGCTTGATCTCCTGTAAGACACACACAAACACACTCAACTATTCAAATACCCATCATCTGTATCAATCCTCCCATACATACTATGGACAGCTGAGAAGTTAGGCAAAATAATACACTCTATGAGCTCTAAAATATTTTGGCACTGACAAGAAAGGAAAGTTGAAAATTATCCATCAGTGTACATGAAAATAAGTAATTTGGGTGCTTGTATACAGGTTCACTTCCTGGTGATCAGAGTAAATGCCTTTAATGCTTTTGTGCTTGAAAACACCAACAATTTGCTATTGCTTTGATATCAATAAGCAGCCTTTGTATATAAAATTCCTTCCTTATTGTGTTTTGTTTTAAATATTGAGTCATGAAAGGGTAAATTCTTTCCTGCATCCATACTGTGAATTTATGTGTGTGTACATACTACTGGAATTTCTAAAATGACATGATAAAAAATTTTTCAGATTTAAATGTATCCTCAATCACTATAAAAAATTATGCCAAACAAGTTAAAATATATTCAAGTCCTTACGGGAAAATGTTTTAAAAGAAAGTTGTGCTTTATTTAATGAGAGCAATGTTTTGCTACAAAGAGAATCATTTTTATGCTTCAACAACCAAATATTTTCTGTTATATGTACATGTGACATGAATGTACAATTTGGGGCAGTTATTCAGAGTCAAGTCCCTAATATTCAGCATTGTTCTTTATCCTATCACACTACACCCTTTCTTAATCACACTATATGTAGTTGCTCATATAAATTCTGTAACTGAAAAAGGGAAGGAGGAAATCTAACAGAAAATTTCTTGCCAGATGGAGAAAATTGAAACATTACCCTTGTTTCTTTGCCAGCACAGATCCATTTTGACAAGCTGGAAATGATTTATGGGGAAAAAAACGTATTTACACTGGCAGAGATGTTATTAATTGCCATACAATGTTCACATTTTTGCATTGTTTTGTATAAGATTACTCACTAGGCTTAAATATACAGCCCAAATATGTGGCTTTTTTTGCATGCTGATTATTATATGACAGACAAACTTACAATACATGATGCATGCTATAAATTTCATTTAAACCTTCCCAGACAATAAATACCACGGCAAAAACCAGACAAAATAGCAAACCAACAAACAGCATTCAAAGAACACAGGTCATTATGTGTGTTTGTATACACACAAGCAGACACAGGCATGCAAATGCCTTTAAAGGATTGTGTACAATATATGGGAGTTGATGAATAATATAACACTCCATGCATAAAAATATTACTTCTATTACTTTTCATAGTAACTGTTGTGACATGAAACTACTACTAAAAGAAGACCCAAAAATGTTTGAAAATGAAAATATTAAAGCAATATATAATGGCTATGCTAGAGAATTTTGCATCATAAAAGACTTCTACCCTTGCTAACTTTTTACAATAGAAGTTTGGAAGAATATTTTTCAGTTACCTTATTTCAAGCATTCTAAAAATAATATCTTTTCAGGGGAATTTTTCATATATATAAATGTGTGGAGATATATATATATATATATATATATATATATATATATATGGATAATGCATATATATGGATATATGGGGAAATAAGAAAAAGAAAAATTAGGCTATTTAGTGAAAATAAAAGCAATTGCAATAATGACAAGGCAATTAATCATAGGCACTGACCACTAGCTGTCTACCTGTTTATTGCTCTTACAATACTGTCACTTTTTTCACACTAATATAGATGGATACATTTAATACTACTTGCAAATCCAGATTTTAATCTCATATTAGAAAGATGTTCTCATATAACAGCTACTTTGTCTGGGAATCATTTATAATATATCTGTGTCCATTGAGGACATTCTAAAATACCCTTATTTCTAGTGGTGGAAATTAATTTTGAAGCTCTCAATTCCAAGCAGTCATATCAGCATTCCTATAAGCATTTGTACATACTTGTCCCTCAGGTTTAATGCTTTAGTAGCACAGTCTCTCTGCAATTACTTTTATGCTTCTTAAATGTAAATCAGATGTAAGTCTCTATAAACACTCGCTCTCTATAGTGTTTTGCAGAGTGTTTCCATTGTATTAGGTTACTCAAGGAGGCTAATAATTCTAAATATGAAACAAAACCATGTGTATGTGCCAAAACTATAATTTAGCTGTTTATGACTTACCCAACTCCATTTTTACTTGGGAAAATGGATTCAATATGTCTATTTGAAATTAGTTCATAAATAAGAGCTTATTGTGAGTGATTAATGAGTCCTGCTTACATAAGATTAATTCCCTCCAAGGGCAGTCTATCCCACTGGGAATTTGGGCATTTGCCCAAAGCCCCCTTGTGGGTGGTCTTCACTTTTCCAAGATGGGACACCCCATAGGAAAGCAGAGTCTTGCAGCGGCCAAGTGTCACATTTAAGCTACTTCTTTTACTTATCTTTCCTTGAAACTCTTCTCAGTTCTAACCCTAAAAGATCTGAGAAGAGTCCTGGTTTCATAGAATTTAGTAGCTTCATACTCCAGCATATGTAACCACCGGCTCAAGAGGCTTTTACTGAACACATACTTCATATCCAGCATGCTACTAAACATCACAGGTGGCAGGAATCATAAATTTTAAAAAAATCACTGCTGCTTTTGTTTTGATCATAATACAAAGCATTTAGAACCGTCTGACACCATAGCAAGTACTCATGAGTAGGGACTACTATTTTTATCCAGAGTATACTTGCTTTATAGTAAGATCCTTTTCATCAAGAGGATTAGTGAGGCACCACAAGTCCTGAAATGGGTACAAGCATATATTTGCTTGTTTTCGTAATTCAACTGTGAAGCTAACATTAGGAACTATGTCTACTCTGTTACAAACAAAAGGCTGGAACTTAGTAGGTGCATAACAGTTACCTGTTGAAGTGAACTGAGCTTATTAAAGCTTTTGCAATACTTTAGAAATTAAGGTTTATCCCTCCACTGTCTTTCTAGTTCTGGAGCCAAAGTTGTCTTAAAGCCTAACCACTTAAGATTGATTGAACAGGCACCTGATTCTTGGAGAGAAAAGCTGTATTTTGTCCCCAGATAGCTCAAAATGTAGCAGGAGCCGGAGAACTTATACCAGGACCTGTGGCAAGGACACAAGCAGAGCAACATGAGGACTGAGAGAAAAAGGGTAAATGAGAGAAAAGAGCAACCTCACTGAGAAGTAGGAAATCTCAGAAGTAGGAACTGTGGTGGGGAATTGGCCTCTATGTTCTGGTAGCATGTTGCAGAGGCATGACCCAGACATTTGTAAAGTGTTTTGTTGGCCCACCGAGCCTGCAAACACCTTTCTTACTGGAGAGTAATTCCAAAAGAGGAGGAAATTGGGGCTGAAGGGAGTCATGCAATTCCCTTCTTCTCCTCCCAGGCACAGGTTGGAGACACAGACCCAGGCCTGTGATGGACATGAAGAGCCAAGATGGTTATTGGCAGTGATTTGGGGTGGAGCATCCAGGGACACAGGAGCAAGTGGCCACTGGGAACAGTGTTAGTAGCAGCTTCCCAAGTCAACTAATTCTGTAGTACTTTTCTGTAGAATTTGTTGCCAAGTATCTTTTGGCCTCTGCCTCTATTTGGAGCCTTGTTCTCAAGACTTACTGGATATTCTATGAAATATTCTTCCAATATATTAAATAAAGTTAAATAGAGTTAGTTTTCCTTATTTTCAACTAAGAACCCTACGCAAGAACAGAGCCAACTGCCTATGTCATTGTCATCCAGACTTACGATTGTCCAAGTCTAGGATTCTGCGATACTTGCTAGCAATGTGACCTTCAGCATGCTAACTTGTTCCCGAATGCTAAGAATAGTGACAGCAGTATCTCAGAGAGTTGTAGTAATATTAATTTAGATAAAGACTATTAAATACTTAGAAAAGTTCACAGTGAATAGTGCTCAATATAGCCTATTATTATTAGCTATTATTAATGAAGCAAGGATAATAATGAGACTCCAAGACCTCATAGCAGTATTTTATCCTGCTTATATTACACATCTCACCATGTCATCTCCTCACCAATGGAAATCTTTTGATCATATTTCAACAGCTTGTCTGATGCACCACATATAAAGGATAATTTTAGGGAATACTTTTATAAACACATGCAATATTTTTTCCTACATGTTAGATTTAACACATCTTTATGGAAATGGAAATATAAGTTGACTTTTATTTTCTGTCTTCTCATGCTCTTTTATCTCATAATTAGACTGCAGACCCAAGTGAGTTAAAACACTGATCTTATATTTCCTATGTATCCTTACAATGTTGAGCACATAATAGGTGCTAAATATACACTCATTGATTGATAGTCAGTATTTAATTTGATTACCAGAGCCATCTGGGCCACTTAGTGGTATAGCTAGCACCCAACCATCTGGAACTCCTTCTGACCTCAGTCTGGTCCCCATTAGCTGGGCCCAGTGACACACACCACAAAGTCACCGAGAGATGTGAAAGTCTGGTTTGTAATGATCTGCCTGACTTGGAAAAAGAGAATCCAATTCAGTTTTCTCCTCTAAGCCCCGACTACCTTACACAGTCACATAAACCAACTTCAGAACAGAATTAGCCAGGTAACAACAGCTTTCCTACAGAGTTTCTAGTCTAGCGCTTTATATTACCCTGGTGTGGCAAGCTGTGAAATTTGCTTCCTGATTCCCTCCAGAAACACTGGACTGATGAGCTCCAGTATCATCTTTTCCCCTTTGGGAGAATACTGTCACTGATTCCTCTCAGCATACACTTTATTATCATCCCAAAGGCTCTTGAGAATATGTGATTAAATGAATTCCCTACTGTCACATACACAATAAATCTAACTGGCTTTATTATCTGGCAAGATTATTTTTTCTCCTTCAATCAAAGATTTCCTGGTTGGAATTAAAGCCACTCACCAACTATCCCTAATTCAGCCTTACTTTTGGGATATTAAATTGGGTGTAGATAGGTCAAGTGCTGAGCTGCCCACATACGTTTTAAATATTTTAAAATCATAGATATGTATGTTTTAAATATTTTAAAATCATAGATACAGACTTAATTCAGAATTCCCAAGTCTTCAAAGCAGAGGTGAGATTTGGGGGCAATTATAGCAAAAAATGATCCCCTCATTTCTATTTAATGACTCCAATTCCATATGTGCATTTATAAGTGAGTGAAGAACATCTAAACACGCTCCTTCCTCTTCCACTGGTCTCATTGCATTCTCCTCATTCTCCTACCAATTGCTTTTAATCCCTAAGTGATGGATGGAAGAAATGATCAGGTAAAGGAAACCCATCCTAGGCCTTCAGATCTGATCCCTGATCTTGAAAAGAAAAAGAAGCAAGATGAAAATTAATACTCTGGGGCCCAGAGGACCACTTTCTGGCATTAATTTTTTCAGTTTGAGTTAGCTATGTCTGTGTTCCTAAAACACCATGGTTGCCCTTCTGAAAAAAGCACTTTTGACCTTCCCTTGTAATTGATATCTTCTTGTCTATCTCTACCAATGCAAATAAGGGCCATTATCAATTTTCATGTCTTCATTGCCAGGGATAGGCTTGATGTATAAAGATTATGATAGATTTCAACAATTAACCATAAATTTCTCCCATCCAAGTGTGCACCACCCTCCTCTGTAAGGATAGTTTCCTGCAACTATCTTCAATAGGTGGAGATTTGAGCTAGGGTGTCGCTCAGTGGTAGAGCACTTGCCTTACAGGTATGAGGCCCTGAGTTTAGTCTCCAGCACTGGGGCACAGAGACTCGGGGAAGATGCAGAGGGTATTCAGAGTTTCTTTCTCTAAATCTTGAATCTAAACTGACCTGATAACTTGTCCAGACCAATACCGTGAAGCAGAGTAATAGTGTTCTGGTATTTTAATTCCCTTGAGGTGATGCTGCAACCTTGTGAAGAAGACTAGGCTGTTCTTGTTGTGGGTGTGAGGCTATACGGAGTGGAAATAAGCCATTTCAGCTGAGCATCCTTGATGATCCTTGACAATAGGTGAGAACCATTTGCTAAATATGTGAGTGAAACCATCTTAGGCCATCCAACCCTAATTGAGCTGAAATATCTTACCTCAGCCATGTGGGTGACCCAAGAGACCAACAGATGAACCGCCCAGCTGAGTCCAGTCAAAAGTGCAGACCCACAGAACCATGAGTAAATAAAAGTGTTAAGTGTTAAAACATAGGTTTTGGGCGATTTTGTTTGTTTTGATTATTTTCAGTTTGTTTGCTTTGTTTTTGGAGACAGGGTCTCCTTATGTTGACAGACTGGATTTAAACTCCTGGACTCAAGAATATCTTCTCCTCTTAGCCCCCCAAGTGGCAGGGACTATAGTCACATACCACTATGCCCAGCCAAGATGCTGATTTTGGGGGTGATTTGTTATGTGAGTGTCCAATATAGGTTGGTTAAATGAATAAATAAATGAATCAATTAATTAAGAACAGTGAGGAAATTTATCATACAATTGCAATCCCTTGTCCTTGTAGCCAGTGCATATACTAGCAGAATGGTGTAGCACCTACTTGAAGTGACAGCTCTATTTGTACTTCTTTGAGGTAATGTTCATACAGCTCTCAAGGTACTAATTTTCCACATCCTACCATCATTTGGACATTCTAGTAGTCTTACATAGAATCATTAGAAGATTTCTTATTCCAAATCTGTCACTTTTCAAGACAGGTGAATAAGGTGAATGCCCATTTGAGTTTGCCTGAGAAAATCCCAATTTAATGTTTCTTTCACTCTCAAAGTATCTTAATTTGAACCACAACAACAACAAAATTATGTTTATCTCTGAGTCTCAGCTTTTAATAAAATAAAACTAATGTTAAACCAGAAAATAACATGGTTGATTTCAAAAGTAAACAAAATAATACAGGTGTAGGTAATGAAGCACTGTACAACAACAGTAAGGCATCACTTATTAATAGTACTAATAAATACCTTTGGAGAGAATGGAGGTGTGGAAATTAAAACTCAGTTACCTCAAAAGAGTTTCCTTTTACCTACTATGATTATAATAACTACAATCACATCCTGAGTGTCTACTAGTTTCAGGCACTAAAGGAAACATGTTATATGTGACAAATTCCCCATCACTTCACTGACTGATCAATATAAATGAATTTCATTCATAGCAACCAGCTCAATTTCTCTCCCATCTGGTTTCTGGTTTATGTGCAAAAATAAATAAATTAATTAATTAAGAAATATGGCTGGACATTTGCTTCAGAGTCCACAAAGACTGTGTAGGGGTTAAGAAATTCCACAAAAACTTTTTGACAGAAAGCAAATATATCTAGATTTCATGTAATCAAGACAGAAAAATTTTATCCCTCATCTTGATAAAATACTCTTACACATACATTAATTCATCAATCTACAAATCTTTGTTATTTTCCCTGTTTGGCTGGATGACGAAGTTTGAGGCTTAGAAAAGTTAAATAACTTGCTTAAAATCACTCATCCAGCAAGCTACAGACTCAAACCAAGATCTGTTAACTTCAAAGCTCTCCTTTTGGAGGTGTAGCTCAGTGGTAGAACACTTAGCATTAAGGAGGCCCCAAGTTTGATCCCCAGCACCACAAATGAATAAAAAATAAATAAACTTTTCCAAAGCCCAACTTTTTATGGTAGATTAAAAATGCAGGGTCATTACCAAAAGTTATTTTTCAAATTGTTTCAAAAAATGTTATTAGGAATCAGTAGATCAGATGGAAGGCTAGCAATTTTTCAAACCAAGGAGGTTTTAAGATGTAAATGGGTAGATTTTAGTGGGGTGCTGGATGAGAGGCAGGGAGAACATCAGGCACAGTATTCAGATGGAGAGAAAAAAAAAGTGTAGTATCAGGAGAGTTATTCAGGAAAACAGAGGGGCATATAGCAATCATTCAGACACTGAGCCAAGGAGAGGAAGCCCAGGCAAGGGGACATCCCACATGGCTTCTTACCAGTTTGGAAAAATGGGAGGAAAACAAGCCTAGAAAATTATATTTTTCACTTTGCTGACAGGGACTCACTCAGCCTTCTCCATTTTCAACTAAAAGAAGCTGTGTTTCAGGTCTAATTCATGGGCAGAAACACTAATGTCCTCCCATTATCCATTGATGGGTACTTTATACTTGTTTTACTGTGGCTTAATAAATAAATTAGAACATAGCTAAACTTGTTCAACAGCCAGTCATTAGTGCAGTTAGATCTACTGTTCAGAAAACTGAAGGGCTATTGACTCTGCTCAGTTTAATGAAGGAAAATGAGTCACAGGAGATCTGGGCAGGAATGACTCATAGTTCCACCAGCAGCCTTCTCTCCATTGTAAACTACTTTCCATCATTGTAGTCAGCAAGAAGCTAAAAGAATGTTGATGTTTCTTTCCTGAATGGTTAACTTCCTGAGCTCAGACAGACGGAAATTGTGGGCAACAGGAAGTCGACATTTCTAAGGTAAGGGACCAATTACACAGAAAGCTAGCAGGCAGTCGGGTTTCTCATTAGCCTTTCAGAAATTGAGTGTGGCATTATCCTGAGAGGAGTCAGGAGCTCATTCTATAGAAGAAATTTCATGAGTCCAAAGGGCCTTCTGATATCCTAACGATGGAAAGGGAAAGCTCCTCTTGAGAGAAACATCACACATACTGAACAATGTTACCACATATCGGGAATGATGTTTCCACAAAGTTCTCAAGTGATTTCTGAGTTTGTCATGGGAACAGTTTCTCTTTTCCATGGCTTAATCTTGGAGTAGAGATGCTAGTGATACAGTTATACATGTTATTATTAGGGAGAAAAAGAAAAATGTCAGTTTTCAAAAGAAGAATTTTCAAATATAGAGACAATGAGCAGTTGTAGACATCGACAGGACAACCTAGCAATAAGATTCTGCCAGCTCAGGCTATGAGAGGAGCCTGATGAAGAAGGATGTTGGAACATGATAATTCACAAATTACATACAATTCTTACAGGAACAAAAGCAATATACATGAGAATATGCAGATACCATGTGTATGGGAAACAAAAGAAATATGCAAGAAAATACATCCTCTTACTGTCGATATTTATAAGCTTGGAAATAGGATTAAGAGGTTATTTTGGAAAATACCACATTTCTATCACTCTTGGTTTCAGTCTGATATCAGCCATACAAAGAACATCCTCCTTCATTCTCTTTCAGGGAGGAATGTTTAGAACCCAGATTAGAACATAAGGTTCAAAGAATGACACACAACCAAATTACAGATGAATGCCGTAGAACTTTCTCTAAGTTTTTCTTTAGAGACTTTCAAAACATATCTTGGATTTTCCAAATATGAAGCTAGGGCAATGATGAGCAAAACAAAGATGGCCCTTATACTAAAAATGCTTAAGGTGTAATAGAGGATACCAACAAGTAAAAAGGTATTTACTATACATTATGGTGAGAGCTATGATAGGAACCACAAGGGAAGGACATAAGAAGAGACCTAACCCAAACTTGATCTCTCAGGGGAAGCTTTTTGGGTTAGTAAGGATTCTTCAGAGAAACAGAACCAGCCTGGGTGTCCGTGCATGCATGTGTGTGTGTGTGTACTTATACTTATTTTAAGGATTTGGCTTACATAATTATAGAGGTTTGGCAAATCTTAAATCTGATGGGATAAGCTAGCTGACCAGAATCTCAGGGAGGAGTTACAATTTGAGCCCAAAAGCTGTCTCCTGGCAGAATTACTTCATGAATAGAAGAGGAGGTCTTTGTTCTATTCAGCCTTTCAATTGATTACCTCCATGTTATGGAGGGTAATCTGTTTTAGTTACATTTCACCAATTTAAATATTAGTCTCATCCACTAAACACCTTAACAGAATTATACAGAACGATGTTTGAACAAAGATCTGGACTCTGAGGCCCAACCAAGTTGACCCATAAAACTCACCATTGCACTTTCTAAATATGTGATCTCTATGGTGAGACAAGAAGGATGAGTAAGAGTCCATTGGACAAAGGCAGAATGGGTGAAGAGGGAGAGGGGCTGAGCAGAGTGAAGAGTGTATGCAAGAGCCAGAGTAGGGAGAAAGCTAGAGCAAATGTGGTACGTCCATGTCTAGGAGAGCAAGGGTTTTGGTGCACTTTGGTCTCTAGTATATCCTCAGCACAGACAACAGTGCCTGGTTGCTATATGGTCAATGCTCAAAGAGTATTTGTGGAATGGGCCCTATTGAAAGGGTTGAAAATAAGCCATATTATAGGGTTTAAATACAACCTAAAGGCAAGGGGAAGTCACTGGTCTGATTTCCAAGAGAAGTGACTCTTAAGAGAGTAACCATTCAGGCATGCGTTTTTAGAAACTCCATGGCTATCATACAAGCAATAGACAAGTTGGAGGAAAGGCAGGACAAGTGGAAGGAAAAGAAGTAAATAATTTTTGGAATACTCTAGACAAGAAGGAAATTTTAGACCAATTTAGAAATAATTGGAATATAGTTTACAGATATTTAGAAAGTAGAATTAACAGATATTTATGTATTTATTAGATTAACAAAGTGTTAAGGCAGTTAGATAAATGGAGAAGCTGTATCATACTTGTTCTTAAAAACAGAAATTTTAATGCCATCCTCTCAGCCATAAAATAATAAATACAATTAAAGGGGAGAAAGAGGAAGAAAGTAACTATTTAAGAATTGATGGCAGTGGTGTTCACCATTTTCCATAAAAGAAGTGCCCTGCAGTCACTTTGAGTAGGAGATATGAATCTGCTCTTTCTTGGATCAATCTCTACACATACATACCTCTCAGTGAGTCAATATTTCAGCAAGCTTAGTGATCTTTTGTACAGTAGGATAAAGTACTTTGTCCAATATCCCAACAGTGAAATATGCAAGTGTTGGATAGAAAAAAAATAGCTGAATTTGCATGCAAGTTTTCATCACATAATCTCCTGTGGAATTTCCAAGGGTAATATTGAAAATAGGCCACCCATGACCTGTGAGTTGTACTTAGAACCTAACATACTTGTGAGATGCAATTGCACTGAACAAACACAGACTAAAGATCCAGACATAAGCTTGGAAACAGAAAATAGCTGTATGCATAAAAGTGCATCTGAAGAAAACCAACATTTAAAGGATGGATGGAGGAAGGAAACCACAAAGGACCCTGAGAAGGGAAGATGAGGAGATATGAGGCAAACCAATAAGCTGTGGTGATGCCCAAGCAGACAGAAGAGAGGATGTCAAAGGGAAGAGTGATCCTCATTATCAAATGCTGCTAAGAAGATAAATAAGGTAAGGACTAAAAAGCCTCCATTGACTACAACAATAAGATGACCATGACCACCTTGGGGACAACAGGATAGGTAATATGATGTGATTGCCAGACAGATTCCAGAGCACTAGGAGATGTTACAGTAGAGAATTAATATAGATAATAGTACAAAATAGCTATGCCTCTATAATTATTTATGGAATAATTTAAATAATATCTGTTAATATTTTCCCCCACTGGATGGTAAGCTTCATCAAGGCAGGGATCACATGTTTATTTTCTCAAATTTTTCATTGTGATAGGACTCAAAAAACATTAAGCATTTAAAGTGTACAATTCAGTAGCATTTAGTACAATCACAATGTTGTAGAACCGCCACATCAATCTAGTTTCAAAATATTCTAATCACCTTTAAAGGAAATCTCAAATCTATTAACAAGTCACTCTCCGTTGCTTCCTACCCCTAGCCTTCACCCCTTCCCCTGCTTCTGCTCTCTTTCTGATGGGTTTACCTATTCTGAATACATCATATAAATTCAGTTATAAAATATGTAGTCTTTTGTGCCTGGCTTCTTTCATTTAGCATGTTTTCAAGGTATTGAAGCATGTATCAGTATTTAATTAATTTTATGGCTAATTTCTATTATATGGGTATACAACATTTGTTTACTAATTAATCAGTTAAAATGAACATTTGGTTTGTTTTCATCTTTCAGCTATTGTAAACAGACCCTCAGGTCAAAATTCGTGTCCAGATATTTGAGTACCTGTTTTAAATTCTGTGGGGTGGAATTTCTGGGTAATATGGTAATTCTGTCCTCAAATTTGTCAGGAACTACTAAACTGTTTTCCACAGCACCTGCACATTTTACATTCCCACCAACAATGTATGAGGTGCCACTTTTTCCACACCCTTACCAGCACTTTATATTTTTCAAAAAATTATACTATCTTAAAAGTAGATGTGAAGGGATAGTTCATTGTGGTTTTGATTTGCATCTTCCTGATGACTAAATATGTTACATACATTTTCACAAGCTTTTTGGCCACTTGTATATCTTCTTTGGAAAAAATATCCATTCAAATCTTTTTCTCAATTTTTGATTGGGTTGTTTGTCTTTTTTGTAACTGAGTAGGAAGAGTACTCTGGACTCTAAACTCTTTATATGTGTGTATATATATACACACATATACACACACATGTATATGTTTATATGTATACAAGTGATCACAATATTTATTCCATTCTGTCACATCTGTTTCTTCATACAATTACAATTACATTCCCAGGACCTAGCACAATGCCTGGCAATAAATATGAATGAGGAGAAAAGATTAGGGATGTGAAGAGTTTGTAGAAGGTTTAAAATAACAAACTCAAATTTATCATCAAATACTCAGCATAGCATTATATTTTGTTTATCTGCAAGTCACAATATAGGAACTAGGCTTAGTAGGCCACATACTGGTCTAATCTTTTAGAATGCTTTGTTTGCTTTTAAATATTTTTATTGATAACCTTTTGATAATATAAAATTCTAAACAGTGAAATCTGAGCACTGAAATACATTAAGAATGGAGTTGATAAGGACCAGCATGCCGTAATGGTGCTTTTTTTTTTTTTTTTTGCTGGTATGACAGTAGTAATATGGCCTTGCATTTGCTAATAGAATGGTTTTTTTTATTTTAAAAGTGCTTTTTAATCATTAATTAATACTCATTTTATCATTTTTAGATCTTTCATCACATTGCTGCTATTACTGGTAATAAAATTAGGGCAGGAAATACAAACACACACACACACAAAAGACTCCTTCTTCTTCTTCTTCTTCTATATAAGTGCAGCAAGATATAAATGCATTTTTATTTCATCATCAACGTATATCTATTTTTAATCTTTTCATTTCCTAAGGGCTGTTCCTTCCAAGACTCAAACTACTAAAGTCAACCAGTAAAACTAGAGAGAAAAGTAAAAATGGAACAGAGAACCAAATGTCCTTCTCTTTCTTCTCTCTTTCTCTCAACTCCATTTTTGGATGGCAAATAGATTTAAGAAAGAAGGTACTTTAATAATATAAAGGAGAGTATGGACTAAAAGGCAAGAAAGAAAAGTAGTTAGGGGAAAGGGAGCAAATTGAAAAATGTGTCTATAAGAGGAATTAACCATAAAACTGAGTCAGGATCTGAAGGAGATCCTCACCTCTAGAGTGACAGCAGAAACCATGCTGTGAATGGAACTGTGCCCCAAGTGCCCCACCCCAATTCATGTGTTGAAACTCTAATCCAGCAGCTCAAAGCCTAACTATACTTGGAGATAGAAGATTCAAAGATTTAACTAAGGGCCACATGTGGAAGCACATGCCTGTCATCCCAGCAACTTGGGAGGCTAAGACAGAGAATCACAAATGCAAAGCCACCTTCAGCAACTAACAAGACCCTGTTACAAAATTCTTCAGAAGCGGGGACAAGGGGCTGGGGATTTTACTCAGTGGTAAAGCATTCCTGAGTTTAATCCCCAGTAGAAAAACAAAAAGTTAATCATGGCTAAGGGAGGCCATAGAAGTGCACCCTAATTCAAGATGACTGGTTTCCATACAAGAAACAGAGATTATGATGCAGATATGCACAGAAGGAAGACCACATAAAGAAAACTGAAGAAGACAGCCATCTACAAGACAAGAAGATTGGCCCTAAGAAGAAACCAACCCTGCTAACACCTTCATCTTGAACTTCCAGCCTCTGGAACTGTGAGGAAATGCATTTCTATTGTTTCAGTTGGTGGTGCTTTTTTTGTGATGGCCCTAGCAAACTAATAACACTTTACATATAGTGATAAACTTGCCTTGTTATTACAACAAAAATCCCTTCCAAAGAAATTCCAGTAACATCTATAACAAGTCCTTTACATAAGCTTTTTCCAGGTTGATTCATGTAATGGACCATTGATTTATTTTTCTAACTATACTGAATCCTCAAGTTAGATCCAAGCTGAGTTTTTCATAGAAAGAATAAAACAAGAATTGAATTAGTTTAAGCCCATTGGATTTGCAGGAATACGTTTAACTAGCACTTAAGTGTCTTAGAACAATAATGATGCTTTTCCCATGTTTTGTTCCAAACTCTCGGGGCTATTTATGAGAAGCAAAGGGACCCAGCTTTCTTTGATGGGCATTTCTGTACATTTGTGAATGTGTGTGTGATGTTTTATATTTTACAAAGTACCAATGATCCATTATCCCACTTGATATTCATATCCACACCAACACTGAGATGAACCAAGGCAGAAGGTGTATCTTTTTATTTAATGATGAGGAAACTAAAGCTCAGAGTAGTTGCTTCTTCAATATCACACAGCTAGGAGGATCATCATGGAGGAGACCCTGACGTATGCAGACCAAACCAATTTTCTTTTCCTCTTAGACAAGATGCAGTCTGGTCTTACTGGCCAAATCCAGCCTGTGCCCATTGTGGTAAAATCTTGTGGGAATACACTCATATCAATTCATTTTCATCTTGCCAGGGACTACTCCCCTGCTTCAGCAGCAGAGCTGAGTGGTTGAAACAGGCAGAAACTGACCACATAACCTGGAAAGGCTGAAGAATTTACTATTTAATCCTTTATGGAAAAAGCACAGATCATTGTCCTAGAGATACAACTACACAGCCCTTTCCTAAAAGTTCCTTTGTAACCCAGGAGCCCTCTTTTCTCTCCTCTGGGGCTAAATGCAGAAGACCCTGTGGAGGAATGTAAGACCTTAAGAGAAAGCAGCCACTTGATGGAACTCAGTGTAGACGGCAGGGGGCAGAGTCCCAGAGCAACACAGCAACTGACCTAGGCCCTGCATGAGAAATAAACCTTAATTGTATTAAGTCTCTGAGGTTTGAGGGTTTTAGCAATTCATCCTAAAACAATAGCAGAAATTGCATCTTTTTAGTCAAAATCCAGAGTTGTTCTTCCTGTTAAACTGGACAAAGTAGTTATCAACTAAAAAGAGTAAGGAACCAAGAACAGAGCCAGAGCCCAGAATGACACTACACTGGCTCTCAGAACAAGTGGCCTTAGAGCAGGGGTGGCAGGTAGGTTTTATCTCCCCTTCCTATTCTGCCAGTGGGCAGTGGCTGGCTGAACTGCTGTGCTAACGAAGGGTCTGAAGCCACCTCTGGGATCCAATGGAAGCCGTGGCAGCCAGTTACCAACACCTACTCAGGAGCAAGGAGTGGATTCTGCCATCCACACCTCTGAGAGCTGAACCATCAGATACACTGCTATTGTTAACACAAGTAAAAGCATATAGTAAGCACCAATATCAAATGATTTGGCATGGTGGGGGTGGAGATGGGTCAAAGGAGATGTTTCACTGAGAACATTAAAATATTTAAATGTAAAACCACATACAATGAATTTTACTACATAATCAATGCTAGGCTTCATACCAGAAATTTAGTCACATCTTTCTTTCATAAAGAATAACAAGTACCTTTCAAAATATTCAATTCACAAAGCCATTTATTTTTTTACACAGGGACATCTCAACCAGCTTTCCTTGTAAATAGAAAGGTTTATTGTTGTTATTTTTATTTTTATAATTTACTCTCCTAAGTTTTTCTTCATTTAGTTAGGATAATCTAGGAAGGAAAATTCTCGAGGAAAAAAACAATCCATTTGATCTGGAACGATATAGAATTGGAAAAAAGAAAACAAATGATGTTTATGTCTTCTGCAACTTGTAGTTATTGTGCAAACCAAGGAACTCAAAACTCTGCTCAAGTCTTTTGTTTTTTTTCTAGCTTTCTTCCCTGAATGACCACGACATTCTCAAAAATACAGTCTGTTCTGAAGTTTCACTCTGTCTTTCGTGAGTATTTACTTTTAAGACAATTACACTGAATAGAAATGGTATCAAAATATACTAGTTTTTCCCTGCCCTCCCTTCCCTTATTTTGGTAACACCATTGTAGGTCACTCTCTCATTGCTGAAAAAATTTCCATCCTCTTTTCTACTATATCATTTTTATGTATTTATTAGGTTGCTTACAGGTACTGCAGAACCAGGAAAAGGTTTGTGAACCATTCTGTAAGTGGTTCCTGCTTGAATGAATTACCCAGCTTTCATGAACAGCCAAGCAGAAGCAAAGCAGGCAGAAAAAATAATGAAGACATTCGTACTATAGCACTCTCTCCAGCTATGAGCTTCCTACAACCATGCAATTTCCCCACGAGGGAAGACAAGATTGCACTGTCATTAGAATAGGTAATCATTAGATTTATCTTTTATATAATTTGTAGCATCTTAAACTATTCTATGTAGTCTCATTACTGCCAAGAGTCCTCTTTAACTGAGATGATAAGTAAATAAAGTAGAAATTACACACCAACAAGAATCTGGAATATGTTGTTTTAGTGTATGTCTGAGAGCTCCCTTCAGCAAACCTAATCTGCACAGCAGTTACCATTATTTCTACCTCAATGAGCATCTCCTAATTGCTGTGTTATTGCTTGTGAAGAAAATATATTATTAAAGTCCACAACTCATGACTTGTTGCACATCTACCCACAAAAAAACTTTCATCATCTTTTAATCATTCCAAATTGGATGATCAGCAGAAGGATTTTTCTCCTCCTCTCCTGAATATCCCCGTTCATTACCGTTACCTAATGTCAATGTATGCTTCTAGCAGTCGAGATGCATTCATAATTTATTCAGAGACCTGAAGATTTTATTAAACCAAATCTATTTAATTCTCCATGAATCGGCTCAAGATGATTTGGGTAGCTTTTTGTAATGAACAACAATTAGAAACTCCAAGGACTCAGAACCTGCATTTAGTTGTTAATGTTTTATGCTCTGCTGTTGGTCTGCTGCCAGATAATGATCCACAGAGCATTAAAATTTTGTATTAATATTATCTTTACAAATGCAATATTGCTCAGTGGAAGATGAGGTTTCCATAGGCTTCTTCTGTATGTGTTAGGTGGTTGTTAACTTTTTAAATATTAGATAGATTTTTGAGGCTGAGAATTAAAACCTCACAACCCTCATTCTTCTTTCTCATTGGACAATCTAGAATGGGTCAGTCATGTTGGTCAAGGTGAATCAACACAGCCTTGTGGTCTGAATGAATTTAAGAAGGGCAAGAGATTTGAAAAATAGAATGGATTTCATCCTTCATTAATCAAATAATACCTTCCTTAACGACTGAAACAATCTGGGCCATGGACCATACTGAAGTATTGATCAATAATATGGACTGATAGATTCTTCTAGGAGGGGTGAGTTAGTATAGTTTTTCTCATTTGTAGCAGTATTTAGAATGATGGTCTTTAAAAGTCAGTAGACTTATTCTCATACACCTAATTCCAACAAGTATTATCATGCACAATGATGCTTTCATCAAGGATAGACCATATGTATAAAAGTGTTCCCATAAAATTATAATACATGGGGACACCACAGCAGACTTAGTTTGTATAAGTACATTTATGAAGTTCACACAATAACAAAATCAACTATGATGGGTTTCCCTGAACTTCTCACTGTTGTTAAGCAACATGTATGGTATTTGTTTTTTCTAGGACCCCTGAGGTCATTCTAATGACTAAACTCAAATAAACTTAAAATAGTTTACAAGTTGAAAAGCATAGGTAACCAAAGTTGCCTTTGACTACATGTTTTACTTTGGAAAGGCTATATGTACTGTGGTAAAAGACTAGGCTGTACTGATTTGAATAGTTGCACTGACTGTATTTAGGTGATGAGGTTGGTCATATTAGCTAAGTCATCCAGTACAATTATCCAAGTTAGTGGCCCAACCTTGTCCCAAAGACTTCAAAGGAATGGATCCCTTCCGTTTTCCATGAGCTTCCGGATCACTCTGGCTTAGGAATGGGTGGTAGATACGTGCCAGCATTCCTTTACCTACCAAGAACCTGGTCAACCCAGATTGTCTTTATTCCAAAAATTTAAGTTCTTTAAAAGTAACTCCAACTTTTGAGAGGAAGATCACTCCGGGTCAGAAAAGCAAGGGTGGAAGCCCTGCAGTCTTTCCTGTGTTCTTTCTTGCTTTAGTGTCTTACCTTAAGCTTTTTCCAAATGTCACAAAAAGAGACAAATACAAGGACTCTGCCTCTGAATTTTCCACAAATAGAATATTGAAGACATCTTCTATATTGATAGAGTGTATGGAGGTTAAAAGGATAAGATTTGTAATCAGCTTACCAGATTCAGAGTCTGGCTCAACCATGTACCAGTTGGATGACCTTGTACAATATTTGGCTTCAATGTCCTCATCTGCCGTGGAATGAGCATAGCCATAATTCCTATGTCCTAGACTTCTTGAGGGGATTAAATGTGTTATCACAATAAGACCCTTAAGAGAGTACCTAGTAAGAAAGAAGCGCTCGGTAAATAGTGCTCATTGTTCATTCAATGGACAGACACTTATTGGCTGTCCACTATATTTTAGACACTGTTAAGGTCCTGAAGATTTAGAAAAATTGACAAAACACCTGTCTTCTTTGATTCATTTTAAAAATAGGCAAATGATAAGCAAACTATATAGCATAAAATTGACATCTTATAAAATGGCTTCAGTGCCATGAAAATAGATTAAAATGGTAGAAATATGACAAATGTTGAAGTTGTAATTTTGAATATGGAGAGAAAAGGCCTTAGTGAGAAAATAATTTTTACTGCAATCCTGATGGAGATAAAGGAGTGAATCAAAAAGGATTCTCAGAGGAAGACGGATTTGTACCAAGGAAATGGCAAGTGCAAAAGCCCGGAGGCAGAGCATGCTTGATGTGTTCTAGAAATAGTGCAATAAATATTAGCTGTAGTGTTTTAGATATGTTTACACTCTTAAGTCTTTTTAAGAGAAAAGACCAGTCCTATTACTTCTTCTCACCTCTCATTAGGCTTGGCTCAGTACCGGGTAGAGAGCAGAAGAGTATTACTTATAATAAATTGTTGACTCTTGCCTCATGACAGAGTGACACTATTTGTTTTTAAAAGTTCTACCTCAGACCTACAGAATTTTTGAAGTTATGTCCCTGGACTCTGCATTATAATAAGTACTTCAGGTATTATTGGTAAAAAAAAAAAAAAAAAAAACATGTTATTTTAATTGATTTCTTTTTATTTCTACACAGATCTGTGAGTCTGCATTACTCCAGTCCAGCCTTGCAGCTGCCCTATAGACAGATGAACTTGGAATCTACTTTGGAGAGAGATGCAGCATTTGATAAAAGCCAGAAAGCATGCTGGCATACATTTACATTGGATGAAATACCAATTCCATTTAGCTACAGTATGAAATGCTTCTTTTATTTGCATGGGAGATCAACCATATAAGGCATAATAACTTCTTTCAAAAGTTCATTGCTAGTCCCATACTAGCTTCTCCCAGCAGGGATGGCTGGCAGCTCTTCATGCAGTAAGTGGAAAGCCATAGTCTGTCAAAGCATCAAGCACTAATGAAATAAACAAAAACTTTCCTTACCTGAGGCAGGTGCCAAAGCCTGCTACTCTAAGTGCCCCCACTGGACACAATTTAGATTTGCTTTCAAATGTTAAAAACAAATAGGTTCTCCTAAGTGCAATTAAAACTAAGCCACATGTCGAATCTATTGATACTGATGGAGCTATTTTGATTCCAAGGTTCTTAAGAATTGTTCCTAAGAATATCACATAATTTGGTAATTATTGTTTTATGCTAATATATGACAAGGAATTTCAAAAAAACAGTCATGAGCTTCCTAGACTTTTTTAATAATCTTGAACCAATAGTATTTCTCCAAAGAACAAAGTAGTTACCATGCCATTATAGCGCAGTATGATTTAATTTAAATGATTAAATATACTGTTTTAATAAGATGTATTTCCACATTAGAAATACTTTACATCCCCTTATGTTCATTAGCTCCTTCTCCCTACCCAGGAATAAAGGCCTAATTCCCAACTATGACAATTATTTTACTATTTCTTTTGACTTTAGGGTTGTATTGGAGAGGTTTTATTCTGCTTAGTTATTCAGGACAATTTGAAAAGGCCCCCTACCCACAAATACCTACAGTTCTTATGATAAACATTTTACATTGTGGGAAAATTTTATGGCAGGATAAAAGAAGATACTAATAGTAACCATGCCAGGACAACAGGCTGAATCCAAAATTGTCTCCATTAAACCAGAAAGTACAGTCATCCTACCTACAGGCATCCTAAAGAAATAAACATCAAAATAGTAAATTCAGAAATATTTTCACAATATTGCTCATAATATCTGAAAAAGGCCAATTATGTATTCCAGGCCCACATTAGGACCCATGATTAGAAGAGAAGATGAAAGGCCATTAATCTGGTCAAGAGAGAATCTAGTCTATGGGATGAGGTACCTTCACATGGTGGAACATGGTAGAAGACAATTGGCAATCAAAAAGCATACAAAATCATCAGGTTCCTAAGCCTAACAAAGAATGGTTAAAAGAATGCTTAATAACAGTGGCCCATGAACAAGAGAGAAGAAAAAAACATAAGACAGATTTTATCTACTGTCTCTTTCCCCAAATGGATAAACTCCAGGTATTTTCCATATTTTTCCCCTGGTCTTTCACCTCTACATTTTCGCTTTCCACCCAGTCTCCTCATTCCTTCTTAGGTTCCCAAATTCTAAGTAATTGCTGCAGATAACATCACTCAAACCCAGATATGACAAATATCTTTGCTCCCAAACCCAGGATGGACCATTGAGCAGAATGAGCCTCATAATCATTCTCAACACACAATTCAAGCAGCCACTAATGATTTATTATTATTGACTGGTGAGATGAAAATTATTTATTCATGACTTTAACACTAGCCCAAAGTAATAGCATGACAAATTCTATTGTCTAGGCCACCCAGTTACAGAAACCAAATACTACATTGTGTTATAAGAATGGATCATAATTTTGTTAACAAATTCCCTATGAACACAGAGTTGCTTCTAGTTTCGTAACATTATAAGGAACTTTGCAATGGACATATTACTAAAATATTATAAAAATATTAGCTGTATAAGATCAGGTAGTTGAGACTCTTTTGCTCATTAACACAAAGCCTGGCACTTTGTAAATGCTTAATGAGGCTTTCATGATTGACTAACTGATAAAGGAAAAGACCTTCAAGAAACACTGCCATCTAATAAATAACTTAATGGACAGGTCACAGATGAGAAGATAATTTTGCTTATAAAGAATTATAAAATGATACAGAGAAGAAGAGGAGAACTAGGTTTAAGCTGGACCATAGATGATTAGGAATTTAATAGAACAGGAAAATATGAAGCAAGCATTCAAAATAAAACAACAGTAGGAAATAAGAAGAAAGAGATAGAAGCACACTGGCTTTTGAAAAAAATGGGATTCAGTATAGTATACATTTTGAGGTAATAATGTAAAATGTAGAAGAATAATAGTTTAAGAACTAAGTTTTGGGCTGGGGCTGGGGCTCAGAGGTAGAGCACTTGCCTCGCATGTGCAAGACCCTGGGTTTGATCCTCCACATAAAAATAAATAAGGGAAATAAAGGTATTGTGTCCGACTACAACTAAAAAATAAATATTAAAAGTAAGAACTAAGTTTTGAAAAAATCTTGTAGGCCTGCTTAGAAACTTGGACTTAACCTTAATAAGAAAGAGAGATGGACAGAGGAGGAAAGCTGCTTAGATAGAGTTATTATGTTTCTAACATTTTTTCCTTATGATTCAACAAGCAAGTGTGTTTAGACATTTGTTTGAGAATATGTGCAACAAAATTTATTATAATATTAAAAATTCTAAATAACATAAATAACCATTAAAGGGATAAAGTCAAATGAATGATGGTCCATACACAAAATGTAACCACGAAAAATGATGATGAAGATTTTTATTTATTGGTATGATAAAAATATCCTCACCATATATTAAGGGAAAAAAAGGTCTCAAAATATGCAGAGCATGATTTCTGTTTGGTTGTGTGTTACTTTAGGTGATATATGCATAAAAAGGGTCTGGAAGGATATATACTAAAATATTAGCATGACTTTTTCTAGATAGTGTAATTATAGGAAGATTATACTGAATCTTTACTGTCTCCAAATACATACATATATATATAAACATATACATACACACATATATATACTTTTGCAGTATATGTGCATTAATTTTATAATTGAAGAACATTATTTTAAAATAAATTAATTTTCTTGATAAGTTTATTTACCAAATAAGATTTACTTCATCTTTACCTTTGTTTCTATGTCTCTCCGATCCTCTCTTTCTCTCTGTAAGGTCATAAATATCTACATCTGTCTTCATGGTCATCTTCCCCCTGGCTAGGAACACTTAAGCTCAATTTACTTAATTGTTCCTAAATGCCTGAATAGTGTTGCAAGAAGCTTGGCAAGAAAGTAGTTTTTGACATGCTGAATAATAATCACGATTATGGAATTACGCATCTAACTGAAGCCTCGTAAGTATATTAAATGAGGAAAAGAAGTCACTAAAGGCCGGGAGGCATTGTAAAGACACAGGAAGGAAAAAGAAAAGTGGTCTGAATAGGGGTATAATAGAACTGAGCAATCATGGTGGGAAAGAGACCTTCAGAACTCAACAATGATTGTGTAAAACTGCAATCATTATAGCCTGCATCAGAAAATGAGGAAATCCTATTTGCCAGAGAGCATTAAGTATCAACTGTGCAGGGACCAATTAAATTCTATACAAAGACAAATGTAAATTCAAGCCATAAACTGGGTACATGTACAAGAAAAGCATCCTGCACAGCTCTGAAGACATAGCTGAAATAAAAATTCTGGAGAAAGAAAACATAAAAATACATTTTCCTAAAATTTAAAAATATGAATGATAAGCCAGATGTAAGTGATAAAATAGATGTGAATAATTCTTACCCAGAAAGCAACAGCAAAAAAAAGCAAGACATTAGGGAATATGTACATATTCTCATTTTAAGCTTCTAAAAATGTAATAAGTATAACAATATTATGTTGTTATATAATTTTATACCAGCAAAAGTCACATATAGTTTACTACTATATCCTCAGTGAAAAGAATAGTGTTGGGAAACATAGCAAATGTTCAATAAATGTTTATTATTTTTTATTAATTTTAGAAGGAAATTATGTACTTGATTTAGACAAATAGTTAAATCAGAGAAATCAAAAATAATGATTCTGGTCAAATACATTAAACTGTTCACATTATAAATATGAAATGTGAATAATTGAGAAGCCATTTATATTTTATGCTGAAAAGCAATAATCTTGGAGGGCCTTCCCATGTCCAGCACTCTATAATACTGGGCAGAAGACAGCTGAAAAGATTGGGATTGGAAACCAAGCATTGGTCACTCAACACTGTGACCTTGAATGAGAAAATTATTTGACCTCTTGTTATTGAGACTTCTTATATGACAGTTTTGATATTCAAACCAAATTTATATTATAACTTGCTAAACTTCTAAATGAGTAAAAGGTGGTCTGAACAGGGGTATAACCAACTGAGCAATCATGGTGGAAAAGAGACCATCAGAACTCTGTTCAGAATGTTGTTCGCCTTGGGTTTGTCTTAGATAGTTGGGGTATGTTCCTTCTATCACTAGTTTTCCAGTGTTGTAAACATGAATGGTTTCTATATTGTGTCAAATGTTTTTTCTGCAACTATTGAGATAATCATTGGGTTCTTGTCTTTAAGTCTATTTATGTGATATATTTATTGATTTCCATATGTTGAACCAACCTTGCATCAAGTGGATAAAGTCCACTTGATCATGGTACACTATCTTTTTAATGTGTTTTTGTATGTGATTTACCAGTATTTTATTAAGAAATTTTGTATCTATGTTCATTGGGGATATTAGTCTGAAATTTTCTTTTGGTATCAGGGAGATACTAAATCATAGAATGATTTTTCAAGAGTTCCCTCCTTTTCCATTTTATGGAATAATTTGAAGAGGATTGGTATTAGTTCTTCTTTAAAGACCTAGTAAAATTCATCTGAGAATCCATCTGGTCCTGGACTTTTCTTTGTTTGTAGGGTTTTGATATATGACAAACCTAAGGCCAACATCATTCTAAATGAAGAAAAACTGAACAAATTTCTTCTAAAAACAGGAACAAGACAAGGATGCCCACTTTCACCACTTCTATTCAACATAGTCCTTGAAACACTGGCCAGAGCAATTAGACAAAAAAAAAAGAAATTAAAAGGATATGAATAGGAAAAGAAGAGCTCAAACTATCTCTGTTTGCTGAGAATATAATTTTATATTTAGAAGACCCATGAAACTCCACCAGTAAATTTCTAGAACTTATAAATGAATTCAGCAAAGTATCAGGATAAAAAATTAACACCCATGAATGAATTGCATTCCTATCTCCAACAATAAATCATCTGAAAGAGAAATTATAAAAACCATCCCATTCATAATAGCCTCAAAAAAAACTACCTAGGAATCAATCTAAACAAAAGACATGAGGTATCTCTACAATAAAATCTACAGAACACTAAAGAGAGAAATTGAGGAAGACCTTAGAAGACAGAAAGACCTCCATGTCCTTGGATAGGCAGAATCAATATTGTCAAATGGCTATACTACAAAAGTGCTATACAGATTCAATGCAATTTCCATGAAAATACTAATTACATTCTTCACAGAAATACAAAAAGATGCCATGAAAAATAAGAGGCACAGAATACCTAAAGCAATCCTTAGCAATAAATAAAAAACAAGAGACATCACAATATCAGATCATAAATTATACTACTCAGCTATAGTATCAAAACCAGAATGGTATTGCCACCAAAATAGACAAGAAGACCAGTGGAACAGAATGAAGACACAGAGGCAAAACTATAAATACAGTTACCTTATACTAGACAAAGATGCCAAAAACACACACACACTGAAGAAAAGACAGCTTTTTCAATAAATGGTGCTGGGAAAACTGGAAATCCATGTGTAATGGAATGAGTGTCAACTCCTGTCTCTCATCCTGCACAATAAACAACTCTAAGGTGATCAAGGACCTAAGAATTAGACCAGAAACACTGCGTATACTAGAAGAAAATGTAGGCCCAACACTTTGACATATTGACACAGGAAATAACACCCTAAACAAGACTTCTAATGCACAAGATATAAAATAAAAAATCAATAAATGGGATGGTACCAACTAAAACGCTTCTTCACAGCAAAAGAAACAAGAATGTTAAAAGAGAACCTACAGAATGGGAGAAAACCTTTCCCACATGCACCTCAGATAGCGTGTTAATTTCCAGGATATACAAAGAACTCAAATAACACTAAAAACAAATAACTCTATCAATAAATGGCAAAGGAACTCAACAGACTATTCTCAAAAGAAGCAATACAAATGATCAATAAATATATGAAAAAATGTTCAACACCGTTAGCCATCAGAGAAATGCAAAATAAAACTCCATCGAGATTTCATCTCACTCCAGTCAGAATGGCTATGATCAAGAATACAAGTAACAACAAATGTTGGTGAGCATGTGGGGAAAAGAGAATGTTCATACATTAATGGTGGGACTGCAAATTGATGCAACCCCTCTGGAAAGCAGTATAGAGATTCCTAAAAAAAAAAAAAAAAAAGGAATGAAACCATCATTTGATCCAGTTATCCCACTCCACTCCTTGGCATATATCCAAAAGATTTAAAGTCAGCATACTACAGTGACACAGCCACAAAAACATTTATAGCAACAAAATTCCCAATAGCTAAGCTATGGAACCAACCTAGATACCCATCAATGGATGAATGGATAAAGAAATTGTGGTATCTATACACAATGCAATATTACTCAGTCACAAAGATGAATGACCTTATGACATTTTCAGTAAATGGGTGGATTTGAAGACTATCATGCTAAGTGAAATAAGCCAATCCCCCCAAAAAAACAAAGGTTGGATGTTTTTGCTGATATGTGAAAGCTAAATCACAATAAAGGATGGGAGGAGAAGAAGACTTCAGTTTATTAGATGAAGGAGAACCAAAGGAAGGGAGGGAAGATAGGAATAGGAAAGACAGTAGAATAAATCAAACATAATTTCCTATGTACATATATGAAAATCCCTAAGTGAATCCCCAACTCATGCCCACCCACAATAATGGGGTCCTAATTAGAATAAGATTTATTCCATGCCTGTATAATTTTTTTATCAAAGTGGATTCTATTGTCATGTATAACTAAGAAGAACCAATTTTTAAAAAACTCAGAAATGATTGTGTAAAACTGCAATCATTTGTATAAAAGATGATGAGGAAGGGTGCCTCCTTTACCATATTGAACATGATAATATATTACTAAATATTTATTATATTTACCTCCTTTACTATATTTGACTCAATAAAGGCCTTAGAAATTGAGGGGTAGACAAAAAGAAATTTAGTGGTTGCACTCAGTCAAGCACATTACAAACATTATCTCTTCTCTTCCAAGTATTACCAGTATCCTAATTTTATGGATGAAGAACTTAAGCTCAAAGAGGTGCAGTGACTCACTCAAGGTCATGCACAAACTGGTGAAGTCATTAAATTAGTATTAAACAGTTTAATGCCAATTAAAACTGTATTATGATGTCATCTTAATTAATTACATCCTCGACAGCCCTGTTTCCAAATAAGGTTACAGTCTGAAGTACCAGGCATTGGACTTCAACATATCTTTTTTTTTTTTTTTTTGTTTTT
>NW_026000080.1:814313-831018 GCF_001458135.2 Marmota marmota marmota | reverse complement strand
TTTTTTTTTTTTTTTTTTTGGGGGGGGGGGGGTTTCACCATTTAACCCATATGAATGGGTTCCCTAAAAAATTCAGGTTATTGAAAGAGAACCCAATGAATCATATATTATAAAATGAGCCATTTTATAAATTAGAGCCACAAGAAAAGAAATATCTGCAGCAATCCAAACTTCTGTCAGTAGCCATCAATCCACAAAAGTAAATATTTAAAATTTTGTAGAGGCATGATTAAGAAGAAAATAAAAAAATGAAAGTAGCATCCAGAACAGCTCCTAATTGCATTCACTCTATGTAAAAAGCATCCCCAAAGTTAATAACTGTAGAAGTCATTGGGGCTTCGTTTGTATTCAAATAAGCAGTTTAATTACAACAGGAAATAGGGCTCTAACTCTGTACATCTACGCACATACCAATCATCCCAAATATTCGTTCCAGAGAATTGCAATCTGGAGGAGAAAGAACCCCTCATTTTGTCATCAATAGCTGCTGGTATCAGTGAAGCATAAAGGCGCCCAAGCGCAGGAAGGCGAGTGGTAGGAGGAGAAGGTTGTCATTACCCAGCAGTATGGATTGTGTTATTGTGTCTGACCCTGAGTTCTGCATGGTCACCCACCTCTGCATCAAGTACCCAGGGGATAATTCATCATAAATGAAAATGTTCTTGGTAAAGGTGGGGGAGGAGTCAGTGGTCATGGCTAGAGCTGGGATTTATGGCATTATAATAAGTTAATTAACTGCTGCACTCATTGCGTTTTAAAGAATGAGGATAGCATCCAAAAGCACGGGCTTATTAGGAAAGCTATCTTAAGGCATACCAAGTGCTTGTTAGGGAAGGTGTCTTAAGATGAATTAAAATATAGAGTTTTATGAGGTCTAGGCCTACACATTAATCATAAGAACTAGAATATTACAGGCTAATGGTGCCATAAAGATCTGATTGGGTTACATTTGTAGGCATGTGCTGAAATTGCCAGTTCAGAAATATTCAGGCAGTACTGATAGGAATAAGTTAATGTCATTGTAAAATAACCCGTCCACACCTGAGTATTTGAAGAATCTGATACTGGTGACTAACAGTTTAATAAACTGGGAGATCTTCATACATTGTTTTTAAGTTGTTTCAATACAGTCATATAAAAATGTTGCAAAACTTTATCCAAAAATGATTTTATAAAAACTATGATACACACAAAAGCAGGGTAAAAATGCTCAGAGCATATATACAATTGAAAAATCTAATCAAGACAAAAGGATAAAAAACTTTCACAAACACAATTTTTTAAATGAAACATAGAAAATGTTAAGAGTTCGACATAGTTGTATATTAGTAAATTTCAAATATCAATGAATTTAATGCTTTGTGTAAACTAAAATATATCAAATTTATCACAACAGGTTAAAAAGTAAAATAAGTTGAGAAAGTTACCCAAAAGCCACATCATGATTCTAGAAAAGAAACTCAGTGCCAATAATGGACTTACTAATAAATGCCTTCAAATTCCTTCAAACTTTGAAGGAACAAATCTTTCCTTTCATAGGACCTATTTCAGAAAATAGAAAAATATTTAAAATGATCCAGGTAATTCTAAGAATCTTAACCTTAATTTTTACATATCTACCTGAATTGCTGAAAGAATGCACCTAAAACATCAATATGTATATAAATATTTAAATAAAATATCAGCAGCTAACTCAAAAACATAGTAAAAGTTAATCTTGTACTTTTAATCAAATAGTTTTTTGTACTCAGAAAGAGCATAAAGTTAGAAAATCTATTAATATTATATTATTAATAGATTTATATTTCAATCAAATGTATTTAAAAGGTAATCACTTCAGCAGTAGCACATTTTCATATCTTAAAGATACCTAGTTAAAACCAAGAGCCAACATTTTACTTATAGAGACAAAATAAATAACCTTCAGAAGATTATTATAATACAAATATTTTAAATTACTAGTTTTTTTAGTAGTGATATTATTCATAACAACATCGCCCAATATTTACTGAGTTCTTATGCTGGGCAGTGGCCAACAATTATACATGTTATTCATGTAATATTATTTCAAGAGTTCTTAAGGCATAAAACACAAACAAAATTATAAACATGAGGAAAGAAGAGATGGAATGTGATTATTTAGAGGAAATTTGGTTTTAGAACATAAAAAAATAAAAGTAATAATATGAAAAGCTATTAGAATTGAATAAAATTGCTGTCATAATCAGAAAAAAAGACATTTCTATTTCTCCACATCCTCAAAAGTATTTGTTTTATTTTTATAATAACTGAAAGGAGATGATATCTTATTGTAGTTTTGATTTACATTTTCCTGATGACTAATGATATTGAGCATTTTTTCATATATTAGCCATCTGCATGTCTTTTTTTTAGTGCATTTATGATAATTCTAAGTTAAATCCCAATGAAATTTCTCTGAAATTGACCCAATAGTTCTAAAATTGATTTGAAAGTATAAAATATAATGCAAAATAATTACACTTTGTTGGAAAATATATGAAAAAGCAGATCAATCAAAATATACCTCTTTCCACGGATACAGTCAGTATTTGGGTAGACCTAAATGACCTTTCCTAAAAAGTAGAACTTTCTGGAAAAATAATCATGGTTTACTTAGAAGAGGAAACAATAGTCTATTTTAAGCCTCTAAAGAATACTCTAAATCAAATGTTAAATGGAAGAGAGAAAAGGATCAAAAAAGAGAGGAAAAAACAGTAGAAGGCATTTGTAATTTGTAAGAATTATAGGAAGGAAGGATGGGAGAAAGGGAGACAGGGAGAAAACTAAAACCATAGCAAAGTAAAACAGATTTTACTACTTAATAACTAAAGGGGAAAAGTGCCTCAGAAAAATAAAAGCAGATTCAAAGACTAAAAATTTAGGAAGAAATGTTAGAAAATGAATCAACTCAGAGGGCTAATGAGTTCACACACACTGAAGCACTTTCCCTAGGACAAATGGGAGCCTAGAGGCCGAACCCAGAGGACTAAGCTCCAGGGCTACAAGGCCCAGGAGGGACAAGGCAGAGGCAGAGACACATGCAGGGCATGTGCATAAGGCACCCAGAAGGTATGGGGAGGCCCAGTGTCCTCATGCTGAGTAGTAGCCAGATGTATGTCGTCTCTACTCTTTACAGGAGAAACAACAACAACAACAACAAAAATCACATTTTAAGAATGCTGACCAAATGGTTCAAGAATGTCCTGGTAAAGCAAAGCACACAAGGGAGTCATACATCATATAATCAGCAATCCCTAAATGACTTCAAAAGAAAACTAATAGGAAAACACTATAAATAAAATACACTAAAATGTGTTGAGGATCAACTCCTACTCATCTGTTTGTGGAGTTAGTCACGTGGTATTCATCTACATCAGGGAATCTAAGAAATTTCAAAAATGAGGAAGGAGCAGGAAAGGAAGCCAGCCTGAGTTTGCTGTCTGTGTTAACACCCACGGCTCAGCATCTCCCCTCTGGGCCTGCCGGGAGCATCCCTGTGCTCTAGCTACCCTCATTGACACATAGCCCCTCAAACACATCCTTTCATTCCTGCTGCTGTATAGTCCTGGAACCTGGAACATTCTCTATTTTTTTTTTCTTTGTTGGAGGGGGTGGGTTGTACCAGGAATTGAACTCAGGGGCACTTGGCCACTGAGCCACATCCCCAGCCCTATTTTGTATTTTATTTAGAGACAGGATCTCACTGAGTCGCTTTTGTGTCTCGCTTTTGCTGAGGCTGGCTCTGTACTCTCACCTTCCTGCCTCAGCCTCCCGAGATGCTGGGATTATGTTCTCTATTCTTTCTACCTGGGGTTTTATAGAGGAATAACATTTCAACGAAGCTTTAAAGAGTAAGTGAGATTTTCTTCATGCACATTCTCTATTCTTGATGAAGAAAAACCTCACTTACTCTTTAAAGCTTAGTTCAAAGGCTATTCCTCTATAAAACCCCAGGTAGAATCAATCTCAAAATCAACATACCTGTTGGGGATCTGCTATGTTTCAGACAGTGGGGGCAGAAACAGAAGAGGGATAGAATCATTTCTGCCTTCACAGAGCTTATACTCTGCTCTGTCACAGCACTTGGTTCCGGTGTCAGTGTGCTTAACATGTTCCTAGTTAGAGTTAGGATAGGTATTGGAAGTTATTTACCTCCCTTGTCAGACCGTGAGCTCCTTGAGAGAATGAACGTGTCTCCCCATAAATCCAGTTGCTCCTGTGGTCCATACCTTTTATTGCCTACAATTTCAGGGTTTATAAATAGTTGTGTATATATTAGAAATTCCATATATGCTTGTTAAATGTGGGAAGGGAGATATCCTGTTATAAAAGGCCACCCTGACTATGAAATCTTAAACTTTCTGTTAAAAGGAAACTCAAAGTAGGGTAAAATTTGTAAAGGTAATTTAGGAGTCAAAACTATTCATCACAATTTCCTAGCTCTCCGTGCTACACTGCAACATTCTGCTCTCCCTAAAGAAGTGACAAAAACACTGAAACATTAATCAGTCCAGATATCTGCTAATCACTCTTACAGTTAATTTGAGCAACAGAGAAAGAAGTCAGTATTCTTAAATTAACCCTGCAGAGACTTATTAGCATAGACACACAACACAAATCCATTTAGACATCTGGAGTTCTGTACAGTAACTACACCCAAAACACAAGTATATGGGCCTGGTACTCTTAAGGCATCTGCAAAATAATTTCTTCTTTATCAAACCATGAGAGATTTGTAATACAGGAATTACCCTGGGTTACCATGGCTAAGAACTACAGTTTGGGCTAGAAAAAAAAGTTAACTCAAGATAGGAGCAAAGGTGCAGAATTTATAACTACAGGCAATGATGCTCAAGTTATGAGTTCCCAGGGTGCCTCTGTAGGGCTTGTAATTCACAAGCTTTCCCTGTGACTGGATGTCTATCTCTCTCAGTGGGCTGAAGTTGTCCAAGGGTGAGAAAACACACATATGCCTTGTAGTATCTTGAACACTGACTTGCACTTGAGTATTACATTTTATCACATAAGGTAGAATACAAACATTTTTATATTTGAGAAGCATAACATGCCAATATTATGATGATTTAATACTTGACATTTAAATTATCTGCATCCGTTATAATCCCTAATTTAAAAAAAAAAAAAAACAGGTTTAAAAGAAGAAAGAAATCAGAGAACTTAAGTAGTATGAAAGCCAGTAAATGGGTTTCTTTCTTAGGCCAGAATCTTTTTATCTGTTGATCACCCTAAAAAGATGAACTAAGACTGATATACCATGAGCAATCTAATATGCTGAATACTACAAGTATCAGGAGTCACCAAAAAAAAAAAAAAAAATCTAAGTTACTTCTTCTGAAATATTGACTTAATATAGTAAAGTGGTCAAAGACAAGAACTGGCTCATTGTGGGGAGCCATAACTCATAACAGACATTATTCATTTATTCTTTTATCAAATATCTTTGAGCACTGATATTTAGGAAGATAAAGAGCCATCAGTAGAGTTATGAATGCACATAAGACATTGCTCCTGTCCCCAAGAAAGCTATAATCTGAAAGAAGAGACAGGGTGGACATAGTTGGAGTACCAACTTTTGTGAGCCAGAATGTTTACAAAGAACCATCCACATTTATTTTCGACTTCTCTGTGTTAGAAGCTTGTACCAGAGAAGTGGCTAACATTGTTCATCATGAAGTATTTGAAGAATATACAAACATTATCTTGTTCCTCTCTTTTATGTTTAAAAAAAGAAATTCCAAAAAGTTCCTTATTCAAAATTACATACAATTTAGCAATAAATCTGAGAGAAAAACATATGTTTCTAGCCCTTCTTTTTTTTCTATTAGTACCATGCTCTGAATATTTTAGAGAAATAAGGTATTACCTACATTTGCACAGAAAATACAAATTGTTTCTTATATTAACATGCCCAACTCTGTTATGTTCTTGCCTTTCAGTTGACTTTTAGCAATTCTAGCTCGGATAGAGTCTAGTGACCTTCCAGAACAAAATGTACACCTCTTTATACATATTTTATAATTTGTTTTAAGTTGTACTTTACAAGGTTTCTAAGTTTTTCTCCTGTACCTCTGGTATCCTGATTTTAGTTAATAGCAGTAAAATAAGAAGAGCAAAAAAATAAATAAATAAATAAAATAACAGTCCTTGATCTAGGCCTGCTTAGTGTACCAAAGAAAAAATGCACCAGGGCTGGAGGCACATGAAAACATGTCAATCAGATGTAATTGCTCTCCAAGAGAAACACTTTTTCAGGCAAGTAAAAAAGAATTCATCCTGATCACAAGGCTTTGTAGCAGCGACTAATCTACTAATGACAAGCTCAGTTTGTTATTCTCATACTTGTTTTTCAAGATGAACATTTGATTTGACATGACAGAAAAGGACAATCTGACCAAGTCATAGCTCTTAACCATAATAAAAATTATATAGAAGACATATATCATATCTATATGCATATACATAAATATAGTGATATGTCTTTATGTCATTAATAGTTATTGGGAATCAAATAGTTTTTAACTACTCTTATGCTTGGTGCAGATAAATATCATAACTTCAGCACATTAAAGAAAAAGTCTCTACTTTCATGCAAAGTAACTCTTAAAAACATTCAGTAGTCCAGATTTGACCTAAAGACAGTTAGGCCTATATTCCAGGGGTAATATTTGAAGACTAAATTTAGCCAGATGTATATAATGACATTTTTAAAATTGTTTCAATGTGCCTTTCCATTATTGCAGTCTACTTAATAATCCCTGCCAACAAAGGGCAAAGGGATGTGGAGTCTATTATCAATGCTACATTCACTATCCATAAACTGAAGTACCATATTTTTAATACCATCAGATTTGAATATTCACTAGCTAGAAGGCATAAGCCTTTTTTAAAGTGAGCAAACCAAGCAAAACAATAACAACAAAATCTAACACAAGCCTTAGCCAAAAGTCTATTATAATCTCCACTTAAATTTATTAAATGTGGATGCCACCCATTAATCCTCTGAAATGCCACATCGGGGAAAACCTATACAGTATTTGTGTAGAAAATGCATTTTAAGTTTCATAATAATCAACTTTCAGCATTAATAAAACCATGCAAATGGAAAGAGTACATAAAGTCAGGATGTAAAAGGGACCAGACAGATAACTTTGTTAGGTACTTTCTTTTCTTCTCTCATCATGTTGCCTCAGTTTACAGAAGAAAGCAAATGAGACTAAATAGACACTTCAGACCAATCTTTTCACTCCCCTGAGTGCCAGACTGGCTCATAACATTACTTATAACTTGGGGTATAGAGCAGCTACATTTCACAAGTGGTCACTTCATAGTGACCTTCATGGTGACTGGCTCCATTCTCTCTTTTTCTCTTACCATACTCAAGCAATAGAATTCTTCTTCTGATTCTTGGTTGTCAGTACAACCTCTAAGAAGCAGTGCAATCAGCTTTTTTTCCATTTGTACTGTTGATGAGAGCATTTGGTTGGTGTGGTGGTCACTGGCATGCACTGTTCAGATACTTCTTTGAGAAAGGAAACCAATTTCTGTGATCACTGTCAGCAAATGGCCTCCAATGTGTGCTCCTTTGGGGGATGTCTTAGTCATCCTCAGAATTAATTTAAATTAAATTAAGGTGAGCTTTTGTGTTGTTCAATAAAAATGTCATCCCCCAAACCCACCTTTCCAGGGCAGCCCACACCCCAAAGCTGATTAATACAGGAACAGAAAAGTCTGGCAACCTCAGCCCCCACCTCAGGAAAGGTCTATCTAATCTTTAGAACTCTCCATGGAGTTAGCCAAGGATGTCATGGAGCCCCCCACCCTAGCTCAACTTCTCTATGTCCACTCTTGCTTTCTTGCTTTCCCTTCGACCGGTGTGGACCCCATGAGCACTCAATAAACCTTCTGCACACACACTTGGATCTGGAGAATGCTTCCTGGAGAACTCAACCTGAGACAGCAGGGATCTGACCTTCATTCCAAACATTCTAGGTTCTATGGAATAGAATCTCTACTTATAAGGGATGCGGAGGCAGACTCCTGCTGCAGCTTCTTTTTATCAGAGAAGACCTGCACTTGGATGTAATGAGCACATTCCAGCTATTAATAAAAACTTGCATTTCACTTCCCTCTTGGTATTGCCATCATGTCATGGCCTACATGTCACTGGGGCAGAATAGGAGTGGGTGATGGAATTTAAACATCAAAATCCCACCCTCTACCCCTTAATAAGGCCTACTCTTAGAGTCAACTGGAAAGATACAGTGTGAGTCTTCAGAAATGTCAAGGCTTCTTCAAATCATTTAAATTTGCCCTCTTGAGATTCTTCATTTCCATGACAACTATAAGGAGAAAGGGTTCGTGAAGTTTGCAAATTCTGAAAAGTTTTGGAGACTGAGGATTTTAAGGAATTAAATTTAATCAAATTAAATTAAGGTGAGCTTTTGTGTTGTTCAATTAAAAAAAAAAAGAATGTGGATCTGAAAGAATATCTTTTCTACCCATTCCCATCAAGAGGGGTAATAGATATCCAGTTTTTAAAAGACCAGTACTCAGGAAAAGCTTCATTTAGCATGTTAGAACATTATAAGAGCATTCACATTTCAATGCACCACATGGTTCAGAATCTGCAGGCAGAAAAGAGTGATATGAAAGTAATGCACACTCCTAGGGGTGGTATCATGCTCTGATATTTAAATAAACTGCTTAATTTGTGCTGCTTAAGAAAGTTTGACATGTAAATTTCTAAACTTTCCATACATGAAAAATTATACTTCCTTTTCTAATGTTATGCATCTAAAATTCACTATGTACAAAAAATAAAAAATAAAAGGAAAAAGCATCCATAACACCACAGGCATAGTAGCCAGGATTCCTTGAATTTTGATCTGAACACCTCATCTAACCACCTGGACATTGTCACCCATCACTAGAGAAAAGTAATGTCTTTGTGAGGCAAGTCAGTAACTTTAGCCAGTTTTACAGAAGAGGAAACTAAAATTGGATTTAAATTACTTGCCCAATAAATGACTAACTGGAAGATACTATAAAGTCAGGATCACAAACCCCCATCAATTTACAGACAATTCAGCTTTTTACCCTTCTGGAGTTACATTTAAGAAATTGATATTTGTGCTATAAAAGATACCAGCCCAGTTCAAAATTCAGCAAAACATTTTTTAAATATAATTTAACAGCTAAAATTTCAGTTCCTTAAAAGAGATTAGATGTTTTGAGGAAATAGTATAGAAGCATTTTAATTATTCCCTGCATCTCCATGCATCTCTTTGGCAACTACCACCCCACTGGGCAATAAAGTATATCTAGATAACTTTCCAGTCCCAGCTACTGTCTACACCAGTGCTTTCTAAACTTGCCTAAAATGATTTGTACTTTAACTATTGCTCCTCCTATTGCCCTTTCTTATAAAATAATAATAGTTTACATTTCAATAGAAATTTACATAGCAGTTTTACAAATACTAAATTTTACAAATACTTTATTGGGTCTCTCTTTTTTTAATTGATCTAAAGTCTTCAACAAGAAGGAAGTATGTTTACATTTCTTACATGTGTTATGAGTAGTTATCAAATAAATAAAAATTAAATTAAATAGCATTCCAAACCCTGGCATGACATTTGCATGCCTAACAGTAACTTACAGAAGTTCCCCTCGACAGACAATAACCTGGAGACTATAGCTGCTGATGCAAAGTTCCAGGGCCAGCTTCAATCAAGACATGAGACCTAACGAAGTTCTCCCCATAGTCCATGGACTTGGGACCTGAACTGTTGGTGCCAAAAGCCCTGGCATTAATTGTACTTGTTCCTGGGAGCCTAGAAAAATACCAACTTGGTCCTCTGCTACCCAATGCTACAAACCTAAAAATCATCCACAACTACTCCATGGGACATAGGGGAGGTCCCCTTGCTATCCCACAACCTTTGAGTCATCAGTCACTGGTGCCAAAGAACCCAGCCTCATCTGTGCTCATCCCATGGTACCTGAGGAAAATCTTTTCTCATCTTGTAGCTCCAGAACTGTGGTTACTTGTACAAAAGACACAGGACCTCCCACGTTTTTACTGACAGTTCTGGGGGAAATTCCCTGTCACATCTGTGACTCAAGGACTGTGACTGCTGGTACCACAACACTTGGTGTCACCTGTGTTCATCATAAAGGACCTGGGGACAGTCCTCTTCACATCTCATACGACTAAGACTGTGGCAAGAGGTGCTACAAACCCCAGTGCTAACAGTGCTCAACTCTGTGGAGACTGAGGATACACACCTTTGGAAGCCTATATCCACTGCAAAATCATAAAACTGCTTTCATACACCACTTTCATACACTTTCATATACCACTCAACCCTCAGTTGAGACAATTGAGGCACACATATTGCAGCATCAATCAAAGCCAAAGAAGTAGCACAGAGACTACACTCTCGAGCTCACATGTAACCCAGGCCAAAGCACCTATCCCAATAACATCTTATATCCCATCTAAATTAAAGAGTCTTTTCCTATAAAAGTGACTCCATAAGATTGGAAGAGGTGGCTATTACCTGATGTGCAAACATTAATGTAGGAACACAAGAAACATGGAGGGAAGCATGAAACTTCCAGAGGAAACAATGATTCTCCAGGAATAGACCCAATTTGGAGGAATCTTTGAAATACCTGAAAAATTACTCAAAACAATTATCCTAAGAAAACTCAGTGAGATGCCAGAGAATACAGGTATGCAATATAAAGACATATGCAAAACAAGGCAGACTAAGAATTCAACAAGGAGATACAAATCACAAAATGAACCAGTCAGAAATCTTGGAACTAAAATCATCAATATATAAATAAAAGTATAATAGAAAACTTCCACAAGGGACTAAAACAAGCAGAAGAAAGAATTTTTTTTGGGGGGGGGGGCGGCTAGGGTTGTGGCTCAGTGGTAGAGCACTTGCCTAGTATGTGTGAGGCACCGGGTTTGATCCTCAGCACCACATATAAATAAATAAAATAAATGTCCATCAATATCTAAAAAAATTTTTTTACAAAATTACTGAATCTGAGGAAACCTCTTTTTAATTAATCCAATTAGACAAGAAAGAAAGGAGAAAAAAAAAAAGAAAGACTGGCTGATTTATGGGAAACTGTGAAGTATTTACATTATGGGAATTCCAGAAAGTGAAGAAAAAAAGAAGGGCATTAAAAACTTACTTCACAAAATAATAGCCAAAAATTTCCTGAATCTTAAAAAAAAAAAAGTGGACATTCATATACAAGAAGCTCAAAGGACCCCAACTAAATATCTAAAAAAGACCATCAAGGCATGTTTTAGTTGAAATGTCAAAAGCAGCATAAGACAAAGAGAGAATTCTAAAAATACCAAGAGAAAAGCATCAAGTCACCTATCAGGAAATGCCCTTTAGACTTATAACATATTTCTCAGCAAAAATTCTATAGGCCAGAAGAAAATGAGGTGATATATTCAAAGTTCTGAATGAAAAAACAGCCAAACAAGACTACTATAACCAGGAAAAATACCCTTTATAAATGACAGAAAAATAAAGCCTTTCCCTGATGAGCAGACACTGAAGGAATGCATAACCATCAGATCAGCCCTACAAGAAATACGTAAGGGAGTCCTACATTAGAAACAAAAGGATGATAGCCACCATGATGAAAACACATAAGTGTACAAAAGTCATATTCATGGGAACAAGTACATGAAAAAGAAAGAGAATCAAAACTTAGTATGATTGAAAACTAACAAGTTACAAAAAATAAATAACAATAGAGGTGGAAAGAAACAAAGCACACACAAAACAAACTGAAAACAGTAAAATGACAAGAGGAAGTTCATATCTATCAACCATAAGCATAACCTTGAATGTAAATGGGTTAAATTCACCAATCAAAAGACATAAACTGGCCAAATGGATTTTTAAAAAGATTAACCATAAGCTGACTATAAGAAACTCATTTCACTGGTAGGCAAAGATATATGTAGGCTGAGTTGTTAAAAGATATATTGAACAAATAGAAATCAAAAGCTAATTAGACTACCACTACTCATATCAGATAAAGTACACTTTAAAGCAAAAACTGTAAAAAGAGACAAGTCATTACATACTGATAAGAAAGGCAATTCAGCAAGATATAACATCTATAAATATATATGCACCCAATATAGAACTATCCAAATATATAAAGCAAATATTATTAGATCTAAAAGTAGACTCTAATACAATAACAGTTGAGGACTTTAATATCACACTTTCCTCAATGAATAGATCACCCAGACACAAAATCACAAAGAAACACAAATCAAACCCAAGCAAATTGACCTAACATACATTTACAGGGCATTTCATCTCATCAGCATATGGAACATTCTCCAGGATAAGGAGAATCTCATATGTTAGACCACAAAATGAGTCTCAAAAAAATTTTTTAAACTGAAATTTTAATGTGTATCTTCTCAGAATAAAATAATAAAACTACAAAATAAAAGAATACAACTACATAATAAAAGAATAAAACTACAAATCAACAACCAGAGGAAAAAGAGAAAGTACACCAACACATAGAAATCATGCAGCATGTTCCTAAATGACCACTGAGTAATTGAGAAACTTAAAAGGAAAATCAAAATGTTTCTAGAAACAAATGAAAATGATAATACAATATGTCACAATCTGTGGGATACAAAAGCAGTCCTGAGACAGAGGTTCCTATCAATAAACATGTATATCAAAAATAGATCACAAATAAACAACTTTACTACATACTTTAACAACTTAGAAAAGTAATAACAAACCAAACCCCAAATTAGCAAAAGGCAAGAAATAATAAAGGTAAGATGAAAACTAAATTAAATTGAAACTAAAATATAATACAGAAGATGGAGTGAACAAAGATTTGGTGTTTTGAAGAATAAACAAAATTGACAAACTTCTATCTAGACTAATGAAAAAATGAAAGAGATGATGCAAATGAATAAAATCAGTTTTTCACATCTGAAAAAGGAGATAGAGGATACCATAGAAATACAAGGTGTCATAAGAAATTAACATGAACAATTTTATTCTAAAAAAAGGCAAATCTAGAAGAAATGAATAAATTTACAAATATATAATCTATAACAATTGAATCAAGAAGAAATAGAAATTTAAACAGACCAATGATAAATAATAAGATTCAAGCAGTAACTAAAATTATTCTACCTAAAATAAGTCCAGGACCTGATGACTTTACCAGTGAATTCTACAAAACATTTGCTGAGAGCCATGGCTGAGTCTGTATGGCCCCTGGCATTTTGCCAACAGTATTGATTGACAGGCGAGGCATTACTATCCGCCTCTGCCGCAACTTTTGAGTTCTCGCACTATCTTGGAGTTCTCGTGGGGATTTCCGGGGATTCCCCGAGAGTTCCCATTGGTTGGGGAAGTGCAGGAGGAGGGATTTCCGGGAGAGATATTTCCGGCTGGGGGTTCCTGGACACGCCTCGTGGCGTTCGGGAGGATTCCCCGGAAGCTGTGTGAAGTGTTTTCCTGCAGTTTAAAAATAAAGTTTGTTCCTGCTTCAGTGGCTCGTGATTTGTGCCCAGCCAGACTGCGGCAAACATTCAAAGAAGAACTAATTCCAATATTTCTTAAACTATTCTAAAAATCAAAATAGGAAAAAATCTCTACTAAACTCAACAATACCTTGATACCAAAATAGGCAGAGATACAAAAGAAAAATAAATCTATGAACCCATATAACTGATGAACACAAATGCAAGAATTCGCATTAAAATACTAGCACACAAAATTCAACAGCTCATCAAAAAAGATCACTCACCATGATCAGATAGAATTTATCCAAGGAATTCAAGGATGGTTCAATATATGGGAATCAATTAATGCAATAAAACATAACAGCAGGATGAAGGGCGAAAGTCATGATTGCAGAAAAGATATTCCATAAGAGTCTTCATTTTTTCATGACCAAAAAAAAAAAATCTCAAAAACTTAGGTATAGAAGGAACATATCTTAAAAAACTAATGATTATATGTGAAAAATTCACAATCAATATCATAATAAACACTTCAGGGAAAACCTTCTCTAAGATCCAGAACCATTTTTATAGTACTGGAAGCCTTAGCAATGCACTTTAAGATCAATTAGTCAAGAAAAAGAAACAAAGAGTTTCCAAATTGGAAAGAGAAAAGTTTAATTATCTATGTTCACAGGTGACATGACTTTTTTTTTTTAACCAAAGATTGAACTCAGGGGCATTTAAGCATTGAGCCCCATCCCCCAGACTGTTTTTTTTTAATTATTATCATTTTCTAAATTTTAAGACAGGGATTTGCTAAATTGCTTAGGGCCTCGCTAAAAGTTGTTGAGGCTGGCTTTGAACTTGCAATACTCTTATCTCAGCCTCCCAAGCCACTAGAATCACAGGTGTGAACCACCACACCTGGCAAGATCACGATTTTAACATAGAAAAACAAGTATTCTGCTAATAAACTAATTTAGTAACATTGCAAGATACAAAGTGAACATACAAAAAAAGTAGTATTTTTATATACTGACAATGAACTTGCTGAAAAAGAAATGAAGAAAGAAATCCCATCCATGATAGATGCAAAAAATAAAATTTTGGAGTCATTAGGGCTTGGATGTGAAATGTCCCTTCAAAATGTTCATGTTAGATAACACAGGAATGTTCAGAAGTGAAATAATTAGATCACAAGAATTACAATTTAATCAGTGGATTGATCCATTTCATGAATTAACAATTTACATGGACTACCAGGTGGCAACTGTAGGTAGGTGGGGCATAACTGGAGCAAGTAGGTCACTGGCAGTGTGCCTTGGGGAATATCTATCTTGTCCCTGACTTCTACCTCTTTCTCTCTGCTTCCCAACTATCATAAACTGAGCAGCTTTTCTCTGCCATGTTCTTTCACCACGATGCTCCACCATAACTTCAGGTTCAAAGCAATGGAGTCGGTGACCATGAACCTATGAAACCATTAGGTAAAATAAAGTTTTCTTCCTCTTAGTTGTTCTTGTCAGATATTTTAGTCACAGCAATGAAAAACTGATTAATATAGGAATTAATTTATCAAGGAAGAGAAAGATCTCTAATGAAATTTATAAAACACTGATGAAAGAAATTATAGAGGATACCAAAATATCCTATGTTCATGGATCAGAAGAACTAATATTTTTAAAATTAATATTTTTAAAATTTTAAAATTTTATTTTAATCATTTTAAAATGATCTAAAGATTCAATGTAATTTTCATCAAAATACTAATGACTTTATTTGCAGAAATAGAAAAAATACCCAATAATTCAACCACAAAAGAATAACCAAAGCAATCTTGAGAGGAAAAAAATTGAGGCCAGAAGCATCATAATACCTGACTTCAAAGTCTACTACAAAGTTATAGGAACCAAAACAACACAGTACTGGTATAAAAATAGACACAAGCTGACTATAGTGGCACACTCCTGGGTTTACTCCCTAGTACCAAAAAGAAAAAGAAAAAAAAAGATACAAAGACCAATGTAACAAAATAATCCACATTTATACACTCAGCTGTGTGTGTCTATGTGTGTATGTCTGTATGTGTGTGTCTGTGTGTGTGTGTGTCTGTGTGTGTATGTGTGTGTGTGTTGCTGGGGATTGAACCCAGGGCCTTGTGAAAATGAGGCAAGCACTCTACCAACTGAGCTATATTCCCAGCCCATCCTGTGCATTTTTGACAAAAGTACAAAGAAAATACAGACTCTGAAATTAATGTTGCTAGAAAAATCAGATGTACATATGCAGATGAAGCTAGAACACTTTTTCTCACTGCACACAAAAATCAATTCAAAATGGATCAAATATCTAAATACAAACCTGAAATTGCCACAAGAGACCATGAGGGGAACATGTCAATATATTGGTATAGGTAATGATTTTACAGCTAGACCCCAAAGCATAGACAACAAAAGTAATAATAGACAGATGGGATTATGCCAAACCTGTTAGATTCTGTACAGCAAAGGAAATAATCAGCAGAGTTAAGAGACAGCCTACAGAATGGGGGAAAAAATACTAGCAAACTATTCATCTGACAAGTGATTAATCTCCAGAGTTTAAAAGGAACTAACAAAAAATTTAAAAACCCAAATAATCCAATTTTATTTGCTTATGTTTATGTGGTTCTGAGGTTCAAACTCAGTGCCTCACACATGCTAGGCAAGCACTCTACCACTGAGTTACCACTCCAGCCCCCAAATAATCCAATTTTAAAATGCACTAAAGATCTAAATAGACACTTCTCAAAAGAAGTAATACAAATGGCCAACAGTATATTGAAAAGTGTTCATTCTCACTAAAGATTAGGGAAAAGCAAATCAAAACCACAATGCTTTTTCATCTCAACCAAGTTAGAATGGCTATTATCAAAAACACAGCAACAAATAGAGGGCAGAAGCTCGGCTCGGAGGGCACAGCTCCGCCTACTGGAAGAGAAGAAAATGGGATTCAGCCATAGAACAGGGGATGCCAGCATGGCAGAGATCTGATGTCATCGGAGAGCGGCCGAGGAGAGAACTTCATCGGTGCCAGCGGCGACGGAAACAGTTGGTCTCCTGGTAGGGAGGGTGAGTCACAGAT
>NW_026000080.1:751864-810037 GCF_001458135.2 Marmota marmota marmota | reverse complement strand
GGAAATGGAAGGAGACCCTCAGGGTTATACAAAAGTACATACAAGAGGAAATGAGGGGAAAGGGAAAAATAATACAAGGGGGAGAAATGAAGGACAGTAGAGGGGGTAGAGAGAGAAGAGGGGAGGGGAGGGGAGGGGAGGGGGGATAGTAGAGGATAGGAAAGGCAGCAGAACACAACAGACACTAGTATGGCAATATGTAAATAAATGGATGTGTAATTGATGTGATTCTGCAATCTGTATATGGGCTAAAAATGGGAGTTCATAACCCACTTGAAGCAAAGTGTGAAATATGATATATCAAGAACTATGTAATGTTTTGAACAACCAACAATAAAAAAAAATAAAAAAATAAAAATAAAAAAAACACAGCAACAAAAAATAAACAAATAAAAACAAATGCTAGTAGAAGTGCAGAGAAAGGAACCTCTTACATGTTATCAGTGGTAATGTGAAATAGTTTAGCCATTATTAAAAACAGTAGGGATATCCCTCAAAAAACTAAAACTAGAACTATCATATGATCTAGCAATTCTACTATTTGATGTATATTCAGGAGAAATAAAATCATTATAGAAAAAAGATATTTGTACTCACATGGTCATTACAGCACAATGAGAGATAAACTATGGAATCAGCCTAGTTGCCCATCAGTGAATGAATAGATAAAGAAAATGTGGTATACACACCCACATACACAACTCACAATGGAATATTATTCAGCCATAAAAAGAATGAAACCTTGTCATTCGCAGCAAAATGGACACAACTGGATGCTATTATGTTAAGCAAAATAAATCAAATACAGAAAATAGATGCCACGTGTTCTTACTCTTTTGTGAAACTAAAAAGTCAATCTCACAGAAGAGCAGAATGGAATAGTAGTCACTAGAGACTGGGAAGGTCAGGGAGAGTGGAAAGAAGTTAAATATGATACACCAAAACATGGTTAGAGTGGAAGAATTAGTTCTGTGGGTTTTTTTAATATTTACTTTTTAGTTGTAGTTGGACACAATACCTTTATTTTGTTTACTTATTTTTATGTGGTGCTGAGAATCAAACCCAGGGCCTCGAGTGTGCTAGGTGAGCACGCTACTGCTGAGCCACAACCCCAGCCCTAGTTCTCTATTTTTATAGCACAGTGTATACTGTTTGTTAAAACAATTTATAGTATATTTCAAAATGACTAGGAAGGAAGAGTACAAAATTCTCAGTACATAAAATGATGAACATTTGAAGAGATGGAAGTGCTAATTATCATTTGCATATTGTGATATACAAATATTATGTGTCATAAAAATAAATAAACAATAAAAACAACAATTAGGAAAATGCACCAACCAGTAATCTTCCAAGTATGAAACAAAAAACTAAAGGTGAGACAAAAATTGAAGCAAGTGAAGACCTCTAGAAAAAAAAAATTCCATTTGTTCTTAATGCAAGTAAGAGTTTTATCCCTCTGGGCAAGAATAAGGCACTTGAAGCTCTAGAGAAGGAAATTTAAAACCTAGCTATGCCAGGATTAAACAATAGCCACAATAATGCAAATATTGTTCACTGCTTTTCAACTTTTTTATATTCAGCCCATAATGAATGGAATACTTGGTGATGACTACAGAACAAAATATATTGTTTATATATAGTCTAAATATATAAAGTATATAGTTTAAATATATAGTCTTGACAATATGAAAGTAAAAATAAAGCTTTAAGAAAACAGTATATGAATATGGAAGAAAGAGGAAGAAAGGGTAATAATAATATTTTTCATACGGATTTTAGAGTCAAGAGGTAATAGAGAAAACTGATAAGCGAAAAAGTAATGTTTGAGGATATTATTTAAAATTTAAAAGATAACCAATATAATAACTAAAATTATGTAAATGCCAACTAGTCAGAGGAGGGAAGGTGGTCTAAATGAGGCAGATCCTCATCTTTCATATCTGAGAGCTAATATTGTCAAAAGATTGTGAATCCTGAAATGGACATATAAATGCATTATCTTGTCTTTCAAAAGTAAGCACCAAAAGAAAAGTTGAACTGTTAAAAGAGATGAACTCTGGGGATTGTGACATTGAAATGGGAGACATTAATGGGAGACGGACAGTATTATTTATCATCATGTATATATATTTGTTACAAATAACAAAAATTCTTTAGATGAGTGGAGGGGCTAAATTCCAGACAAAGAGAAGTGAATACCTTTGGGTGTGGCCGTCTTGCTCTCTCCCAGGTGAACCTCTCATTTTCCTACCGTCCTTAGTCACTGTGGACATTTCCATTATTCTTTTGCCATCAGCTCCACAGTGCTACAGTGGCTGCTCTCAATTCTCTTTCTTCTTTGGTTCAGAATCACTTCTAACTGAGAAACTTGTAATGTCACTGTGACTTCCCTGACTTTTGTCTAACATCCTGCCCCTCTTCCTTTCACACCCAATAGAACGTGAATATGAATGTGATAGGGTGACACACACAATTTTTAAGAGGCAAAATGTGTTTAAGCAATGATGGGAGAATATTCTTTCGCTGGCCTATGTCAATCTGAACTCTTTCGACTGCAAATAGAAGAAACCAAATTCAAACTAGTTAATAAGACAAAGGAGAACTAATTAACTCCAGGACTCCAAGGAAGAATTAATGGCCAAATTGCAGGAGGAATAGGTGTAGAGGTAGGCCTCAAAGACATTGGGAGCAGAAACTTAAGTGCTACCAGGATTCCATTCCCCGTCTCCATTATCATTGATTTTTCTCTGCATACCAACTTTATCTGCCTCACTGAAGACCAGAGTCCTCTGCATGGTATTGAAGCCAAGCCTTTTTTTTTTTTTTTTTTGGACCTAAAAGGAAGCAGCCCAGGTGTGCTGGGGTGTGAGCAGCAAAGCCTTCCACGCCAGCTGGGGCCTGAGGCACAGTGAACAGGGCCAAGGAAAATCAGGGCAAACCCACATTGGCCTACCTTGGCCAGATGAGCAGCAAAAAACAGAAATGGGGCAGACCCAAATGCAGAATCCAAGGCTAACCAATAGCATTGGTACTTTCCCAAAATCTGACTAGCCATAAATTTGGACCAATAACAGAGCTGTATAAACCCTTAGACTAGCATACCCAAGCAGCAACCCCTATCAGGTTCCCTCTCCTCTGTGAGAGTTCTGTTTATTTTCTTCACACTTGGATAAATCATACTCTTTTATATTCATTCTTCTTCATTGGTGGATTTCATTCTTTGAATTCACAAAACAAGAACCCAGAAAGAAACTGGTGTGAGCTGTTAGGGTCTGCTGCAACACGGGAGGGCATGGACTGCTATTAGGAGCTGCAACCCTCAGAGGTGAGGCCAGCAGGTATCCCCTGCTGTGATTATTTGCTAACACTAATATGGGCTTTCTCAGCTGCGGAGGACTGCAGCTGACTTAGACCCAACCCATCAGCAGAAGCAGAGAATCTAGTTTCATTTCAAACTCCAGTTTTAGTAGCAAATATAGGGCAAAAGTGGCAACTCTCCATTCCTGTAACAGCCAACTTTATCATCTGAGAAAGACTTCCTCAGGTCTGACTTACAAAACCCCAGGGAAGAACTCTAATTGGCCCATTTGGGGAAAGGCTTTTATCTCTGGGCCAATTAGGTATGATCGGGTAATGCTACAACTGGACAGGTTGAGTCATATCCCCAGTTTGCTCATCTCTACTAATCAGTCACTTAAAAGCAGGAGCACATGATCATGCAGGAACAAGACAGGTCCTGCCAAAACTATATGGTCAGGACCACAAAAAAGAAAGGGAAAGGGGGGAAAGTTTTTAAAAAGAGATGCTATTCAACATGAATGGGTTTGGGAGATAAAAGTACTAGATAAACAATAAGGTTTATTACATAGAAAATAAAACTTTTGATGATATAATTAGGTGCATAATAACTAATAATATTAGTTTTCATAGCATTAGGGCTTTGTTATTGAGAAACAATAGATTATTAATTCAACATTATCATTCAAAGACCCATAAATGGGAGAAAGATTATTTTTAGTCTCAAGATTATCTAACATTTGCCCATCACCCCCTCACAATAATTTCATGTGAATATCCTCAAAGCTGTGAGTATATGTTGTCCTATAGGTGTATATGTTGTTTGAAAGCAGTTAAAACTCAATTGGATGCATGTGTGATAATAAATAAGGAAGGGGATCAAGCTAAATATCTTGAATTAAAAACAATGTTTTGGATTGTAATAAAATAAAATAAGTAACTGTAAACAATAAAGCAAGTTATCCCATGTGGCTCTAAAAGTAATTCCAAAGGGGTGGGATATAAAACAGACACACACAAACACATATACACAATTTGGAGCAAGAGAAGTATTTTTTTAAAAAGTGTATATAGCCACCTAGAATGACTTCTTGGAAATAAACAAGTTATTTAGAAACATGTGATTACTAGGCTTGTTATTATGTCAGGGCTTGAGAAATTCTTTCTATGCAGCATCAGATAAATAGGTTTATCTGGCCACACTGTGTCCACCAAGACTACTCAAGCCTGCCATTTTCTCTTGAAAACAGCCATAAACTGTAAGTAAATGAATAGGTGTGGCTGTGTTCAAATGGTGCTTCACTTGTACAACCAATGTATTTAGTCAGAAACATAACCAAAAAGATCGCTCTAAGACATATAAAAGAGAAGTTTATAGGAATTAGCTGGTGTGGTTATGGAGGCCAAGTCTCACCATCTGCTGTCTGCAAACAAGAGAGTCAAGATAGCGGGGATGTAACTTGATCTGAATCTGAAAGCCTGAGAATGAGGAACACCATTGCCCAAGGGCAGGAGAAAGTGGATGTCTTAGCCCAAGCAGGAACAGCACATTTGCCTTTCCTCTGCCTATTTGCTCTATTCAGACCCAGATGGATTGGATGATGCCCACCCAGTTGCTGAGGGTGGATCTTCCTTACTCTAGTCTACTCATTCAGTTTCAAGGCCATACTGGAAACATCATCACCAACTTACCCAGCAATAATGCTCTGCCAGTTACTTGAGCATTTTTTATCCAAGTAAACTTACACATGAACTTAACCATCCCAAACAAGCTATTGGACTGGAACTGCAGTTTTCTCATCTGTGCTCTATGCTGCATATTCGTCACCTCCATTATTTCACTCCTTTCATATGCACTATGTACTATTTTTACTTTATTTAAAAGAATAAATGTGATTATGTTACAGTCTCACTTTAAAATTTTTTTCACTGATAAATTCCATCAGGACAGAGCAGATTTTATCAGATGATCTCTTCTGCTGAGAATATCTATAAAAGCTAGGTAAGGTAAAGAACAGCTGCTAAAGTTAACAGACAGGAACTACAATAGTCAGGGTGTGAGGGGCAAAGATCCCAGAGTGAAAGGAAGAACACTGAGGTAAGCTGCACCTGTTCCATCAATTTTTCTCCACAGTGCATTTTTCTGTTCACAACACAGTGCATAGAGGCTGAAGCTTCAACATAGAGCTTTGGCATTCTCAAAGAACTGAGGCTCTTTAGTCAACCAGGACTTGAGGGACCAAAATCCCAAAGAAAAGAGAACTTCCTGCACCATAGACTGCATAACTTTTGCTCTTGAGGCAATTGTTGAGTCCTAGGTTGTAAAGAACTGAGGAGCTCAAAAACCAATTTCTTGGCTTGAATACAGCACTTTGTTCAGTGCTTTGCACACCATAAATATTCACAAAGCAAATATTTAGTAAAAAGCCAAAAGGCATGGCCTTTAACTTCAGCATACTTATTATGTCATGGAAATACCTAGCATCCTCACATGACATGGCATTAAAACAACAAGCCACAGAGGAATTAATGCAGAATAATGAAACATAAGCATTGAATAAACAACGGAATCTTCTGGGTTCTTCAGCCTGTTATACAACAGCATCTTCCTTAAACCCCGATGATTTTGGTTCCATCAAATCCTCTTTGTCAGTTCTTTGGTTAATTAATTAATTTTGTTGCAGACCAACTCATTTTTTTTTTGCAGATAAAGTACGTTCAAATTCTTTGCCTATTTCCACAAATGGATAGTCTCATCTTTAAACTCCTCAGAACTATGATGGCCATTTATGAACCAAGGTAAGGAGTACTATATGAACACTATTCACATTCTGATAGTAATCTCACTTGAGAAAGCACCAATATAATTTTTGGCCTGGTAGGTATCACAGTGCTTTTAAAACTCTCAGTCTACTATTTCCTTTGTTAACTCCATTGAAGCATCTTCCCAGTAATATATTTAATGAATAACTAATGCACTCTGTGCAGAAAAAGTACAAACTTATTGCATGGTATAACATTTTAAACAAGATAGAATTTTGAATTGTTTTTATAAAATTCACTTGGTATTCACCACTCAGTAATAATTATCCTTAAAATTCCTGAAAAATATTCAGACGGATGGATTGATAGATATTATGGTAGGCAGAATAATGACCCTCCCCAAAGATGTTCACACCTCAATCCCTGTTCCTATGTTACCTCACATGTCAAAAGGAACATAGGGGATATGATTAAGATTATGAGGCTTGACATGGGGAGATTATCCTAAACTATTTGGGTGAGCCCAACTTATTCACAATCTGATTCATCCTTTAGAGCAGAGAACTGTCCAGGCTATAAGGGAAGAGGGCTCAGAGAGAAAGAATGTGGGGACAACCTATCTCCTCCACCTCCAAGGTGGGGAAAGGAGACCTTGAGCCAAGGAATGCAAGTGACATCTATAAGCAGAAGGGGCCTTTGGTTTAGAGCCAGTAGGAAAACAAGACCTAAGTCTACAAACTCAAGGAACTGAATTTTACCAACAACTCAACAAGAAAAAGACTCAAAAGCCATCAGAAGAGAACATAGTCCTGCCAACACCTTGACTTCAGTCCGGTAAGATCCATGTTACTGATCTACAGAACTATAGTCCTGGTAATTAGTTGTGGCAGCAACAGAGAACCATATATCTAGATAGATGGATGTGGGATTTTCCAGAAAAGAATCTGTTATGGTTTAGATGTGATATTTCCCAAAAGCTCATGTGTGAGACAATGCAAGAAGGGTCAGAGGAGAAATGATTGGGTTCTAAGTGTTTTATCAGGAATTAATCCCCTGATAGGGATTAACTGAGTAGTAACTGAAGTGGTAGGGTATAGCTGGAGGAGGTGGGAATTAGGGTATGGCTTGGGGGTATATATTTGTATCTGGCAAGTGGAGACACCTCTCTCTCTCTCTCTCTCTCTCTCTCTCTCTCTCTCTCTCTCTCTCTCTCTCCTTTCTGATCATCATGTGAGCTGCTTTCCTCTGCTACAGTCTTCCTCCGGGATGTTCTGTCTCACCTTGAGCCCCAAGGAGCCAGCCTTCTATGGACTGAGACCTCTGAAACCATGAGCCCCTAAAGAAATCTTTCCTTCTCTACAGTTGTTCTGGTTGGGTCTTTTAGTCACAGCAGTGGGATAGCTAACTAAAACAGATTCCTTCTATATATCCTATTTTAAAATAAAAATTCTTTATTTTATATGAATTTAATAGAAACTAAAAGTTAAAATTGAACTATGTTTTATAAGAGATATGTTTCAAAAATAATTCATCCAATAACTTTGAAAAGATAATGAAAAATACTGAAGTGTTTGAGTCACATTTTTGGAAGGGGAGTGGCAGTACTGGGGATTGAACTCAGGCAATCTATCACTGAGCCCCATCCCCAGCCCTATTTTGTATTTTATTTAGAGACAGGGTCTCACCGAGTTACTTAGCACCTCATTGTTGCTGAGGCTGGCTTTGAACTCGCAATCCTCCTGCCTCAGCTTCCCAAGCTGCTGGGATTACAGGTGTGCATCACCACATCAGGCTGAGTCACATTTTTTTTTTGAGTTTTCTTATTAAAACAGAATCTATTGTCCTTAAGATTGTAAGAAAATTAACATATTTTCATTTCTTCCCATTCTCTTCCTCCATATATAAATTTTATTTTATTATTCATCTTACTACATCAGTTTATAACATTTACATTTTGTTCTCCAATCAATAGCTCAGAATTTTTTAGTTATTTCTTCATTTTACTGTTCAACACCAGTCTACTTTACCATCTATGGATTTTTTATTCTTAGATTTTTAATTTTGATTCATCTTTTGGTTGATTGGAGTTGTGTAATATTTTTTCAATAGATTCTTGAGCAGTGTGTTGCCTGAATTCCTGCCTGTAAAGAATATTTAAAACTCTAAGCTTGAAGGGTAAGAAGGTTTATAAGAAAGTTCCTTGATTATATTTTATTTCCTTCAAAAACTTGTAGATTTTATACCATTCCCTTTTGGTACTGATGTAGCTGGGAAGAGAGTAAGCCTTACCTAGTACCATTATGGTTGTGCATATTTTTATTTTTTAATGTTTCCTTTCTGGTTAAAAAGTGTTCTCTACCACTTAAGTTCTTTAAGATGTACGTTTGTGGAAAAAACTTATGGATTTTCTAATACAGGGTAAATGCCGTTTAACCATTCATTCAGGTCTTATTTCAGGAAACATGGCCTGTTATAATATACTTTCTTTTTTTTCTGTTCCATTTTTTGTAGTCTTTTCTTCAGTAACTACAGTTGTATTAGCAGTCATACTGACTCATTTTTTCCCTTGATATATATGGCTTTAATCTCTGCAATGTTTTCATTTCTCTTCCATTTATTTTCTGATCACTACAAGCTCTCATTTCATATCCTCCTGTTCTTTATTATTTTTTTTCTTTAAAGACTGTCACATTTTCTTTAAGCTCTTTTCAAACAGAGATCAATTGATTTCCACATTTTTTAGGCCTGAAATTTTTGCCTTGCCCTATTTAATTATTCCCACAGTATATATTTTTTTCCTTTTGCCTTCTGGTTATGTTTTTTATTTTTTTCTTTTACTTTGCAGTTGATATTCATAGGCCCCATTCTAGTTTAGTTTTTCCGTGATGATTACTCATTCTCAAATGTAGCTGACTATTGATGGAAGAATGGTGTGAAGAGAAGAGAGTTAAACCAAACCAGAGTAGCTTCTATGGCTTGCAAGTCTTGAATACTCTCTTAACAAGTCTGCTATGGCCTGGGGAAAATGGTAAGAAAACAGGTAAGCAAAGGAAGAGATTGCTGCACTTGAGAACTTTAAAATATATATATATATACACACACATACATACATACATATATCCTTTCAACAATATTTTAAAGAATATGTTGAAATTATGACTATAATGAAAAGACTTTGGAGATGGTCTGCTCTTTGTACCAAGGAAATGTCAATATTCAGATACTGGTTGCTCACCACGCTGCAGAACAGCCCCATTATTACCCCATGCATCCCAGCCTTCACCTAGAGTGCCACCACCCAAGGACAGAGGGTCAAAATACATGGAGTGACATGGTTTCTTGAGATGTCTCCTTGGTACTATTTCCCACTTGATTATTGACTTATCTGCAATGCTTTATCTCATCTCTAATGAATAGAAAAGATCATTTCAGTACAAAGACATTTACATTTAAGTAAATAATGGCTTCCTTTCTGGGTTCCAAGTTTCATTCATGGGTTCTCAGTCTCCTCCTCAATTCCCTTTCAGATGACTCTTAGCCACCTGTGCTTGCCTAGACAAGTTTGGTATAAGTTGTAGCAGGTACTTTGCTTTTTTATGTGGAGTATTTCTTTTCCTAGCTATGTTTTTATAGATTCTAGTGATAGGTTATGGGGAAAAAAGTTGAAAAAATGTTAGTCATTTTTGTTATCAGTCTCAGGTGATCTTTTTTGAGAGAGAGAGAGAATTTTTTAATATTTATTTTTTAGTTTTCGGTGGACACAACATCCTTTTTTTTTTTTTTTTTTTTTTTTTTATGTGGTGCTGAGGATCGAACCCAGTGCCCCGTGCATGCCAGAAGAGCATGTTACCGCTTGAGCCACATCCCCAGCCCCTCAGGTAATCTTTCTTAAACCAAAAATAAATAATACCCGTTCCATTGGTTTAGGGAATCAAGGCAGAATTTAGACACAGACAAATAACCTGGACATTAGGATTATAATAATTATAGGACAAATTTTTTTTTAAAAAAAGTCAGTACCCATGGTAATCATCAGGACACAGAAGTTTTTTAAAGGTAGCATATTAAGGTTACGATATGTTTAATCTCAGTTGAAAAAAACAATCTTCAAAACTAGTGATGTAATTTAGACTTGACTTCGTTTTTTAAACAGCAGATAGATATTCAGCAATACTCTGAAGCGGGCTTGGATTTTCTGCACAAAAAAGCATGAAGGGTTTCAGTTGCAGTTTCAGATCATTGCCATCAAGTAGGAGTGTATTGGCCCATCATAGCTTTAAACCTTGTTTCTGTCATATTTTCAGCCATATTTTTCTAAAATAGATCAATTTCATCTATGCTAAAGATCCATCGAAGCAAATAACCCTTTCGGGATAATCACAGTAAGGGCAGTGGGGAGCTCCTTTGCAGTTCCAGGGCCACCTTCCATGTGCTGACCACTCACTTTGATGCTGTGCAGATGGAAGCAAGTTCCATCTGGGGCTTGATGAAAGTTTCATCAGTGTTCCACTATGCTTAGCTTTTAGGTTCTTAAATTCTTAACCTTCCACTGAACGTACATTAAGATAATGTGCACTCAGAATTCACTTTGATCCTCTGGCCACACACTCAAAAGATTTTCCATCAATCACATTTTTTTCATCTCATGTTGATTATAGTTGAATACGCACGTGCTGAACTTTTCACATTATGACTGATTCACTCCATATTTCAGAATTTTCACACTGTCAAATGATTAATTTTCAATGCATTTCAGTCTGGTGACTGTCTTACCCCTTCCCATTATTTAATTATCTCCACTGTTTGCACCATAACCTGTACTTCTCCTTACTAGAATTTTCAACATTGCCATTATTTATATGTTGTGATTGATAATACTCCTGAAACTCCTCAAAATTAAACAAGAACACTGTAAACCTGTAGGCTTACACAAAGGACAATGATAGAAAATAAGCTGATTGCTCATTTCTAATACCACCCCTGTGGTTTAAGATAGGGCTTCTCTATATAGCTTTCCTGTTTAAGAGTTGTGAAAACCTACCTCTCTGAGGCTTGAAAGGCAGGTTTGAAAATGCTGCTAAATTACAAGCTAATTTAGTAATGCTGCTGTTCTGGGTCAGTGATCTCAGTTAGGAATATGAGCAAATATTGCTGAGTATGTTCCTGAAAGCATTAGAATATTTGGCTAAAAACGGAGACTATTGGCATTACAAGTGTCCTCTTTGGATCTTGGCTTTCACATCAGGAAAACCCTGACCTCTGAATCTAAGAAGGTAGACTTTGTTTTAATGACTGCCTAAATCTCTTCCACAGGATAGCATTTTTCCTTTAAACGTTTGGAGATTTGCTGCTTAGCATTCTTATAGTTAGGCAGCAAATTGCTATATTTTTACTTCTATCTGCCTAAATGTGAAGGTGACCCATGGGGAAGCCCTCTTGGCATCTCTGACATTTAGACAGAAAGCCTACACTGCTCCTTCACTTCCAATTTCCTGAAATATTAAGTTCATAGATTTAAGCACATATTTCCCCATTTCCCCTTCTTAGCTCAGCATCTTACACAGGGCACCGAGGCACACAACCAAATATTTTTATAACAAAGAGGTCATCATTTGATATTGGTGGCTATTGTCCAATAAAATGACATTAAAATCTTCTAATAATCTACTTGGGCTCAAACATGTTTTCAACAGTCTTAAACCCAAGGCCAAAATAATGGCCTAAGAATTGATAAGAACCAACATTTATCCACAAGGTCCTTTAAAAAAATCCCACATATCTAGCTTCTGATGAGTCCATCATAGACCTGAAAAATGAAAACGCTTATATCATGACTTCCATTTATTCCTTCCCAAGGACACACTTTTCCAGATGGAATTCTATGGTTTTCCTAAAAGGAAAAAAAAAAAGAAAGAAAGAAAGAAAGAAAAACCTTGTTATCTATAGGTTATCATTGAAATACGTTTAACTAGGCATCTACTGTTTGGGGAATTTGCAGTGATTGAGTTCCAGTTCATTACTTTCAGGGCTGCGTTGTTATTGTCAGGGCCTCAAAATCAGTGAAATGGCCTAAACCCAGGTCAGAGAGGCTACAATAGCACAAAGGCAATTATGCTGCAAGAAAAATGTTGTCCACTAATCAGCTGGCAATCAATTACTAAGGAGAGAAGATAACCCTCCCCCCACTCAAGCTCTTCAGTATTAATAGTGCCATCGTGTAATGACTTTAGGCTTGCGCAGGTGCATGAAAGGACAGACTCTATAGCACACTGCATCCAAGATTAATGAGTTCTGTCAATTTGCCCAGCAGACATCTGATTCTCCAGCTTTCTGTAGCTACTAGTTTTACACTTGCCTCAGGGTTTTTCTCCCCTCTGAAAAAAATTAGCTAGTAATTTAAATACATTCAATAAGTGTACATCTTTAAAGCAAGAAAAAAAAATACCCTAATTTTACAGTGAAGTATGAACCAAAAAGGCTCTTCATCTGAATATTAACACAGCAAGTGGTTTGTGATGGCAGTATTCTTTCAGTCACACTTTATTTTTAGTTGTCACAATTAATGATATACAGGATTCAGAGGCTGATAAAACCCTCAAAGGGAAATAATGTAAACCCAACATCCCTGGTAGTCCTCATTTCCCTTGCTGGCCCAGAAGCTGAAAAGGGAAGGACTATGTGAGCTCCAGTAAGTAATGGAACTATTTGCAAGCCTCCTACAGTACAAATGGCTTGACTAAGGAGGAGACTTGAGCCCACCGGTTTTCTGGGAAAAAGCTATGGAGCCTTCCCACACACCCCCACCCTGAAGGAAAATGCAGAATTGGCCCAGAGAACCCGGTCACCCAGGCCCATACATCTATGTCAGAACAGGAATTGCCTATAAACTGAAATGAATATCAGGAAATTTGCTGTTGCTCCAAATTGATATTTTATAACCCAACTACTGTAAAATCTCATAATCTTTAAATACACGAGGTCAATGTACTAAATGGCTATTTTATGATGCTACCTAAAGCCTCCGATTTGTTTCTCCTGGGGACCTGAGTCTTTCTAGTTCATAGCTCTCCCTCGATTGCTCTTTCAGTGAGTATATGAATAAGAGGAGAAAAACATCTGACTCAGAAGCATATTTTCTTTCTTTACCTTTCTGCCTTCATCTAATGTCACAATCACCTATCCATGAAATCTTTTCCCAGACTACATTTATTGAATATTAGATTTTTGCTAATTAATTCTTTGTAATAATGTCTTCTGACACAATATTATCAATTGTTTCCAGTTTTAAAAATAAAAAAAAGATAAAGAAAGAAATAAGAAAAAAAGGAAGGAAATAGCTCAGTCATAACTTGGTTTTCGCATAAAAGAATTAAAGCCTACCCAAATTTTACTATTAAGTTTATCATTGATCTATGTTCATTGGTAGATCCTGTTTAAATTTTTATTTCCTAGAGTAAGGAATATTTTTGATTTGGAGAAATCATTTCTAAGAAAATACTAATATCTGGATACTTTAGAGATTAATTTTTTAAATCTATTTGGATATTCTGTCCAAAAGAGAAAATCCAAATGATGTAAACTTAAAATATAGTCAAGGAAATTAGGCAAGACTGTAGGCAATACCAAAATCTGGTCCAAAGGAACAGTCTCAATATCACTAATTCGTGAATGGAAATCTCACTGGTTGATTGTAATGGGTGTATTATTATTATTAGGTGAAAAAAAATGATGACTCTTAGGATAAAGCTGGACCCCTATAAGCCCAGACTATGCAGGGCAGAAGAAAAACTGGATTCAATTTCAATACATTTTTAAGGGGTGGGTGAGATAAACTTAAGGGAATGAGAACAGAAGAAAACATCATAGCTGAGTGGGATGATTTCCCCTCTCTTTCCCCCTCACCAGGCCTGGGAGTGTTTTCTGTTGTCAGACAGAGCACTTCTCAGGTAGGGCTGCCATTCCCCTGAAAGGGCCTGCGATGGCAGCTAAGTCCACCCATTTCCTTCTATGCACATCCTGCAGGTGGCTGTGTATCTTGCTCATGTGCAGAGGTAAGCTTGGGGTCTACTTCAACAGAGGGACATTTCCTGTGGCCACCAAAGTGTCCAGTTTATTTCATCCACGAAAGAAACTGGATTATCCTGTCATGAAATAAAGTGGCTAATAGAAGTGAATAGCTTGTTTCCTGCTCTGTGGAACAGTCAGTTTGGGAATAGGTGGAAAGCACCTATTCAGAACTTACATAATGTACCCGAGAAGACAAATCCCTGTGGCGGGGCACATATAAAATATGGGCCCGCCATCTCTACCAATGTCCTCAGCAGAGACTTGAAATTATAAAATCTTTTGACTTTATAAACTACAACTTTATGTTTTAAGTTCAGAGTAATGTCTAAAAGCTTTTATAACTATTAAAATAATCTGATAAAATAATAATAACTAACGCTTAGTGTTTACTAAAGAAGGAAATAATAGAACTAGGTAGTCAATGCTCAATCCACCATGCTCACACTGGTCATGGATGAGAGAACACTCACGTTAATGCATCAGGCCTTCATTTCAGCAATTCTACAATTTTGAATCTGTTGACTACAACTCGAGTTGAGCAAGGAGTCTTCTGGTTATACGTTAAAAAACAATTCAAAGAAACTAACATGTATGGGAAAATTGAATGAGTTGACCTAACAAGATTATGGGGTATATTAGTTTCAAGAATAGCTAAATTCAAGAGTTTAAATAGTGCCCTTCTGTACTTCCTCGTCCTCATCCTTCTCTTAGTTAAGCCTTCTCTAGGTAGCAAAGAAAACACTTCCAGTCATCCATATCCTATAAACTTAGCATTCCTAGTGAAAAGAGCGATTGTGTATGGTCCTGAGTTTCCAAAATGAGTAAGATAGTAGCCTGCATTGAAGGAGCTCACATGTCTAGTGCAAATAGCTTTACTATTCTTGGGTGAACCAAGCTATGTAAAAATAAATATTGTACTCCCACTTGTTTGAAATATTTTCTAAATTTGTTATTCATCTCTTGTCTACGCTGGAAACCGTCATTGTTAGATAAATACCCCTTCAACTCTAGGTCATGAGACTGAGCATCATGTCCCAAAACATATTCTAAAATGCAGAAGTTCTGGCATATCACATAGAAAAGTGTACCCTGCCAAATAAGTGTCAGAAAATACATATGCTACATCTTATTTATATATTTAAAATGTTCATCAACATATTAAGGATATGAAAATTCTAAAATTAAAAAATGTATAATTTTATATAATCCAGCATGTTCCAAATTGTACCACTCAAAAATTGTTTGTTTGTTTTTCTCCCTTGAGTGAAAGAAACTCAGCTCTACAAAGCCTGTCTTTGAGTTTGAAAGAAATTTTAAAAGGCAGGAAAGAAATGAGAATTACAATTTACATTTTGTAATGTGTTGCACAATCTGCCTTTGTAAATACATAATTCCATGTTTATGCCATAATACATGTCATAACTACAGCAAAGGTAAACAGGGACCAAAGCAATGAAACATGAGAGAATGGTTCACTTTTGTATGTAGTAGGAGATTGAGTTCATTCATTGAGAAGCAGCTCTGTCTTCCAACAGGAACCTACGTGCATTTTGACAGGAGAATACTGAATGGTTTTTGTTGTTTACCATATACCATTTTCATTTATTTAATTATACAGTGAAGTACCTGGAAATGAAATCTCTCCTTTCATGTGCAACTTACCTAGTACAGAGTTATCTAAGGTGAACATACATGGTTCTCTTTGTATTCAAGCATGTTTCTCAGTGGCTTATACATTAATGGGTTCTCCATGCACTTCATGTGGACAATAACCAAAAGCCTTAGGCAACATCTAAATGGGTCTAGTCACCTCCGTCAGCACACTTTCTGCTTCTCTACATTTATACCAATACGCAAGGTATTCCTACTATGAGGCTGATAAAATACCACCCAACTCAAATCCCACCTCCTCTGTGAATCTAATCCTGACAATAACGTTAATATTTACTGGGTATTTACCACATGCTATCTTCTAAGTGTTTCATGTATCCTAAAGCCCTACAGGGTCAGTTTGATAATTTACTACATTTTATCTGAATCCCAGCCATTACACCATGGTCATTTCCCTTTCCTAATTGAAAATCAAATGACTATTTTAGAAATTTTCTGTTGATGGATCTATAGATAGGACAGGAACTGTTCCTATCCCCTGACACAGCACGAGTTGCAGGTACTTTGTGGCAGATTACAAATACAAAAGGTTATGTAGAGTGTATTGAACTAAAGCTGACTCTGTGGAGGGACCTGGCAGGTTGTTAAAAGCAAGTAAATAGGAACTTACTGGGACACACAGACCAGGAACATTGCCCTAATCTAACTGCTCTCTAAGCTGTCCAAAGTCTAGATCAGATGTTATATATATAAAAATCTGTTACATAAAACGAAGAGGCAGGAATCCATTCACTGAAACTGATATTGTGCCTTTAAAAAGGGTTTGATTTGAGCATTTAAAATCCTGTGCGCCACTGCTGGTTTAATTTTTATAAATGTTCTCTCTCTTATAGATCTTCTCAATAGCCACATCAGAGGAAAGTGAAGCAAGAATAAGCTTCTCTCAGGCACTCAGTGCACTCCTGCTTGATTGGAATGGATATTGTACATAATATGTCCCTACAGATGTTTCCTCCAGTGGGGCACATTGAATTTCATTTAAATGCCAAGGCACAAAATCTAAAACAATGTGACTTTAACAAAAAATCTGATGAGGAATTTGATGAGAAAATGGCAAGAATTCCTGTGGCATTTGGGTAACAATTTCAAGCCTTCATTTTAATAGAATAAACAGGATCATATTTCATTCAAATCTGGCAATGAGATGAGCTTTGGGTATTACATTGATATAAACCAATAAAGAATTTGCAAATTTGAAGCACTAATTAACAGACACAATATTAAATGAAAAAAGTTTGCTCCAGGGGCAAATATATTTTGAAGACTTTAAACTTTTATTAAAAGACATTTTCGAGTCACTTCTTTTATAGTTTACTCTTTTGCTGGTTTTTTTACAAAATATGGGAGTACTGTGACATTTTCAAACTGATACCTTTAATGCAGTATCTGATATTTCTTTTTCAGCTTTCTGAGGCAATACATCAATGTCAAAATGTTTGTAAATGTAAAGAAAAATAAGCCAAAAATTAACCCAAATAGAGCAGAATGATCATAGCAGCCTTTGTTTAAGACATTTTTGTCTGTGTTTAGAGTTTGATAAAAAGTAAGTATTCAAGTTGACCCTACTGAGTACATGCCAAAAAAATTATCAGAGCCAGTTTTAGGAGATTAGCTAGTTAGGCCAAGTAACCCAAGGGCACAGCAGGTATGAAAAAAAAGTTGTTCATAAGGGCAGAAATATATGGTTCCACTACTTTGGACTAGACGAGACCTCAAGATTTTATTCTTTTAATCCACTGATAACCCACTTAATTCCACTATCACCACCACAAGCCAAGGGCATCCACCCACACACCATATGAATGCCTTTGTGCATTCTTGTCCCCTCAATGTCTCTGAGGTACTAATTCAACCTAATTTCTCCTGAATAAAAATATGGAAGGGAGGTTAAGGGATGGGTGTGAAGAGATACAGAGGATTTAACTCAGGTGCAGATAGTACTTTTTAAATGAATGATCTATTAATTTTTATCTCTATGTGAAAATTATTTCATGAAGGTTCCAAAGGAAAATCTCTCTGAAGCCTAGGCTTAGTGGTCACAAGTGCACTGCAGAAAGAGAATTTTCTCTACCTAATTGCAATGCTGCACGGAGTTGCTTTCCTGAGACTACAATATCTAAGACATATGTATCTAAAGACTCATACTTCAGAAAATAGGAATGTCAGCCCGAATGTTAAAGAATCAAAAATATGAGACCGACCTTCACATAAGACATTGTGAGCAGGCTGGTGTGTGTGTGTGTGTGTGTGTGTGCACGCATACACGTAGACATGCACATACACATCTTTTGAGTATTTGTATTTTAAGCAAGTAATGATTTTATCTTTATCCTACCTATGTATTCAGCATAAGTCAGCTGGTGTTAATATTACCTATACCAGCAATTCTGCATTCTGTACCCCACTGGCTGGTTTTCACAGAGAATTAATTTGATTGCATTACGACTAAATATCACATTTTTCTTCTAAGAGGAAAGAAAAGGGAAGAGGGAAATGAATATAATACAGGAGCTTTATCTACATTTTATCATCTCAATCACCGCATGAGTGACATGTTACTGTATGTATATGACAAATGAGGGATGTAAGATCCAGAAAGGTTAAGTAACTGGCCCAAGATCATACAACTAACAAATGAGAGAGCCAGAATTTCAAATCAAGTAGGTTTGGCTCCAGAATCTTTTTCCCCACTGTGCCAGGGCACTAGTAAAACTGGTTGAAAATTAAAAGATTCAAGCAATTTATTTAAGCCATCAAAAAAATTAATTAAACTTATTTTAACTCATTTTTTCACTCAGAAGAAATTCTGATCTGATTTTTTTGTGCCAACAGTGTATGTTTTTCATGGAAACTGCAAACCAGTTCTTGTAGTAGAAAGCTTAGGAACAAATCCGGCTCACCTGTCTCCCTCTTCGGTGCAACATATCATCAGTGAAGGTTACCCTTGCTCCTTTTTACTTTTTACTTTTTTCTATTTTTCAGTTTGTCACATTTTACATGCTCTTGATATATACAATAAATGCTGTCTAGAGGAAAGTATACTGTAAATAATAAACAATTAATTTTTTTTCACTGTTTCTACTTTCTACTAATCAATTGTCAGGTGGAACTTAATGAGCCAGCCATTATTTGACTACACATGTTCCTGCCTCCCTCTAGTTTTTAGTTTACGGGATATTTCACTGACATGTCCACATTGTCCTAAACACAAACAAATGATATCATATTTTTAAAGTTGACAGCTGCTGACTATGTTTATTCCAATTATGCATCTCACAGAGCCAGTGTGGGACAGACTTCAGCTAACATTCCATTGATCACCTCACCAACGTAAGCTTGGGACTGGTGGAACTCACTAACATTTGGGTCTACTGGAATCAGTGTCAGTTCAGAGTCAATGTCTAGTAGTTCCCCCAAAGTGTGATTAATTACTTTGTTTCAATGCACAAATATATTGTTGTTAAAAAACTACAGCCATGGGTCACTTTGGGAAGGCTGGGAAAGAGACTAATAGTATAAAGTTTAGGCAGTGTAGTAGAGTGCTTCATTCAACAGGTCTGGGTCTATAAACTGGCTCAAATCTGGGAATTGATTTGAGGAGCTAAAATTTCCTGTTTTGGTGACTCAAGTTTGACTCCTATTCACTTGACCTAGAACTTTCCCACTTCTCCAAACCAGATAGTAATTTAGCAGACCACCATGTATTTCACTTAGGGACATCATGATCAACTGACCAACACCGTAGGTCTCTGTGTATCAGACTCTTCTGACTATGGCTTTGAGTCTGTGTCCATTATGGTAACCACACCCATCTTACCTTTGGTAATCAGGTGGCACCAAGTAGCCTCTGACACCCTGAGATCCAGTTATGCCCATTGCACTTATCTCCAATTCAGATCGTAGTTCCCCATATAATTTCTAGCATGCATCTTTCACCTGAGTGGGAATGCAGGTGTTAATAATAGATCCACTCTAACAGGCCAGAGTTGGAAGCATGGGTATGTGTAAGGATAGCCTAGATAGCATGGGGCAGAGGATGATATTAAATTTTTTTAAATGAAGCAGAAATTAGATATAGAGTTTTAATAATAAATGCTTACATGTCCACAGTACTTATCCTATCAAACCTCAATCTTAAACACAAGAACTAGCTAGAACAAGAATCTACAATTTCTCTTAGTAAATCCTCTATATATCTGCATTATGACAATATGCAGCTATTTTTCACGGAAATTTTTAGAAACACTTGGCTTTGCATTTTAAAAAGCAAATCAAAAGGTTTTTTGTTTTGTTTTTACTTTTTTTTCCCTATTTCTTAACCTATGAATACCTATTAAGTTCAGGGATGTGCATATTAATGATTTACTGTCATTCAAGTACTAATACACAAAGTTTGAATTTTGACTATCAAACATAGTTCTTTAATTGCAACTATTATCAACCATTATATTTAAACAGTATTTTAATTATCTATTTATGTTTCTGTCTACCCACTAGGCTGAAGGCTTTTAAATACAGAAATCCTATCTTTATCAATTTTCCACATTCAAGTGGCCAGCATCTTCCCTGGCATAAATCTCTATTGGTGAAGAGCTTTCTAGCCTAAGATACTCATCTGAAGATTTTTCTTCTTTTCTTATAGCTACATGGAATGCAATTCAGTGGAATAGAATTCATAGGAAAATCTGGCCATGACACAATCTAGCAAACAAGCTGGCAGCTCCCTTTTCTGAAACTACAACCACCGTTAGCATTAGGAAAATAGTACTCTATAGTCACTGAATCCTAGAAAAATCTCCATTTCCATTCAGTAAAGAGCCCAGCGTCTTGAAGCAGAAGTACTAGAAATACTACAGATGCCTCTGAGACTAAACCATTATACCCATCCCCATCTTCTAACTTTTTTCTAAACTTCAGTACATAGAATTTAGTTACATGCTCCAGTTTGTGACACACCAAAGACTCCCATTTTTTTTTATTTTCACATACTGCCATAGATTACATAGATATGTCTTTAGACATACAAATTTCCTTGGAAAATAGAGTATTGATTAGAGTATATAAATTTTTAAATTATTTTTATATTTATTTTAAATTACTAATTTGCTAATAATCACATTCTGATTCTTATGTTTCCTAAATGCTCCGGTTTTGAGATGTATTTATTTATTTCTATGGATATAAATACAATGCATTACTTCTGATTTTGGCATTTCATCATACGAATATACCATAATTTACTTATCTACAATTTTTAATACCTTATACTCTTTGCTACCACAAAAATTCTTCAGTGAATATATATTTCCTTCTTCTGGGTTTTATGTGCATGCATTTTACTGAGTACTGCCAGATTTTCCTCCAGAGTGGCTGTACTAGTGACTCCCATCATCTCCTCTTATTCTTGCCAACACTTGATATTATGAACTTTTTAATCTTAGCCAATTTGATGGATAATAATGATATTTCATGGTTATACTCTAAGTTGAACACGATTTCACATACTTAGGGGTTTTTTTGTAATTTCCCCTTCTTTGAATTACTGATTACATCCTTTATCTATTTTTTTCCTTTTGGATCTAGTATTTGTGAATGTCATTTGTAAAAGTTTCTTGTATATTCTAGATCTCTCTTGTTGCTTTTATGTATTGCAAAACCTCTTCCCAATCTATAATATATCTTCTATAATTTATGTATGGTATTCTCAATTGACAAGAAATTCTTGCTTTTGATATCATATCCCTCAGATTTCCCTTTTATTTTGTCTTTTGGTAAATCCTTTTTGAGATATTTTCCACTCCAAGAATAGAAAGATATTCATCAGTATTTTCTTCTACTGGCTTTATAGTTTTATCTTTTACTTGTAGAACTTTGCTCCATTTGGTCTGCATTCTTTCTTTTGTGCAGTAGGGACCAAACTTTTGTTTTCCACATCAAGATAATCTATTTTTTTCTCCAATGATTTGTGATATTATTTCAGTTATAACCAAAACATTATCTATGTATGTGAATATATAGACACATGAATGCATAAGCCTTATCACAAGACATAAGCAAAAATGGAACAAAGAAATCAATCATGTTTTTTCCCCATTTCACTGGTTCATTTTTTGAATATGGTTCTGTGGTTTTGTATATGCTTTACAATCTGTAAGAATAAACTACCACCTATATTAGTCATAATTCTCCAGGAAAATTAAACCAAGAGTATAAATAGGATATAAGTAAATGAGAAAGAGAGAGTTATAGAAACAGAGAGAAACTGGGACAGAAAGAGATATTACAGTTTATTATAGTTGCTGTCTCACACAGTGATGGAGGTTTACAAGTTCCATGAGTACCATGCGCATGTAAGAAACCTAGAAATACTGGTAGTATCCAAAGGCCTGAGAACCAGGTGACCTGATAGCATAACTTAATCTGAGGCCAAAGGCCTGAGGATTAAGGAGCCCTTAGTGAGAGCCTAGTGTCTAAAAACCCCAAATCCAGAATCTGATGTCCACGGGCAGGAAAAGATAGGTAGCCCATGTCAAATAGAACACCTTTTTGTTCTATGTGAGCCTCCAATAGATTAGATACTGCCTACATTGGTAAGGTTGGCTCTTCCTCACTCAGGCTACCAACTTGAAAACTAATCTCTTCTGAAAACATACACACACACACACACACACACCCCAGAAATGATGTAACATATCTCTGCATACCTTATCCCCCTCAAGTTGACACAAAAAATTATTCATCATATACCCCATACACACCTGCTACTCTGTTTCCAAAATTGTTTAACGTATTTGTCAGCTTTTCATCAGTGTGGCAAAATACCTAATAAAATGAACTTAGAGGAGAAAAGATTTATTTTGGCTCAAAGCTTCAGAGGTTCCCACCCACAGTCCACTGGCTCCGAAGTTTCTAAGCCTGAGGTGAGGATATACAAAATACAGTCCCCAGGGTATGCTCCCCACAAGGACCCACTCCTTCCAGCTAGGTTCTACTGTCTCCAGTGTCTACCACCTCCCAATAACATTCAGCTATGAATCCCCCCATGGATTAATTCACTGATGAGATCAGAGCTCTCATGATTCAATCACTTTTCCAAATCCCAAAATGACAGCCACTGTTCTAGTCTTGCTTCTGTTCCCAAAAGTAACATAATACTTGACATATGTTTTTCAGTGGATAGACTTTATCCATCTAACAAATTTTCTTCTATTCTTATTTTTCTGAGAAATTTATTCAATAATTACTGAGAATTTACAGTGTAATTATCACTACTGTAGGACCTGCAGACATAATGAATAAAATCCCTTCACTCAAATTATATAGCCAAAGAAACAAGTAATCATCAAGATAGTTAATAGTAATATTTCTAGACTGAGATGCTGAACTAGCACAAATTTCTGGTCCCTCTCTCAAGTCCAATCCCTCTAAAATAATATTAAGATATTTAGAAATCTTTGAGAAAACCACTGGAACCTTCCTGGAAATAGGAATATTGACCTTATGTGTGTAGAGCAATGATACTGGCCTGAGACCCGAGGCTGCTAGATAGGACTACAGACTGAAGGATAAAAGAGAGAAGACACCTCCAGTTCTGTCTCTACTTCCCTTCCCATTCTGGTCTCAGAGATTAAATCAGAGCAAGAAAAAAGTCCTGTGCTCATGAGTCTCTAAGAGAAACAAGTGAGAACTAACCTCAGACATGTGGCTTCTCACTCTGATTCCTCCAAACCCCAAAGCTGGTGAATTTTAATCTCTGCGTGTCTTTTCCTGCAGCTGCTTTTCCCTCAGATGCAATGTGTGAAGAATGATCTAAGGACTTGTTTAGTCTGTTGGGTGCTGTACTTTTCTGGTGTCTTGTCTCTTTACTTTAGGTGCCTCACTTACACACACACACACACACACACACACACAAGATCTTTGGAGCTGACCTTGACAAGGGTCTGACCTTCTTCTATTTGCATTATCTAACAACATAGCTGGTACTTACAGGGGAAAGTGAACTAGCAGTCACAGATAACAAGACAACTAAGGACACCTATTTCAATGTATTGCACTGCAGATATCATTAGAAGAAGAAATATTAGAAGAGAGAGACAAAGACTTTGAAATTGAAAAACATGTTAAAATAAATAGAGGAAGATACTAGTAAAACAGAGCAAAAGCATTTAAAAGGAGGTAAGAAAGGAAAGGTTGACTAGTATGTCCAAGGATGATTTCACTAAGAAGGCAACATTTCAATAAAGACCACAAGAAATGAAGGAGTTCTACACATGGGTATCTTGGAGAAGAGCAAAACCATGCAGGCTGGTAATAGTCAAGTACTAAGCTGGGGTCCAAGAGAAGAGAGGAAGAGTGGTAGGACATGGGGCTCCATAGGGAAGAGGTCACACCATGGGGGTCTTGGAGGCTATGAAGCCATTTTTAGAACTTGCTGTTATTCTCAAGAAGTGGGTAAAGCCATTGGAGGGTTCTGAATCTAGTGGCATGATCTAACCAGTTTTAACAGGTTTACTCTGATAAGAACTCGACACAGGAGAGCAAAGCTAATCACAGGAAAGCCACCCAACAGACTACACCAGGTGGAATGATGTCAACTAGAGCTGCAGTGGTGGCAGTATAGATGCTAAGAATGGAGGAAAGAGTGGTCATTTACTAAGCGAGTGGAGACTGAGAGGAGCAGGTTTCAGACAGGATATCAGGAACTCATGCGTGGATGGATTAACATTGAGAATACTTATAAGACAGCCAAATGTAGATGTCAATTAAGCAGATGAATATAGAAATTCTGTAGTTCAGAGGAAACATCTGAACTAAATATAAATGCTTTGGAAGTGATATGATATTAAAGAAATAAAAATTTTTTTAATGTTATTCATTAAATGGATAGGTTTTCTAAGTTTGAATAATCATTTCGTTTCAGAGAAATAAAAAAAGTAGCTCGTTATGAAATACTAGTGTAACACAATGTCATATCGAGTTAGTATATTGACATTTTAAATGGTATGTTTGTATCTATGTTCATGAATGATGTTGCCTTATAAATCTTTTTTTCCTGACCTCTCTAGCAAGTGTAAGTAACAAGGTTTTACTTTCTTCATAGAAGGAGTTTGGCAGCTTTTCCTCTTTTGCTATATTCTAACTTCTTTAACATAGCATCTATGCTATCTAGGTCAAGAAAAGAACTTTAGGTTTTATTCTAAATGTGATGGGTTGGCATCAGAGAGTTTTGACCCAGAAGATGATGATATCCTGTGAATATTTTAAGGAGATAAATTGAGCTGTGAAGAACCAATTATAGGGGCCACTGCAATAATACAGGGAAGAGCTGTTGGTGGCTCAGAACAGAAAGATAATAGTAAAAATGGAAGAAAACAGATTCACAATGTATTAGGGAGAATCTAATTGGTGGCAGTGTGTGTACAGATAAATTTTTATTTCCAATTCTGGGAATTAAATATGGGATTGTTCTACCTCTTAGCTACAACACCAGCCCTCTTTTTATTTTTTATTTTGAGATAGAGTCTCAGATGGTTGGGACAGGTCTCAAACTTGTGATCCTCCTGCCTCAGCTTCCCAAGTGGCTGGGATTACAGGTGAGTGCCACCACAACCAGAGGTACACATGAATTTTGAAAAGAGAAAGTGGCAACCATTGCAACCTCTTAAAAGCTAAGATAATCATATGAAAGTAGAGCAAATTCTGAACTACAGAATTTCTATATTCATCTGCCTAATTAACATCTACATTTGGATAACCTATAAGCATTCTCAATATCAGATGCATGTAATCTTTACTTATCCCTACTCTAACCATAAATTATATGTAAAATTATATTAAAAATGGTATTAACATAAGATGGATTAATTGAAAATCTTCTTGCTTGCAAAGAGATACTTTTTTCCTTGTTTATTCTTTTTAGATATACATGATAGTAGAATGCATTTTGACATATTATAAGTACATGAAGTATAACTTATTCAAATTAGGTATGAAATTACTTGAGGTGGTAGAATTCATCCTTGTGGTTGAATATGATGTAAAGAAGGCAAAGAGATACTTTTAAGTGCATTTTGAATTATTGCCAGTGTACGTAACAATTTTAAAAAACCTAAACTGGAATTTTTTTTCTTAATTAAAAAAATAAAACTAGGTATTTTTGTCAAGCAAGAAGATCCAGCTCCCATTCCCAAGCAGGGATTCCCTGCCTTGTGAAGTGTGGCAAAGTGTGTAACAATGCCCACACCAGAAGTGACAGCCACAGATCTCAGTCCACTGTGTTCCCTTGTGGACACAGAGTCACCCTGAAGTACTCAACACATTGATTGGAACAAAGCTTTACTCAGACCAGAAAAGGTTCAGCAAGATCAGCATCTACCCTGTGCACTGCTCTCCCTTGGCTAGGCGGCCTCTCCTCTAAGCAATGCCTGCTTGCAGCCCCAACGTGCTGCTGGGAAGACCCCATTTTCCTCCCCTGGGGACACGGCGGGGTTGGGGACACATACTAGAAGGGCTGTGCCAGTTGTTTATGATGGGCATGCTTCAAACACTATAAGGAGGTTAACCTTGTACCCAGAAAAGGGAAAGATTTCTCCTAATAAGGGAGAAGAATCTAGAACCAAGCAGTCACGCAGTCACGTCCATTTGGACTCTGTCTAGGGGAAAGTGCCAGGCCCAAGGCACTCAGGGAGGGGTAACAGGTGACACAGTGGTTGAGTCCTCAATGATTGTTAAATGCAGTCCCTATTTATTCTAACTGTTCCCTTCTCAAGTACTTTTTACACAATTATCAGAGGGGCTACTGATAGAAATTACAAAACATTGTTTTGAAAAGTTATCCAAGAGTGTTGTAAGATGAATTTAGACTTTCTAATCTGTCCTTCCACACATGTCATGTTGCCTAAGAAATATTATTGATTTTGTAAATATTAAAAAATAATTGTTACACTGATTTGTAATACATGTAAAATAAATATATTATAGAAAGTCAAAGGTAGGATATGCTCATAAAAATCTCATTGAAAACAAATGTACCTGGAAAAAAAAAAATGTCTTTCAACCTTTCGAAACCAGCAGGTGGGTTATGGAATTCCACCACCTCAAGTAATTTCAGTCTCTGTTTGGAAATGAAATTGCTTAAATCTTTACCACTCTAGTGCTTACCTGTAAGACATATTTAAATCAGAGCAGACTTAAAATCTGCCAAAAAAAAATCTTTTGTCAAACTTAAAAACTTATTGTCACTCCTTCCCAGGGGACTGTACAGTTTTATGAGTCTATGTGTATCTGTTATACCTTACATAATGTGCTCTATTTAAGACAATCAACCAAACTTGTATCAAAATGCAAATACACAAACAATCCAATATGCTAGCAGTGAGAGCTTCCACAGAAATAGACTGAAAAGGTCAAAAGGAATTTACTGCAGGCTTCTTTTAAGCACTCAACTTGTTGAGTAAAACAGCAGTCTATATATATATGTGAAAAAGAAAAAAAGAAAGAAATCTGATTTCCACATTGCTAACGGAAATATACTATGGTTTCTGAAAACATAGTGAGAAAACCAGTATCCAGACATTTTAAAGGCAAAGTACATGGCTTTCAAAATATAAAAGCCTCCCTGGAAGAATTTGTAACCCAATTTGAGCTTTAATCTAGTGTTTACTGGCACAATTTTGAGAGGAAACCATGCCACTTCAATGATATTTTATCTTTCAATTATATTCTTGCCATATTTGAGTCTGTGTATATTTCTCTTGAGTTAGTGAGCAAGGTTGTTTAGGAAAGAGAATCTGATATAATGGAAATAAGATGAACTCCAAAGTTGGAAAATTTGAGTCTGAGCCTTTATATTGAGCACAAATTATACACTAAAACTCAGACAGGACTCTGAGCCTTACTCTTCTCCTCTCAAGGGGACAGCCATAATGGCTACTTCCCAAGATCTTCAATGAGATATCTGAGAAATAAATGTGCAAATTCTAGAGCACTCTACAAATATTAATGACTCTTGTTGCATATCTTTGTAACCCCCAGGGTGAAGCACTGTACTTTGAACATCAATGGCACTCATCACCTGCCTGTTGAATGAAACACATCAATTGAAAAAGTGACTGAATCTTACATGATAACAATTGAGAGGCTTACTCTTCATGAGACACATTTCAGAAGCAGAAGAAATTCAAATTATTAAGCCAGCCTAGGTTTTCCCTTAGATTCACAACTTGCTTAATGATCTCCAGCTATATCTCAGGTCCCAAGAATTCATTACTCCCCTCATTTTTACACAAACTCTTTTCCTAACCTCAGTTATCTACTTCTCAAGATTATTATTTTCCTAAAACACAAAGCATCCATTTGTACACAGTGGTGCATACCTATAATCCCAACAACGTAGTATGCTGAGGCAGGAGGATCACAAGTTTAAGTCCAGCCTTGGCAATTTAGGGAGATCCTGTCTCAGAGTAAAAATTGAAAAGAGCTGGGGATGTAGCTCAATGGGAGAACATCCCTGGGTTTAATCCATACCCAAATACCAAAAAATAAAACAACAACAACAAATAAACAAACAAACAAACACTGACCAGCTGGATAAACTAAGCTTTGCAAATGGGGAAGAGAAACAGAGAAATAAAATACCCCCAAAATACCTCCCTTCCTTTCTGACATTTTCTCATATTTTTCTTTTTTGTATTCACAAATTAATTTTTCACAAACCTTGGGTTTCACAATGATCCGTATTAAAAATTAGTAAAACATTAAAAAGTACAGATATCCAGTTACTATATTTGATTATTATCACGATAGCCTTGCACGTATCTGTAATCATTATGAAAAGCCAAGTTCGCACCTGGTCAAGTTTCGAGTTCTTCCAGTAGTGTACTAACCACCAGTTGAGAACCACTAACAAATCGGCTTGATTTCAAATAAACACTCAGAGTAAAGAGAGTTCTTCAGATGTTATCTTCTACACGCAGATCTTCAAAGGTCTTGTGTCTGAGGAATTTTCAAAACTCTCACAAATACAATGAAACTCTGTTACATTTTATTCTTCTCTTCTTGAATCCAGAGTGCTCCATGTCAATGTGGTAAACTATAATAATTAAGCATAGGGCATATGGAGTGAATGAAAGAAAATGTGAACATCTATTCCTTATTTATTATTGATCTTGTACAAGTTGCTTAGCTTCTCTGGGTGAGAAAGGGGACAATAACAGCATCTATCTCTAGCCCCACTTCAAGTCCTCTGGGGCCTTTGGGCAAATTAGAAAAAGCTACTGCTTCCTCAGAGTACTTCATTGTCTCCCAGAAAAATGTCACCACAGATACACAAGCACAAATTTACAGTGGCCACCAATGTGAAGATACTCCTACTATGTATGCTTCAATCTTCAAAGCCACATGTGGTGACTTCTTCGTCCTCAGAAGTAAATGAGATATACCTTGTCATTTAAAACAATTTCACTAAATGTCTTTTAACATTATTACTAGACACAATACTGCTCAGTCTAATACCCTTGATATAAAGTCTTTAACATTGATAATGTCATTCCTAGACAATATATGTAACAAAGTTCTATTATACCATTGCTTTGTACTTTGTAAATGAAAGATCCCACAGTAGAAGCACTAAGAGTTTCCTAAATACTTTTCAGTATTTTGGAGTCTGGTGGAATTTCTAGTCAGTCTAAAATTTTTACTTTGGCTAATAATATACACTGACTAATGCCACTCCGGTTTTCCCTTCCGCCGCCTATGTCTTCTCGTATTTTTCACATTAACGGAAAACAGACATATGGCTACAGTAAAGTATATTTGTGGTTCAAATCTGGATCTAGATTTCCAGGAAAAGCAATCACAAAAGAAATATTGTGGGGAGACAAAATATATTTAAATTACATTAGGTTCCCCTACTGAATTGAAATTAAAATTTCCTTGGAAAGTTAAAACCTGCTTGTTTGTTCCCTTTGGTTTGGTTTTGTTGATTTGATTTTGCTTGTGGGGCAGGGGAGGGTTGTTATGGATTTGGGACAGGGTACAAGAACCTTTCAGTTTTAAAAAGATTGGGTTTATAGATCAATATTAATTTGCATATCGATATGCTAGAGAAACCTTAGTTTAGTCTTTGTGCTACCCTATACTTGCAGAGAAGCACCTTTGCTCCCATTCAATGCAGGGCGAAAGAACATGTTCATAGATGGAAAAAGAAATAGTTTATAATTAAGCAGAACTGAATGCTCTGACAAACAATATGCAAGGAATAAAAATGAAAAACATTCCAGTCCTCCTTTGGATTTCTTGGTCTAACACATCTCTCCCTGATGAGCGGGTCTGACCACAGCTGGGCTTTACATTTCTGTAATTAGCACAGCAGAAGCCCAAGCAAGGGCACAGCTTTTCTTCTTCTATTGTTTGCACGTTGGGGGGCAGGATTCTAAATGTCAGGATTCTAAATGCTTCTTCCTATTACAGAGTGGCCCATGAGCTCCTTGAAACCAGTTTGAAAATCTTTCAAAAATCATTGAATCAGACCCCATATGCCACATTAGATAGGTATTCTAACAACAGGGAAGGGTTTGTCAATCTTCTTACTTGGAAAAAATAAGGATGAAAATAAATGAGTTTTTAGATGATCTTGTGAAAAGATCTGATGTAAATGGACCCTCCCCCTCGATTTCACTTTTTGTGTCATTTCATTGAAGGAGACATGCTTTCTTATAAATCAGCAGAGAAATTGGGGCAGGAGGGGGGGTGCAAATCATAACTTTGGGAAGTTTCATAATGCCTTGATGCTAATTTTTATTTCTATGTACTGACAGCTAGATCTCCCAAGTCAGTAAATAAGCTAAGAAGGAGTTTGGATTCTCATTTTCCTGACAGTTATATAATATGTAAGTCCAGTAAAACACTAGGCACTGATTTTATATCACTAGAAAATTACTGGCTATATTCTGACACCTAGAAGTTTTATATAGTCCTAATTACTGTAGTGTAGGGTGGCAAGGAATTAAATCAACTATTGCATATTTTTCCTCCTGTGAGGTTTCAACACCTGGATATAAAACCGAGGCTTAACTTAAAGAAACCCAATGTTGCTTAGGTTATTTCAAAGTTCATGAAACTTGGACACCACACATTTTCATCAACCTATTTTTTGAAGTTGGAGCAAACCCTAAAATCCACGATGAAATGGAAAGAGTTGTCATTGTTCTGTGCCAGAGAGCCTTGTCCAAGACCCTGTGGGCCATTAGCAAGTAATAGTTTAAAATTCAACTGAACAAACTTGTGCACACTGTCACAAAACCAAACAAAAAGATCACAGATTCATAACGCGAAGGGTAAGGATGTGGGTGATGGAGGCAAGGAGGGTGGAAATATCAGAATGATGAGGGAAATACATTTTCACTCCTAATGGATAAAGCTCCCATCCCAAATTGAGAACCTTTCACACCGGATAAAAATCCCCAAACCTTACTGCTTTCTACCTGTAAGTGGAGAATTTGTTGCCAGCACCACCAGCACAGTCTTGATGAAAAGAAATAATTATATCAAATAGGAACCATTCCACTGATGAATAATGATTCAATCCTCACATATCAGTTGTCTCATGAAGCAGCCAAGTGCTCACCTGTATGGTAATTTTTAGATTTTAGAAAATGAAATGGGGTATGCAGGTTAAGGAGATGTAAAAAAATATAGGAAGCCTATCACCTTGTAGTCACTTCACCTGCTCCATCCTTGGCTATAATCTCTAGTGAAAACGTTATCTCAGCATTCTATCAATTCCCACAATTTCTCTTCAAATTAACACTATTTGGCAGACAGTAAAAAGAAAATTGTGGGGAGTCGCACAGTACAATTTATGTGTTTGGATTCATTGCATTTTTCATCCCTATTATATGTGTGTGTGTTTATCTACACACGTGTGTGTATGTGTATGTACATGTGTGTGTGTGTTCACTCAAGTATATGTGCCTGTAAAAGCATAAATACTCTAATTATACAGCACAGGCAATCCATTAGCTTTCTGTAACTGTGGAAATGTCTACTTCTGCACTGTCCAATATGGAAGCCACCAGCCTCATGTGGCTACTGAATAGTTTTAATGTGGTTAATGTGACTGAAAATTGCATTTTAAATGAAATTCAATATAAATAGTCACATGTGACTAATGGCTACTATATTGGACAGAGCAGATGTTGATGATCTGTGTTCTTATTGGATATGATATTGGCACCTGTTGGCACAAATATATGTTCTGATTGTTCACATATCAATCTTAAAATACATAGAAGAATAGTCTTGGCATGTGGTAATTGTCAACCTATTTGGGCAGCTAGAATAAAGTACCATACTCAGAATAGATTGTTCTGGAGGATAGGAAGTTCAAGATTAAGGTGCCAGCAGATTCAGTGTCTGATAAGGGACCTTTTCCAGTTTCATGGATGGTGACTTCTAGCTGTGCCCCAAATGGTGGAAGAGGAAAAAAGACCCAAACCTTCCCTGAGCCTATTTCATAAGGGGATTAATTCTATTAGCAAAAGCTCTGCCCTCATGATATAATCACTTCCCCCAAAGCCCCACGTTTTCTTACTATCATCATGGGAGTAAGAATTTCAGCTTGAATTTTGAGAGGACATAAGCATTCAGACCACAGCATTCTGCTCCTAGCCCCGTAAAATTCAAGTCCTTCTCACATACAAAAAAACACTTATTCCATCCCCATAGCCTCCAAAATCTAACTTATTCCAGCATCAACTCAAAACCTTAAAATCCAGAGTCTCATCTAAATATTGTCTAAGTCAGATATGGGTGAGACTCAAGGTACTATTCACTCTGAGGCAAATTGTTCTCTAGCTCTAAACTTGTGAAACCAGACAAGTTAGATGCATCCAAAATACAATGACCAGTCAGACATAGGACAGATTCCCATTCCAAAAAGGAAAACTAGGAAAGAAGAAAGGGATAACACTCCCCCCCCCAAAAAAAGTCCAAAACCTAAAGCCCAAAAGTGATCTTTGACTCAAGGCTCTGCTCTCCAGGCCCACTGAGGCAGAGGTACTGTCTCTGCAGTTTTGCTAGGCAGAGGTGGTCCTATGACTTTGACCATCCTACCCTCAGAACTTTGGATAGCCCTATACCTACAGCAGCTTTCATGGATTGGAGTCACCTGATGCAGCATTCCTGGGCTAGAATCACACACCAGTGGCTCTACTAGCTGAGGTCAAAGGGGTGGTCTCATCCCCACAGCTTCCTTAAGTGTTGCCCTAAAGAGGACTCTGTGTGGTCTCCCTACCTGTTGGGCAGGTCTCTGCCTAAGTCTTATGCTTGGGGTTCCATGCTTAAAAATATAGAGGGTGTTGGCTGGGCCCTATTGCTCGTGTATTCTGGGAGTCAGAAGATACAGCGCTACATTGATTGTGCCAAGTTTATCACCTAACCCTTCTGGAAAGAGGCAGCCAGCATGGGTACACTGAAACTACACCTCAACTTACTGAAGCCAAAATCTGGGATGGCTGAGGAACACAGCCCTCTATTTTGGAAAGCAGAGCCTAAGACAGCCTGGGGGGAAAAACTAGCATCAAATTTTCTCAAGGTGCATTTGGACTTTCCTTGAAATTTTTCTGCCCCCAAAGCTCTTGCACTCTGCATTTTGTCTCCTCTCAAATTCATGTCAAAATTTAAGTGCCATTGTAATAGTATTAAGAGATGGGACTTTTAAGAAGTGATTGGGCCATGAATGATTAATGCTGTTATCACTGGAGTAGGCTCCTTATAAAAGGATGAGCCCCTCCACCCCCGCCACTCTTTCCTTCTCTCCTTCCACCTTTCACCATGCAATGACATAGAAAGTTCTTCACCAGACACTAAAACCTTGATCTTGGATTCTAGCCTTGAGAAATCTGAGGATACAAATCTCTACTTTTTACAAATTAACCAATCTGTGATATTTTGTGGTACTTTGTTACAGCAGCACTAAATAGTCTAAAATAGGACCTGTGATGGGAAGGTTAACACCAAAATCCTCAAATTGCCTTCTAGGACATTCTTCATGGTCTTGATGGATAGAACCTGGCCAATACATGTTAATACCCTTATCACTTGGCCATACCCTTAAAATTCTTTCCCAAACATACTTCCTCACATTTGTATAATATGGATGATCTCAGAATTTCCAAGTCTAAATTCTCCTTCCCTTTTGATTAAAAATTATTTTTAAGTTGTTTCTCCCTTCTCATTTTACTGTAAGTGTTCAATGGAAGCCATTCCACATCTTTGGCACTTTGCTTCAAAAATTCTCCTACCAAATATTCTATTTCACAAGTTCCACCTTCCACAAAATACTGAGATACAAATGCAAGTCCACCATGTTTTTTGTGGCTTTACAATATGGATTGCCTTGCCTCCAGTTTCCAATGACCTGTCCCTCACTCCTGTCTGAGATGTCATGGGAAGGACTGTTACCAGCCATGTTTCCACCAATAGTCTGTTTGAGACCACTGAGGTATTCTTTTTGAAGATCAAGATTCTCCCTATCGCTTCCTGCTTCTTCTGAGAATTCACAGGAAATGCCCTTTATGTCCTGTTTATGATATGTAGGCATTTTTTTTAGCATTCACCTGAAAACTCTTCCAGTTTCACCCATCACCTAGTTCCAAAACCACTTTTTCATTTTAGGTATTTATTACATCAGTGTCCTACCCTCAGTACCAGTTCCCCATCTCTTAATCCATCCAAGCTGCTATAACAAAATGTCATAGAATAGGCAACTTATTTCCTTTTTATTATTGCTGATAGTTCTAGAGCCTAGAAAGTCCAAAATCAAGGCACAAACAAATATGATATCTGGTGAGAGTCCACTTTATCATAGATGATGCCTTCTTTAAGGGTCCTCACATAGTGAAAGAGGCAAGACAGTTCTCTGGGGTCTCACAAATCCCATTCACAAGGGCTCTGCCCTCATGATACAATCAGCTTCCAAATGCCCCACCACCCAATACCATCACTTTGGGTCTTAATATTCCAACACATGAGTGAATTCTGAGTGGTAGAACACTAATGTTCAGAACATAGTAATACACACTCTATGTAACTACTATTCATACATATGTTATGACCATATGTATGTATATATGTGTGTAAATGTAGATTTGTTGTAGATATAGATATATCTGAATGAATGTGTCTTAACCAGCTCATTTGTCAAAAACAAGGTATGCAGCCATTTAGCAACCCAGGATTCCAATGACTCAAAGGTTGTCCTAGGGATTAACGTTCATTTAACTGGAAGGAAAGGACACAGAGGAGGTTGTGTCTGAGTTTTATAGGTCAGGCCTGGAAACAGGACTCTTCATTTCTATTGACTAGAAGTCACTCATATGTGCAGGTTTCATCATCGAAGAGGCTTAGAAATGTAGCAGTGCACTCAGGAAGCAGGAAAAGATGTTGGTAACCAGCCAACACTACACGCCAGTACAAGCGATCTGACTTTTCTTTCTACACTCCTGTAGCTATGAATTTTCTGTAAAAACAGAATGTATCCCCCCAAAACACAGCAGAACAAATTTTATTTTTTAAAAGAATATCAAATATGTCTGCACAAGAAAATCATGACAATTGTTAAGATACATAATTAAATAATTTTCAGTCCCCTGAAAAGGGTTATTTTAGGAACATAAGCTTTATTTATAGAAGAAATAGGAAATTAGATTAGAAAGGGACATTAGATGTCATCTGCTCATTTGTCAGATTAAGGCAGTGTTTGTCAACATTAGTTTTCACTAGTATCCCTCTAAAGAAAAAACAATTTTAAACATTTTATTCCTAATCACCATCTATGATATTTTCATAACATAACCATGCTACTTATCTATTTTTACATCATAGATTTATCTCTATATTTTAAGAGTACAATAATTTTCCCCCCTCTCATCTCACCCCCAAGAACCAATCTTCAACCCCTTGGGGACAATATCACAGTGAGATAAGGAATCTGAGTCCAGAGAAGTTAGTTGCTCTTCCAAGGTCACAAAACTAATAAATTAATCAACAAGAAATGATACTTAAGCATCCTGAGCATCAACACAATGCTATTTCACTGCACCCTATTCAAATTATATAGCCATTGTCCACAATATAGAAAGAAAGAGAAGACTATCCACAGTGTTTTATAATGTATAATAAAGATGCTGATGAAGTGTTTTGTTTGTTTGCTTTTCGGCCTGTTTATTGTTTTTTCTCCCCTTAGGTTTTTTTTTTTTTTTTTTTCTGTGTGGCAAATAACACAAGAAGAGCTAGACTTAGATGTTCAATATCATCATTTGTAAAAATGCTGTGGGAGAGGAAATGAAAATAAGTCAAAGGGAAGCTTACAACCAGTCTTATGAACTGATGACTTACTCAAGTCATGTTTCCCTTTGTACATGTCACTCAGTGACAAAGAATGACGAAAGTCAGGATGGTGGTCTGGTTATGCCTTCCCAAATACCAATCCAAGACTAACTATTAAAAAAAAAAAAAAAACCACCTGGGCCTCAATGTTGCTTTGATGAAAGGCATCAGGATGGTTGAATTTTCTGAAGAAATAGCATTGTCATAGTTTCCAACCAAGCATTAGGTAATGGAAAAAAATGACAGACACATCTCTTAAGTACCTATTTGAAATAAGTTCTGGATTCAGAGCAATGAGGGACAGACGTGTGCTATACTTGAAATCACTTTCGAAGTAATTTTTAGAGCTACTTTAAAACATTATATACAGGAAAGTCGATAATGCTGCCATAGACATTAGAATAATTTGACAAGAACAAAGTCGATGGTCCTGATGTTGTATTGAGCTGATAATAATGACATTTTTATCAGATTTTATTATAAAATGTTATAACTGTATTTGAGATTGAGAAGAAATTGCCACGTTACCGAGTTTAAAGTCTTTTTGAGTACCTCCAGAAATAAGTATAATCCAACTTTTCCTTTTTGTAACTGCTTAATTGATTCTGGTAAGAGTTATATTCTTTCCTTTTAGCAGGACAGGTAAAATTGTCACTTAGAACATCATGCCATTAAATTTGCTTTTTAAAAGGATCATCTTTTAGAGTCTGTAATACTAGCATTCTAGATCATTTTCTACTACCTTTTCAATGAAAAAGAAAATCTGGCTAAAATTGCACTATCTGACCTTTGCATTAATATTCTTGCCTCTTGCCTGTCAAGCTAATAAAGAGTTTGGGGAATCGTAAGGACTCATCTGGAAACGATAGAATTTCTGCCTTTGTCTTTCTTTCCTGGACACTAATGGCTTTTTGTCAGTCCTCTTCACTCAGTGTATGACACATGAAGCCATTCCATTTTAGTTGTCCATTAACTTCAAGCATTATGACAAGAACAAAGCAACCCCCTAAAGAAACTGAACTCAAACACTCATATTAAATTTCTCCAATTCTTCAACTTATAAGGTGCTGTTTTCAATTGTCAATAATGTTCATAAGAGTAAGCGATATCCATTACTAATTAAAACAAGCTGTTTAAACAAACACAAAAGGTCACCAAGTCTGTAGGTCAACATATCCGTGCTATTGTTTGGTTTCCTGGTGCATTTCCATCTGATGATTTATTTCTATCTAGTCACCTATTTTTCTAAGTAACAAATATAGAGAATAAACACACAGAAAGCAACCTTCCACAATAGGTGCCAAGAGGCCCAGGGCTCCAATGTGGCAGTGGATATTGTTTCCTGAAGATCAGTAATGTGCATTGTATCACTGCAAATGAAAGCAAAGAAATTTTCATTTATTTTTCCTCAGTTTGTAGGGATCAAAGGCATAAACTACAGGGAAAATGCAGTTTTTATTAGGAAAAGTGACACCTGTAGTTTGCTGCAAGATTTTAAACAACCTTTTATCTATATGGATGTGCTATTAAGGCACAAATAAAATGCAATACCTCATCTGCCATGCTGAACAATGGCTTATTTTAAAAGTTTTCCTTATTTTTATGCCACTATGTCCCCTATAAAATATTTTGAAACTATTTGCTCAATCTTTGCTTGAGCTCTGACATTTGAAACTGACTTTTCTTTTAAAATTGTATTCCCTGACAGTATATTAATTATATAGAGGATATAATCTCTGAATTAATATCAAACCAATTGAGAAAGCCAGCATGAAAGTCAGATAGACATTTTAAGCTACTTAATATTAAGTTGTGTGATTCAATTATTATAATCAATCAACAAAAGAATTATCAACAGAAGTGGAAGATACAAATAATTTAAATTAACAAAGCCCAGATGTAATTCCCAAACCACACTTTAGCCAACATGTTCAGTATTCTCCCCCAAAGATTTTATCTAAAATGCTCATGTTTAACAGATTTTTAACTTGTCTTATTTAATTTTTTTCTAACCCAAACTATAGCAATCATATGTATTTTAAAGAAAGGAAGAGTAGGAAATAAACTTTCTGGCTCATCACTCTATGTCTGTCTGAATAGTAAACCTTTCTCATACATCATCTCATTTAATTCTCATGCCAGTTCTATGAGACTGGTAAGATTATCCATAATTTGCAAATAACATTACCAAAGCTCAAAGAGTTTACATAATGTTTCCAAAGTCATCCAACCAGGGATGAGTAAAGTCCAAGCCAAGACTCCATTTATGTAATCAATTCCAGCAGCCCTAGGACTTGACTCTAAATTCAATGTGATAGTTTTATTTTATCCAACCATAAGATGTACTGAGCTTGAAAGTTTTAAATGGTGTTTAGTTGCAGTACATAATGGAGTTGCCTTATTCCATTTTGACCCTGTGATTATACATATTATGACTTTGCTTCTAACTTTACAACACTGTAGTACTGTGGTGCATGGAAGCACTTCATTAGTTACCATACAATAAAAACAATACAGCTGTATAGTAACATTGACTTTGCCATTCAATGCAAAATTATTTTTCAGATGTTTGTATCTTGAGAGCTATAACATTTAGACTTTTGAAAATTGTGATTCTTTGTCATAGTCTTAGATTCTGCAAATTTGTAACTATCACTTAAACTCCATTCAACAGTGTTCTCATTTCACTGCTTACAAAATTAAAAAGTAGGCACACTTTTTGGTACTTGACACCACTGTAGGAAAACAAATGACCACAAAGGCAGAATCCAAGGGACAGTGCACTGCAGGTTAACTCTGGTATTTGTTCTGATCATCTAAGTAGTTTCTAGTTAAGAAGCTATTGTATCAAAAAAGCCAAAGTGAACATGTTGTCAAATTCCAGACTCACTTATACATCACAATTTATTTTAGCAAATTAAGTTTAAAACATCTTGAATAATCAAAAGTGTGAGAAATTGTATTAAATGTTTCTTTGCAGTTGGAAAAACTTAAGCTCCACAGATATTCAAAATAACATAGAAATAGAATGTGTGATTTAAGTATGCATAAATAAAAATATTGAGTCCTTTAATAACCTTAGTTTCTAAAGTATAATGAGACATTTCCAATTTTTAAAAAATTTGCCAAAACATTATAAAAAGAATTTAAGTTTATCCAGCTTACTATCTCCACATGAACTCTTCATTGTCTTACATTTTTCTTCTTCCTTCCCACATAACTGGGTATTAACATCTTAATCAAAACCTTATTAGAAAAAAAAAATCAAAGGAAGTGAAATTCAAATCCACTGATTCCTGCTATATTTTTGCTACTCTGGTAAAAGGTTTGGTGGAGGAAAAAAGAGTTTTAACTGCAGAGTAAAGTGCACCATTTGATGACTCATAAGATTGAGTTTTTTAAGGTAATTGAGAGCTGCCTATAGAAGACTTTGCCCACAATACCATTAGGAAGAAATAACTCCAGTGTGACATAAACCATGTTTGTGAATAATATAGTTGTTCATTAAACCCTTACAAAATAAAACGACTTCATTACATAACCACCTCTGAATGTCACTCTTCTTTAGAACTTCTTAAAGAACATGGTTTTTAAAAGAAGGCATGGATTAAAAATGCCACTTTTCCTGCTTTTATATGACCTTAGACCTTAAAATAATCTTTTCAAATTTCCAGAACTCAGTGTCTTCACACATCAAGTTGAGATAAAAATACATTAATATATTACAAGAATGAAATGAAATAACACACTTAAAGTCCCTCAAATAACATCCAGCAACTGAAAGGTATTCCATAAATAAAGAATTCTGATAATACAATGCTTCTATAAAATGAACGCATTTGTGAACATGATCCAAAGACCCCACTCATGTCAATTTTCACTTCCCATAAAAAATAACTTAAATCAAAAACCCACCAGATGCATAGTAGACAGACCAAAGAAAAGAATAGGATTCAACTAGACTACAGTGAAAACTGATTTCTACTGCAAACTCATTTGCATACATTTGTAGATTCATGGGGAAAGCAAGGAAAGAAAAGGAATAAGAATATTTGATTGACTGTTTTAATGAAAAACCAGCTGACCATTTTATTTTGCAGAAAATCTTCAATACCAGTGATTACAGAGTTGGTGGTCAGTTATTAATTTAACAGTACATGATAGATATGTGGCACTGTGATAGACCTCCACATAATAAAAAGCCACATATTATTAGTGCATATTATGAGAAAAGTGATAAAATTGAAGGATTCTTGTGAGAATGAATAGAAAGATACAGGATTGATCAAACATTAAATATAGGTAATTTTAGTGGTGTTAAGGTAATGGAGAGCATAAAAAATTCCAAACGATGGAGATTTTATTTTATTGCAAGGGAGGATGCAGTGAGAAAACGAAAACAGAAATATCTTATGCCTAATGATTTCAAGAGAGAAAAAATTTATGATTGTGTTCTGCTAGGCCATTTTATTTTTGCAATATGTAATATGGGACTTTAACAAGAATTTGCATTTGAGAGCAACAAAAAAGTCCAGCCAATTACTATATACTAGACATCAGCAGGTGCAATTACTAAGGAATTTTATGGGGCAAATATTGTAAATATGATGCTATATTATATATGCTTTTAAAAGGCTCTCAATGGCCCTTGTAATAAAAATTTTCTCTCCCTTCCTCTTGCCATAGTATCCCGGGACCCAATGTCTTAGTCAGCTTTTTCACTGCTATGACTAAAAGATCTGACCAGAACAATTTTAGGGGAGGAAACGTTTATTAGAGAGCTCACGATTTCAGAGGTCTTAGTGCATTAAAGGCCATCTCCATTTTGGGGAACTCGTGGTGAGGCAGAACATCATGGTGAAAAAGTGTGGCAGAGGGAAGCAGTTCACATGATGATCAGGAAGCAGAGAAACTCCACTTGCCAGATACAAAATGTATACCCACAGCCACGCCCCCAATGAACCGCTTCCTCCAGCCAAACTCCACCTGCCTCTAGTCACCACGCAATCAATTCCATCAGAGATTGATTCACTATAACCCAATCATTTCTCCTTCAAACCTTCTTGCATTGTCTCACAAGTGAGCTTTTGGGGGACACCTCACATCCAAACTATAACGCCCAAATACCTTTTATTCTTTTGAACTGTTTCTGTCCCTCTCAGTTCAAGCAAGTAGTGGTTGTATTAACACAATACTCTTTAAAACCTTGGAGATGTTCTATAAGTTTTCTTAAGGTTCACACTGTTTGACAAAAGTCACACCCACAAATCTTGTCAAAATAAGTCTTCTCTACCTGAAATTCCTTGTAGTGGTATTGCAGAAAAAATATGCCGAAGATTGTTAAAAGCTCTGTTGTTTAATAAAGAGGTTTTGTAAAGAATTCCCTTAAAATCCTCACTGGGGCTTTTATCCATTAAAGGTACCACCTTAAATATTTCTGAAGTTTTTATAAAGGATGTTATAGTCAGCCACATACTTGACCATGGTTTTCTTGACAGTGTTTGAATATATTTTTCCAGAAGGTTTTTTCTTATTTTTAACATAGTTTGCCATTTGGAGAGTCTGGGAATGAGAAACCATTCTATTTTTTGAACTTACTATTTTATTTCCTTACTATTTAACTGAACTTCTTTGAACTCATCTTTGCATTTTATTATAAGTGTGAGAAATGGCCAGGTGACATTTCAACACTGCCTGGAGATTTCCTTAGCTAGATCGTCCAGTTTCCTGAGTGCATTTTCCATTTTCAGTATTATTGCAAGTGACAGGCTGCTGAACTCTCCACCACTGTCTAACAAAATCCCCCTTTTTCCAGGTTACAATAACGTGTTTCTCACCTTTTTCAAACCTCACCAATAGCCTCTTCAAGGAGTTTCAGTACCAGTCTCTTCAAGGCCTCTCCAGTTTCCCCTCACTTCTAGTCAGTTCCCAGCAACTGTCACATTTTCAAAGGTTTTTGTTCCAGAGACACCTCACTTCTGGTACCAAAGTCTGTATCAATTATTATAATTGTGCAGCAAATTTCCCCCAAACAGAGGAACTTATTATCACTATCACTTATTATTTCGTTGATTTCTATAGATCACGAATTCAGGAAGGTCTCAGCCAGGAAATAAACATTTGGAGTCTAATCATAAGGCAGATGTTTGCTGAGGGTTCAGTGAGTCAGAAGCCATTTAGGGGGTAGAACCAATAAGAGCCAGAAGCCAAAGGAATCGTGCTAGGCAGTAGTGCTGAGCATTAATCCAGCATCTGGCAGCCTGTGCCTGTCTGGGCTTCCGGATGCTTTGGAGCTGTGATTCCTTCATGCCTCTCCTTCTCCTCAGCTTGGAACAGGAGTCTATAGTGCCTATCCTTGCCTAAGACACCATCATTGAGTTGGTTGATTGTGGAGTCAGAAAACATATTGCTTTATTTCATAGGTTTCCAAAAAAAGAAGATGTACATTCTAACAACATTAGTTATGGGGCTTTTATTCACCTCTGGACCTGACTGACATGACAAGATTCTGGACCTAGATCTTGAGCTGAGATTGTAATAAATAAGCTTTTGGGAGCCCTGAGAGGGTCTATTTTGCATTTCAGAGGATTGTAAATTATTTGGGACCAGAAAGAAGATTCTGATTCCAGCTTCCAAGATCTTTGCCTTCCATGTATACATCCTTGTATATTACCCTCCCACATTGAATTAGCGCTGGCCAGTGTGACCAATAGAGTTTGAAAGAAAAGAATTGGAAAAGTTAGGTCATACAAAGCAATTCTGCTTCTGCCACTTGCCTATGGGAATCTCTCACTCTGGAGGAAGTCAGTCACCATCTCACAAAGGACATAAAAGCCACTATGTAAGGAGGACCACATGCAAGGACAATGGTCAGCACTGGTGAGTAAGCCATCCTTGAAAGTGGAATCTCTGGCTCCAATCAAGTCTCCACCCTAGCCAACATCTGATAGCAATTGCTTAAGAGATCCCAAGTGAGAATTATCCATCCCAAATTTCTAGCATGCAGAACATTTGAGCAATAGTAAATGATTGTTTTTGTTTTGAACAATTAAGTTTGGGGACAATATGTCACACATTCAAACTACCTTGCACATAAATAGAAGGTTATTTAAATACTGAAAATAAATAATTACTCAAAATTTAAAAAATAAAATAAAACTAACATGGATTACATTTGTAGTAGAGAAGGTACACTGAGGGAAAAACATGTCAAGAGGAAAGATATTGTGATATGGGAGAGGAAAGTTTATTGCATTTTGTTTCAGTAACAAAATATATTATGTGACATTTATAAGACTATATATAAGAGATCACTCAAAAAGCAGTAAGATAATTACATACTAGACATTAGCAGATACAGTTAACCCAGAATTTTGTAGTGCAAATATTATAAATATTTCAGTGCCAAACATACTAACAAAATGAATAGAATTGTTTAAAAAAATGGACATGTGTAAAAATATATACTTCACAAATAGAGACCTCAAACATAAGCAAAATTAATCTTGTTTATTATTTTAATGAGAAGTTAAGATACTGTCAGAATTTCTTTTAAAGGAACTGGTATTTACTATAAAACATAGCACCCAAAGTTTGTTTACACTTATTCTGCCTGCAACAGGCAATATGTATTAACCTATCCAACTTTACATATAAACTAATTGTAATTATTACAATCCATATAATTTAGCAGATTTTTTTTCAAATTACACCCAAGCAACACCTTTCCATATGGCCAATTAGTAGAGTCATAAAATGCAGCAAATATATGATGCTGTATTGAACATCTGTGTTGGTTATCCTATGGGAATTTTTAATAAAGGACCAAGCAGCATATTGATGTTAATTCTACGTTACCGGGACTTTAAATAAAAAACTAAAATAAATAGCATCCATTAAACTGATCATACTGTTGTAACTCAAATTGTGTTTATTATGCTAATGGAACATGAAATTAAGAAAAAGACCTTTATGCCAGTGGAATTAATTAATGAGCTTTATGAAGGCATTGGGATGTAATTTATTTCTAGATAAGTAAGTCTAATTTGCAGTTCCATGGGTCTCTGCAATGCTGATTGTAATAGTTATTCCTGCAGATGTGCTGCTCACAGCATGTCTTTCCATTAGAACTGAACACCTCATTATATAAACTGTACCTAATTAAACATAATACAGTGGTGACTTGTTAAACTGGCCTTTTTAAGTCAGCAGCTGCCTAAGCTAATAATACTGTACACAAGATTTATATCATCTTCCCTAGAATAGTGATATTAAAATATACTGCCCAAGGGATTGATAACTAATTTACCAGTATGTAACAGGTACATTTCTGATTCTATGATAAGAGATTAAAGACCAGCAGCCCATAAAAATAAAATGAATTCAAGTCCATTTGGAACTCAAAAGTACTTGAGAAACTTTATTGCAACTACATACTTCGAAAAAAAATCAGCAAAATCGTCATGAAAAGAAAGCAAACAGAAAAATAAGTAAATGTGAACTATCCAGAGGTCTTTTAGATATTTTTCCAGGCGCATACACAATTTTTTCAGACTTGACATGCTTCGGTTCCATTTGCCACTTACTGTCACTTCTGGGTATGAAATATGGAATTTGCCACTGAAGATAAGGAAAATACTTATAATATCAGATCTTTCTCTGCTTAAATCAGTTTCAAACTAGCATCCTTAACAGACATTATAATACTTTGTTTTATAAATTGTTAGCAAGTAAATTGAAACTATAATTATGAAGCCTGAGCTTTGCCGAAGTGCAGCTTATAAAGAAATACCCGCGCAAAGTCCTGTTCTTCAACTCCGCCTTCACCTGGCTATACTTACTCATTTATCCCGCAACACTCAACTCCAGCCTCATATACTCTGAAAAGCTGTCCCCAACTCACCCAGTCTATCTTAGGTGAATCTTGTTATGTTTCCAAATCACTTAGTACTTCTTCTTGACTATTGCAGGTATGATACCATAATGTAGCCATCCAGAATATGTGCCCATCTCCTCACTCCTACCCACCAATAGATTACAAGATAAGTTCTACCTGTAATTCATTTCTGCACCCCAACTCTTAGCTGGAACATCATGGTGCTTAATCAATATTGGCTGGTTGCATGATTCAAACAATTCTCGGCATTATGACTTTACTGTGATTCTTTCTTACGTGTGACTACGATAACTTCCTAGGGCTGTAGTAAGGCACTTGGTAAATATTACTCCATTTAATCCATTGATGAACACAATTAGAAACAAAGTCTACTTAACTTGTGAACCAAATATTAATGTAACACAACAATTATAGATTTCATACTTTACTTAGTTTGGTAATTTCAGGTTGTCTTGTTCTGGTCTACAACAGCCATCTCCATTTAAAATACATATTATTGGGGTCTCAAAAACATCTCATTTTAGCCATCTCAAATATCACCTAGTTTAAATTCTGCAACAGTCACTTTGAAACATTTAAACAGTCATAGAAAATTGGATAGTTATAAATTGATATTTAATCGCAGTAGATAGTAAAACCAACATAATCTCTGCTGTTAGATTCTCCCACAGAATTTGTTAACCCTACTGTCCTATTTTTAGGTTATCAAAGGGCATCAAACAAAGGAGAAAGAAAGAAAGATGCACACACATATAGGCTAGCCAAGGGCCTATGTTCCATTTGGACTAAAACATTTATATATATATATGTATATATGAATATATATATATATATATATATATATATATATATATATATAACCGATGAAAATAGAGGGGAGATCATCGGAGTAGAGGAAATGAATTGAGGGCGAGTAAGGAGGGAGGGGAAAAGGGAGAAACTGTGGAATAAACATGATCAAATTATTCTAGGTGCTGGGTGCCTATATGAACACGCCACAGTGAATTTCACCTTTATGCATGTCTATTAAACATCAATCAAAAGTGCAATAAATAAATGAAAGGAGGACAGTCGAAAAAGGGTTAAAGGGGAAGAGAGAGGGGGAGGGAAAGAAGAGGCACTNATATATATATATATATATATATATATATATATATATATATAATCAGAATCCATTTTGGAGAATATTGAGGCAGATTGGGGGAGACATAGTTAGAAGTAAATAGTTAGAAGCTCAATATGATAATATTCACAAAATTGGGTAAGGTCTGAGATGGGCCAAAGTTATTACAATAAAAGTGAAAAAAAACATGTCTAGAATATAATCTAAGATAAACTAGGATAACCTAGCTGCTGTAACAAATAAGCCCCAAACTTCAGTAGCTGTTATATTAAAAATTATTCTCACAGAAACCTTTACTTTCAAACCACTTACAATGATTGGACCAGAAATGTTTGTTTCAATAAGAAACAAAGATGTTCACTATACTAAAAAAAAAGGCAATAACTCTGAGAAAGACTCTAAGTGAGCAAGCAAGAGAGAAAGGTTTTAAGTTCCATCTTTTTAATATAACTCTTACAATGCATGAAGAATAGCAAGAGCCAGTTTACAAAGGTAGACTGTGAAATTCAATAAACGTGAAAACTTCATTGAACACACCTGACATTATGAGAACATAAACTTCATATTGCCAGACCCTAAAGAATGTGGCTTAATTTTAAATGCTCTTGCTACCAGTTATTTTCTTCACCTTCTTCTATCACTATTCATCTGCCTTGAAGAAGCAACAAGTTATAATGGGAGGAGTCAGAGACCTGACGGGATCCTATCTTAATAGTTCTGTAATTTTTAGAAAGTTTTTGAATATTTCTAAACCTGGTTTCTGCATCTGAAAATGAGATAATATAACGTCTACCTTTCAACTGTTGTGTAAATGAAGCTCCTGTCCCCTGATGAAGATCTTAGATTTAGGGGGTTATGACTAGGTCAACTTTGAAATTTAAACTGGGTATGGTACTGTTCTTTTGATAAGATGTTAGATCTCAAATTCTTAAAGGATCAGAATTGCTCTCCTGCATTCCAAAATAGCTGAGAACTCAAATTGTGGTCTTAATCTAGATTTAAGAACACAGCTCCTCAAATATCAAGGTGATCCTACTCATAAGTTGGGTATTAAACTAACAGTCAAATTATTCACTAAATATGTTGCTATCTATGATTCATTCAGTAGACCATCAGGCCCCATACTGTGAATGAAAATACACAACAATGTAGTAATTATAATGCAGATTTTCCCTAAACTAATCCAAAGCACTGATAGCAATGAGGTTACCTAAAGAACTGCCATCTAAATTTCACTCTCTCCCTTGCTGAAACTCAGCCTCCAATCAGTTTCCTCCAGATATTTATGTGGGGATTGTCTCACATGTTCTCAAAAATCCCATGTCTTGTACTTAACAGTGTGCCTTCCTATCTCCCTCTTCCCCAACCAAACACTGCTTCTGGATTTCTCCTGCTCAGGAACTCTCTTGAGAATAATCTTCACCTGAGTTATTTCAACAGTCCTCCTTGAAAATAGAAATTCCCTGCTCATAATGCTATCCCAGTGTACCCGAGAAACTACAAAAGCATTGAAGTGGGGCGAAGTTTTCTTCAACTCTCACTAGTTGAAGACTTGCTAGACTTTCATAGAAATGCAAAGAATTTGCCCCCTCTCCATTGTTCCGTCATCTGATCCCCCAACTCACATTTTTTTTCTTGCCTTCACAACTTAGAATCTCTCCTGCAGAAAACTGACATACTCCTTTCCACAGGGTGGGGGTGTTGAGGGGGTATTGGAGGGGAGGTGTTGGGGGGTTATTAAACCCTTCTAAGTTCCCCCATTCTCACTGCCCCACTCAGCTTCCAACAGAAGTACTATATATATCCCTTTCCTTCATACAGATCAACTTATACAAATAAAGGCTAGGAGCCACAGACTCTACCTATGTATCAGAGATGTCTAGACAAGTATGAAGTCAATGATGCTGTAAGGGACTTAGAGAAAATAAAATAACTAGAAATTCACATACCAGGAAAAATCCCAACATGTTCCAACTGAAGAAACCTTGTCTTAGCCATAACTCCCAGGCATTCAATTTCAAGTAATTCCAGATTCAACATACACAAGAAGGCAATTAACCTGGTAACCTGGTAATCACATACATATAGACAATAAGGGTCCTTCAAAGATTTGTGATATAAATATCATCATGGTTAGCCAAAGGAAACAAAAACGAATAGGATGTACAGGTACGGTTATCCACTCAGATCCAAACCTTCTAAGCCCCTTGGCATTAGAAGCCAAGCTGTATTTCCCAGGACCACCATTAATAGATCTGAGATTTTAAAAATCCATGTACTTACCTATATCCAGAAAAGTCTAAAATAACACCTTTGGAGAAGATCCTAAACACTTGTTTATTTTAAAGTTAGCTTTCAGAGTGTCTAAGAATACTTTCTAGGTGTTCTCAGGAAATAAGAGCAGAAAATGAAATGTTTTAAAAGAATCAAAAACACAGGGCAGAGAATTTTGAAAATATGATGGTACAGGAAGTATGAGAAATCTGCTTCCCCACCTACACAACTGGACAGCAAAATCTGTCTGATGTAATTATTTGGTAACTCTGGGGCATATTGAACACTTGCAACTTCTAGGAGCAGGCTAAGATGGTAAACTATGGGTAATTTCTGTCCATTTTATCTCTTAACATAGTTGAGTCTACCTGTGGCAGCCCCATGCCACCATCTGCTTCATGACAAACAGCTGTGTACATATTCAGAAGCATTTTTAAATGCAGATTGAGGAAATCAGGATGGAAAAAAGTACTCTCTCCTCCAGATATTGGGGATTTGTGATCTGATTGCTGATTTTTGTTTCCGATCACATATATATAGACAAAAAAGCTGGTGGGCATTGCTTGATACTGTTAAAACTCTGGTTCTTAGAAAAAATAAAAAAAAATGACAAACTTTAGCTACATACACTAAGGGGAAAAAATTGAAGACTCAACTTACTAAAATCAGAAAAAAAATAGAGACATCACTACCAATTCTATAGAAAATAAAAGGATTATAAGACAATGCTATAAAAATTGTACACCAACAAATTGGAAAATCTATCTACATGAAAAGGACAAATTCCTAGAAACATAAATTGCCAAGATTAAATCACAAAGAAATAGAAAATCTGTACAAGCCTATAACTAGTAAAAAGATTGAAATAATAATCAAAAATCTCTACCATCATCACCCTAGTAAAAAATGCCCTTGATAAGATGGCTTCACTAGTTCATTCCTACAAACATTAAAAGAATTACCCAACACTTCTCCAGTCTTCTCAAAAATTTCTCAATAACTAGAAAAAGGAACAGTTTTGGATTACCATAATTACCCTAATACCAGAGCCAGGAAAATATACAAGAAAACTACAGACCAATGTCTCTTATGAAAATTGATACAAATACCCTCAACACAATGCTAGAAAACCAAAGTCAGAAGCATATTAAAAGGATTGTACACCTTGACTAAGTGAGATTTATTTCTGGAATGCAAGAATGGTTCAACATGTAAAAATTGATCAGTACAGTATATCACATTAACAGAATGAAGAGAAAAAACATCATCATCACAATTGATGAAGAAAAGGAATTTGACAAAAATTTAACAAGTTTTCATGATAAAAACACTCCACAAACTATGAATAGAAATTATCTCAACATAATAAAAGTGACATATAAAAAAACTCACAATGAATATCCATTCGATAGTAAAAGACTGAAAACTTTTCTACGAATATCAGAAGGAAGCCAAGGATGCCCCCCATTTTACCACTTCTGCTCAATATAGTACTGAAAGCTGTAGCCAGAGAAGTTAGGCAATTCAAGAAAATAAAGATATCCAAATTGAAAAGGAAGAAATAATACCATCTCTGCTCACATATTATATGATCTTATAAGTAGATGCCACAAAGAACCTCTGAGAACTATTAAATGTGTCAAGCAAAGTAGTATGATACAGAAAAAACACACAAAATCAGCACATTCCTATTCATTAACAATGAATAATCTTAAAAGGAAATTAAGAAAATAATTCCTTCTATAATTGCATGAAAAAGAATGAAATACTTTGGAATTAACCAAGATCGTGAAAGACTTGTACAATGAAAACTACAAAACATTGCTGAAGAAATTAAAGAAGATAAATGTAGTAATACCTCTTTCTTGTGCATGAATTGAGAGACTTAATATTGTTAAGATGTCGGGCCTGGGGTTGTGGCTCAGAGATGGAGCGCCCGCAGAGCATGTGTGAGTTCCTGGGTTCGATCTTCAGCACCACATAAAGATAAACAAATAAAATAAAGGTATTGTGTCCAACTACAACTAATAAATAAATAAATATTTAAAAAGTTGTTAAGATGTCAACAATATTAAACTGTTCTACAGATTAAATGTGATCTCTCTCAAAATACCAATAATTTTTTAAGAAATAGAAAAAAGCCGTTCTAAAATGTGTTTGATATCTCAAGGTACCCTAATTAGCAAAAAAATCTTGAAAAAGAGGAACAAAGCTGAAGGAGTCTCACTTTCCAATAGCAAACTTTACTGCAAAACTATGGTAAGCCAAACTTACTACAAAACTACAGAAACCAAAACAATATAATACCTCCACAAAAAGGGAGAAACACAGTAAAGAGACTAGAAACAAACCCTCACACATACTGTCAAGTGATTTTTGATAAAGATGCCAAAACTATTCCATAAGTAAAAACAAATGGTTCTAGAAAAAATTGATGTCCACATGAAATTAGACTTTAACTCAAAGCCAAAAAATAACACAAATGGACCAAAAACATAAGTGTAAGTCCTAAAACTTTTAGAAGTAAATGTAAGGAAGTTTCATGGCACTGGATTTGGCAATGATTTCTTGGATATGATATCAGAGGCACAGACAATAACAAAAAAAGTTGATTTTATGAAAATTAAAAAATTTTGTGCATCAGAAGATATTATCCTCAGTGTAAAAGGGTAAACCAGAGAATAGGTGAAAATATTTGCAAATCATGTAAACATTAAGAGAATAATATTCAGTATCTATAGAAAATCTCTAAAAGTTGAAAAAAAAAAGCAATCTGATTCCAAAATGGGCAAAGGACTGACTAGAAATTTCTCTGAAGAAGATATAAAAAGGTCAATAATCATATGAAAATGCTCAACATCACTAATCATTAGGGAAATGCAATTGAAAGTTATGAGACACTATCTCACACCCAGTAGGATGGTAGCCATTTTAAAAAAGGAAAGAAAGAAAATAACAAGTATTAAAAAGAATGCGGAATAATTGGAACCCTTGTCCAGTGTAAATGGGAATGTAAAATCATACAGACATTGTGGAAAATAGCATGGCAGTCATCAAAAAATTAAAAATAGAATTATTCTATGATCCAGTGATTCCACTGCTGGGTATATGCCCAAAATAATTAAAAGAAAGAGTCTTGAAGAGATATTTGTGAACATCCACATTCACAGCAGCATGATTCACAATAAAGCATGATTACACTATGGAAGCAGCCCAAATATCCATGGGTAAAAGGATAAACAAAATATAGTATTACTTAGAGGAATATTATATGTTAGATAATTCTTTTTAAAAATAAAGAATCATCTAACATATGCTACAAAAATATTGAGGATATTAAGTGAAATAAATCACTGACAAAAAGTCATATACTGTATGAGTCCACGTACGTGGGGTAGATATTGAGTGGTCAAAATTATAAAGACAAAATGTAGAATGGTGATTGCTGGGGACTAGGGAGAAGGAAGAATGAGGAGTTGTTTAATGAGCATAGAGTTTCAGTTTTAAAAGATGGAAAGAGTTCTGAAGATGCATAGTGATGATGGTGGCACATTATGAATGTGCTTAACACCAGGAACCATACTTTAAAAGGTTAAGATAATAAATTTTTAACATTTCTTTTATACACTTAATAAAAATGGGAAAAAAATAAAATACAAACACAACTACATGAAAACAATGATTCTCATTTCAGCACTTAAAAGTGAATTATTGACATCCTGAGTTTACCCATTTCTGATTTCAATTCCACTGGCACCATTTTTGTCTAAGGCAGCCTTGTTTCTCATCTGAAATACTGCAACAGTCTCCAATTTAGTGTCCTACATCTCCTCTGTAGTCATATTTTCTCTCCACCTAGCTAACATCATGTATTTTTCAGGCCTCATATAGAAATATCAATCACTTGAAAAACAAAACACTTCCCAACACCTTTGTTCTAGATATATCATGACTCATATGGTAAATAAAATAATGACCCCCTCCCACCAAAGATGGACTACCCTCTGGAAACCAGGATTATGTTACATTACATGGCAGAGGCAGAATGAAGATTGCAGTCAGAATTTAGTGTTTTAGCCAGATGACCTTAAAATAAATTATTCTGGATTTTCATGTACATCCAATGTAATAACAAGGGTCCTTACACTTGGAAGAGGGAGCATAAATAGGAGGTCAGAGTAAATGACTAAATCCACCCATTGCTAACTTTAAAGATGGATAAAAGAAACCATAACTCAAGAAAAGTAAATGGCCTCTTGAAGCTGAATGAGCAAGAAGATTCTCTCCTAGGAACTCCAAACACCTTGATTTTAGCCCAATAAGAGCCACTTTAGAATTTTTATATCTATAAATTTAAGATAATAAATGTATATTCAATTATACTTTGAAGCTTGTGTTAATTTGATATATATGTGATCAAAAATTAATACATCTGTTTGTTATAAAGTCTCATAGGCCAAGTTTGAGTGAACTTGTCCAAATTATAATTATATTAATTATTTGGTTAAAATTTGTCTTCATCTTAATAGAGGGTATATTTCCAATCTGTTCTGTTCATAACTGGTTTAGCATATTGCCTGGAACATAGCAGGCTTTTTACAAATATTTTATGAATTAATAAATTGTATTGTGGCGAAATATTCTGATCCTATAAACAAAAATGGTTCCACTTCAAATAATGCCCTATCCAGTTCAATAGCTACGGTTTCTGATGTATGTGAAGCCTTATGTGTTAATATTTTTTTTTAGTTGTCAATGGGCTTTTATTGTATTTATATGCAGCGCTGAGGATTGAACCCAGTTGCTCACACATGCTAGGCAAGTGCTCTACCACTGAGCCCCAGCCCCAGCCCCATGTGTTATTATCTTTATCAATTATTTTAGAAGGAAAAACACTTTATAAATATTAAACATATGCAAGAGTGAGTGAGAAGTCTTCAAGATAGGCAAGGAATATTCAGATTAAAAAACCAAAACAAAGGAATAGAATCATGAAAACTATTTTAAAAAAAAGCTTTACTAAAAATAATTAAAACTACATATTGGAAGAATATACATGAATCTGAGGAGACTAACTTCAAACAAGCAATCTGAAACATTTTAGTAATTATGAAATATTTGAATTCTATCATTTTATATATTTTTAGAACCAATATTTTCCATGTAGAAGAAAAAAATACAAATGTAAGAAAAAAATGTATGTAAAAACCTTTTAGTTTAGAATTTGAATTGAAGGTACTGGTAAAAACTCATGCGATATTTAAACTTTTAAAGGTGCAAACACATTTCCCAGATCTGCTCACTGAAAAGATCTAGAAAACTATGCTCAATCCAGAATCAGTGAGCACCGCTAAAGCCCAGACCATGTTTCAACATACCATTTCCCTTTAAAATAAACCCTGACTTCTAAAAGAAGCAGTAAATTTCAGATTCAGGACAACAAATATAAAAAAAAAAATGGCCTGGAATAGCCAATGTTCCAAATCCCATATCAAAGATATTTTATAATTTTTAGAAAAACATGCTTAAAGAATAAAAGTAAGGTCAGATTCAGTTAATTTATAAGATGCTTGAGAGTCTGTTCATCTTTCCCCCCATCACTCTTAGCATAGTTATAGAGCAGAGGAATACTGATTTTTGATTGATTGACAAAGTCACAAATAGCTACAAAGTTCCATTAACACTTGATACTACACCAAGGGAAATATAAGAATTTGAAGCTTTTTTTTTAAATTTCCTTAACCTTATCATGTCCTAGGTTCAGCTGAGACTAAGGGTAAAAGCAACAAATCAATTGCTTAAACTGAATCTCTTATTAATTAAAGTAATTACAGAGTTGACCCTTTCAACATAATTATTAATAATTTAAATGCTTATTTGCAATTACCTTAGTTTCCTAAGTATCACAAGTTTGGTATCCTACTCAAAACTAAATTCCCCAAACACATATATGATTAATATAATCAATCACTAAACACAATCCATAAACAACTTAGATCCAATTGATATGAAGGGGAATAAAAATTGAATATTTCCCTAAAAATATATTCAAATTAATAAAGGCAGAAAGTAAATTAGTGGTTGCCAGGATCTGGAAGGAGGGAGAAATTGGAGAGTGACTGCTAATAGGTCGGCAATAAAAAAAAAAAAAATGCCCTAAAATTAGATAGTGGTGATGGCTGCACAACCCTGTGAATATATTAAAAAAGCCATTGGATTGTACATCTTCAAAGGGTGAATTTTATGGTATGTGAATAACATCTCAATAAAGCTGTTACACACTCACGAATTAGAGTGAGCATTCATCCCTTTTTCCTCTCTCTGTCCTCCTCACCCTCTCCTGTCTTGCTCTTATGCACTCTTCTCCTTACTCTCTTATCTCTTAACCTAAAAGGTAATCAAATTATATCTTTAAAAAGTTTGTTATGTGTGATATCTCTAAATATCAGAGCATGCATACAGTTGTAAGAGGTTGCATCCTTTTATTTTACTTACTTCAAATTAGAGCTTTGGGAATTTGTCATGCAAATTTATGCAAAATAAGAATATGAGTATGTTACTATTTCAATTCAGAGACAAGAGAACAGTCTCTGTAAAAAAAAAAAAAATTGAAAAAATCTACCTCACTGTTATTTTGATCTTTCTGATATCAAGAAATAGCAACTACTTCTGATTAAAGTGATTTTTCACTATTATATGTATTTCTAATAGACATTAATAGCACATCACACATATTAGAGCCATTAAGTGAAACACACATCAGCAAATTTGTGTGCTGCATGCGTCGAAGGGAGCAGACGTGATAGCATACTTAATTAAAATACTGGATAAAAGTGCTTCTATCCAAGAAGTCTCTAGTATGGATATCATTTAGTTTATTTATATATAAATTATATTAACAACCTTGGTTTCTAAGTGTTTAACTGTAATGCTAAAGTGATTTTCAGCAACATGTACCTCTACTACATTTCTCATGCCACTACAGATTAGATATGTCTTCAAAACATAAATGTAGCACCAGAATTTTATCTTATCTTTTCATGACTGTTATCTATAATCCAAACACTTCAATAATGTTTTCTAAATGCAAGCAAAACTACTACAGTTTTTGCATTGGAAATTTTAAAGACAAAACTGGGCTTTAATTGAATTCCATCTCTTTATTCCTCCTAATTATTTGAAAAGCATAGCAAATTTTACTTATAGAGAGTGGTTAAAGCTTAAACATTTTATTTGCATTTGTTTCAAGGCCAGAGATTTATTGAAACAATATCAAAAAAACATTTTTTAAACTTTAGTAAATACGGTGTCTCATTTTATAAAGCAAAATACTCAAAATTTGTGCCAGTTTTCCTGTGGTTTGTAAAATCTGGTGTACAGTATGTTTGGTAAGTGAAGCCAAATCATTGGGACAGAAAATACAGTCCCAAGCTAATATATCACTTTTCCATCTAGCATCTATCAAACATGTAGGGGCAATAGGAAAACAATGCTGAGCATGTTTGGCATTTTAAGGTAGAAAATACATAAGAGCACTTTCTTAAAGTTAACTATCTTTTTTTAAGGTAAACTAATTCTCATTTTCAAAAAGAAAGAACATTTCTTGAAAATGACAAGAAAACAAATTTATAAAAGAAGGTTTTCTGTCTGTGATGATTTTCTTCATCCTGAATAGGAAAAAATAGAATATATTCACAGTGTCCCATTCCCTTTGGACTATGTGCTTCAGTTCATAGATTGTGCACATAGATATTTAAAAAGCAAAATTTGAAACATATAGTCAAGCCTTACAATATGAACTTCAGACCAAGCAGTTCTTACACCTTGACTTCTTCTCATGCTGGGGAGCTATTTGTAATACATTGTTAACACAGTTACAGACATTCTGATGGGCAGTACTAGGAAGTTATAAAGTTCATTAATCCTTTCTCTTTTTTAAGACACTTAGTATTTGTTTTCTTTTGGTTTCCCATGGTCACCTTTTATTTTTTTTTCCCAAGAGTCTACAATTTCCTTGTTAATTCTGTATATTTTTAAGTAAGCTTGAACACTTAATGCACCCAATAACTTGTCACAACTGAACAGCCTGTTATAAAGACAGTAAACATGTATGCAACCTATTTCTAATGTTAATTATCAGATAATTAAATTGAAAGCATAATCTAATTATCACATGAGTTATATACTCACATAGCCTAAACTTTGTCTGTTAATCCCTCTGCTTAGACAGACACTGATTTTAAAAAAGGTGGTATGTGATGAGACAAAGAGTACACCAAAATATAAAATATTTACTTTTCTATTACCAGAAATGCCTCTTCATCATATCAGCAAAGCCTACTAGAACCACTTCCCGGAAGGGCAGGACCTTGTCTTGTTCAGCCCTTTATCTCCTGCATCTACTTCAGATTGCGGCACATATCATGGGTTCATTACATACACACTAAATAAATTACTTACTAGAGAATTAATTTAAAAATTAAATTCATAATGATTGAAAGCTGTATTGATAACTCCTCATGTAAATAGCTAAAATGTGTTCAGTGGCAGTGTAGAATGACCGAGTTCAGAAAAAGTTTAAATAATAAAATTATGGAAAAATGAAAGAGGAGCTATCATCTACTGCTGGTACAAATGTTAATTGATACATTATTGGAGGATGGCATAAAACATACATTGTATGTTTTACATTCAAAAATTCTATTTTCATACATTATTGATTTAATAATAACATTTAAAAATTAGTTTTGAAACCAGACATGGGCTTCAAATTAGACTCAGGCACAACTTTGTAACTCCCTCACTCTCTTCTTGCATGTCTGTAATACAATCAACATTGCTAGGCTTAGCCTTGTACATAGTAGATGATCAATAAAGATACCTAATAATAACTACATCCACTAATACTACACATAGGTATCTACAGATAAAAATTTTAAATGTATTTTGGGGGATGGAGATGTACCACAGTAGTAGAGCACTTGCCTAGCATGTGTGAGGCCCTGGGTTTGCTTCCCAGCACCATCATTTTTTTTTTTTTTAATGTACTGGTTTGGAAATTTTTCCCCTTAAATATCCCCACCTGCAAAAAAAAAAAAAAAATGTATTCAATTGCCTACTGCATGGGTCAGTTCAAAAAACTATTAATTATATATAGAAGGATCGTGTACAATTACAGTCAAAGCTATTACTAATGTACTTCACCAATGTATTTTTGAGCATATTGCTCAATGCTTAAAATACGTTTTTTTTTTAAATCTATCTAAAACATTTTATAACTGCCCAGCTTTTATGACAATTTAAATTTTTCCATATGGCCAACAGCTGACAGTATTATGCCAGCTTTAATGTTCCTCTCCTTTTTTATATAAATATGCATTTTCAAAAACAGATTTAAATTATTGAGAAGAGAACCATGAATTTTTATAGAGTTCGTGTTGACATAGGGCTTTGTCGTACTTAATCTAGACCTTTATGGTATACCTTTTATGTCACTTTTCTCCATGCAGCACACAAAATTTTAACTCTATGAGAGTATTGAAGAAGGGGGATTAATGTCTTTTTAACATTATTGATTTTGCCATAACAAATGTGTGCTAATTGCCTAACTCAATTTGGGCCCTTTACCACGGAGGGAGATCCAGCTGAGAGGATGAAGATTTACTTTTTTTTTTTTTTTTTTAAAGATTTA